>NC_089652.1:11487500-11800416 GCF_037042795.1 Molothrus aeneus | reverse complement strand
GCATGTCAGAAGCAATATAGACTCAAATCCTAGCATTTCCCTAGAAACCTCATCCTAGAAACCTCATAGATGTGATCAGGACACCCTTCCAGGAAATGGCCTCACCAGACAGCCTCTGGTAACTTCAGAAGACAGCTCATGGGAGCTCTGCCCTGTTCTGGCACAGCAGCTCATGTAAGGACATGCTCTGTGTTTGTAGCAACACAGCTCTAAAAGACACTAAGTTAATGTACTGAGGATTTCTGTACCTCCAAAAAAGCCAGGACTAAAAGAAAGAAGAAATGATGGTCCAAAACACTTCTGTTTTTTTCCAAAGCCTAAACTTGCAACTCAGCTACAATTTCCCTGAGGAGGTAATATCATGTTTGCACTGCAAGTTTTGTCTAGAAGAGATAAGTGATGGTTACACAACAGTGCAAGAAATCGCTCTAATCTACCTGATGCCTCTAAAATTGCTTCCCTTGCAGCCAGCCTCCAAGACAGAAATAAACACTGTTGCCACAACCATGAAGAAAAAAAAGTACAGCAGCAATAGTTATAGAGGGTTGAAAATCCCTTTGAAGGTCCCAAAGCTCTGTCCCATGCCCAGAACTGCTCTTCAGGCTCTGTGTGGGGGCCATGGGCTACTGCCCAGAGCCCAGCACAGTCCACTTGCTCTGTGCTGCTCACACTACACAAACAGTGAGAGAGAGCTGGTGCTTCATAAACTGTCTGCTTTCATGCTGAGCAGCCAAAGGAAGAGCTTGCTTTGTGCTTAAAGAAACAACAAAATTTGGTATTATTAAGTTACTAAGGCTAACTATGCTTTCAGTGAGCCAGCTTCTTTATAAAACACAGCTAGCTTCTTTATAAAACACAGCAAAAAATATAACCAGAACAAGAGAACTCTCTTCTTCAGGATGGCATAGTGTGATTTTATAATTTTAGATTAAAGAGGCACATTGCTAGAGATATAAAATACATAAACACAGTCATAAAACCCTTTTTCTGCTTGTACCTCTAAACCTTTCTCTGGGTTTTAAAATGGAGGACTCCTCCTTTGTTTTGAGCACATTTCCTCTGCATTTCATAAGGTGGAGGCTCCCTTTTGCTTGAGAAGGTCCCCTTTATAGAAAGTTAAACAATGAGTTTGGAAAAGTTTTGATTGATAATAGCTTACATATGGTGCTACAGAAAAGGAGTCTATTTTAAGGATCCTTCTTCTCCAAGAAGGGATTCTAAAGAGGCACCATGTGTTCCGAACTTGCTGGCAACACTTGAGCCTGCTCTCAGAGCCTGCCTCTGGAACTGCTCCCTGGCTTGTGATGGAAACCATAATCCTAAGAGCAGTGGAAGTACATTTTATTTCCTATGCTTGTGAGGCTCTGAGAATTCAGCAGGAGTGGTGTGTAACATATGCTGTTCTGGAGGAGATTCCTAAGAAACATTCATCCACTGGTCTCAGGTATATGAATACAGAGCCACAGATGTATTTCTTCCATACATAAACCCAGAGAAAAGGGAGGGACACTTGGTTGTCTAGTTTCCTCCCCAGTGTTTGCTTTAAAAAAATTTATTTAGAATATATTATTACAAGGAAATATATTTTAGCTAAAGAGACATTTTGCAATCTATTTGACTCAACTATCTGAGAAATAAAACTGCATTAAACCTTTTATATTAAGATGAGTCTTCAGGTCTTTCTCACTTTTCATCAAGATCTAATCCTAAACCATAATGTTAAGGGCATCAGGCACAGTGACTTCCAGATAAGAAGCTTGTGTTTCTGGCCATAAGCAAGAATTCCAGGAATTCTTCTTTCAGCAAATAACAGGCAGGAAGGACATAGTGACCTTGCAACATTCAACCTGCATCAAGAGCTGTCTGCCAACTTAAATCTTGCCTATGATTTCTATGATGACACAGCATTTCCTTTTCTAAACAGTTGCATTGCTTTGTGTAACCGTTTAGGATGTTATTTACAGAAGGGTGAAATAATTCCTATCAACTTAAGTGATTACAAAACTTGCCAAGAACAAAGTAAGATTATCCTAATAAAATTTTGTAAAAGAAGTACTAGCTTATAATCATTTAAAAACACTTTTGTAATGTCTACAGCTATGACAAGTCACTTGAAACAAAACTGAAAAACATGCAGAAGGGGATTTTTCCTTATAAAACCTCTGAATTAAATATGCTTTCTATAAGTATATTCTCAGCATTGTTCATGTACAAACCCATTTGATCATGGTAACAAGAGTCCTAATAATTATCTGACATCTGTGACATGTCACTTGATAACGCAGATCATAGTGTTTCTCTTTTCTGGGTATCTGCAACTATGTATAATGGAAGCAGAACTATGTATACAAAGAGTTAAAGTTTAAAATATTATCAGTTACCCTTTTCCATTTTCAGTATAAGCTGAGATATAAGAAAGCACTAAAAAAAGTTGTCTGCTTTACTTACCCCAAAAGGCATTTAACATAATGATCATCAAATGTCAGAGGTTCATAAGATGACCTTCACTGTGATGGAAAAAGATAGTGGTTATCAAAACAGCAAACCATGTTGCCTGGTTTTGGTTAAATTACTTCAGTGCTTGCATACTTCTTCCTAGCAGCAGCATGAATTAACTACCATGGAATTTCATAAATATACAAGGCCAAAGTTACCTCTAAGGTACAACAAAGATTATTTTGGTGTAAATTAAAACCACCTGAATTTGAATGCAAAATAATCAAAGTGTCATGTGCAAATCCACTCATCCAAAGTTCAATATTTTTGAAATTTCAAATCAAAGACTGGATTGGAGCCTTCTGTCTGACTCAAAGAAATGCTTTACTAAGGATATTAACTTCATTGACCTCACAATGCATGTAAGTGAACAAAACAACTTGTCATTGGGCAGTTCATAATGCCAGCACCACCGTTCACATCAGTAACATTCATGTTCCTCAGTCTTTTAAGTGAGGGGTGACTGTGCAGTATTCATAGCAAGAGCTTGTACTGGGAACATCAAATGAATTAGGCAACAAGCTTGGCAGAAGGGCAACCTTCACATCATAATCCTGGGCAATTAATCCTGGCATTGTGAAGGATTGTGAGATCGATGTCTCACTGCCAGGTCTTGTCATTTTAGAGATATTTAACATTGTGATACTGTTCTCACCCTTGTGAGAGCTTGTCCTGGTAAACTGTGACAGAGCTCTTCCTTGCTCCTCACTAAAGCTTCCCTTTTCCCTTAGGGCACAAAGGTATTTTGCAGATCCAGGCAATTTCCAAGTGCCCACCCACAACTCCTATCCCTTGATACTTCCAGCTCCAGGAGTGATGTTTACTTCAAGGGCAATTCATCTCCCTCTAAGAAAACAGGGAGTGGATAAATGCTACCACTAGGGAGCATTTTGCACTCTTCATAAACAGTTAATTTTAGTCAGTGCATGCAGACTCACAAAATGCAACTGCTAAGGAAGAACATATTCTTTCCATACATAAACAATAAAAACTTTCCAAAACTGTCTTTCAAGATTGTCTTTCTTCTTCAGCCTGAGCCAATGCATTCTAATCCCAGGAAGTTGTCCACCACAAGTGATGCTGCATTGTTCCTTGCAGCCTTCTGAAGCAGTATCCTCCTCTGTGAGCTTTGCTTATCACATCCTGTGCCTCATTATGTTTCCAGGAAAGGTTCCCTAGCACAAGCCAGTTTCTCTGAAGCCCTTTTGCTCCATTCCTTTCCTCTGCTGCTTCATCACATGAAGGAAGTACAATCACCTCAGGGAGGAGAGATACACCATGGCTGCTCTGCCCCCCTTTATTACAACCCCAGCTGGTAGAGAGGCCAGAAGAGAGTCTGGGTCTTGCACAGCTTGAAACTTCACATCTCAAAACCTAGGACTTCAGCTGACTGATAGCTTCAAACCAACACTTCCACCCAACTGTTTCTCTGCAACATCCTTCCTAAAGCACTTTAAATGCATAATGTCCATGTAATTAATGTACATAAACCCTCCCCCGTGTCTGCCCCGCAGAAAATAGGAGGTTTTATTTTTTAAGGAAATAAAGACAGTAAGGTAGCTTTCAAAGAGAGACACCAAACAGATTTGTCACCTGAGAAAGCAGCACATGTAGCTCCACACAGAGATGTTTACCTACTCAGGCAGCCAGGAGCACAGTGTTATGGTCATCAAGATAACCCCCTTCCAGATCTTCTAACAGTCACATAAACCAACAGTAACATTCCTAACAGTTTGATCCCTGTTACCTTAAGCTATTCAAAATACGCAACTTCTCAGTTTGGAGCCTGGCTCCATCAGTCAAAACTCCAGAAGTGCTAACAAATTCCAGGTAACAGACTGGCTGAGGGTTAGGAATTTATTCTTAAAAATTCCCTAGATTACTTTTATTAATTTCCTCAACCTTCCACAGATGTATGCAAGCATGTATGAGTAGAGGTAAAGCCCACAGATTATATTCTAGGGCAGGAACTAAACTGGTCAAGAGGATTTCCTGTTCATTGAAAAGAAGTTGAAAAAATACAGTTTCATTGTGTAGCTACTTCTTTGTCTAGTGAGAAGTAAATTTCATAATTGTCATTAGAAGTGTAATACTCTGGACAGGGAAATACAAACTGAGTGAAGTTAAATATAAAGATATCCTTTTTCTCATTTGGACACAGATCAAACATTCTGGGGAACAGTCTGCCATAAAAGAAGACACTTCTACACTCCTTTCTTCCTAACAGAAAAAGTAATGGCTGGATGTTGATCTTGTTTATACTCAAGGGACTATTATGAATTCTGGCCTTGTCTTATGGAAGATGCAGTGTTAGTAAATAGTGGGAAGATTTGTTAATAGTTTTTTTAATGTGTATATATATATATATATATATATATATATATATATATACACATTAAAAAAACTATTAATACATATAATATATATTGAAGGGGAATACTGAGAGACTGTCAGTGTTCCCAGTGCATTAAAATTCTCCTGAGTTGGAAGGATTAGAAATTATTTCCTTTTCTAAGTCTGAAAAATGCACACAGGTAAACTACTTTCAAGACTATAAAACAGAAAAGGTGGAAAAGTTTAAGCCTCAGGAGACAGCAACCTGTAGAATTGCATTTAGATGGTTTTGACTTACAAAGTACAGTTTAGGCAAGAATATCACCACCTCCTTGAAGAGGTATGTGCCGCTTAGGAAAAGAGAATCTCAGCTGCCAACACACAGATGGAAAGATCTGAGGACATTTTTTTTTCTTTCCACAGGCAGGGCTGGTCAGCTGGCTCATGCTTGTGTATTGTCCCCATCTGCAAGCACAAGTAAACCCCGCTATCAACTCCTGGGATTCTCATCATACCTCACATGGATCCTAAATGCTGATTTCCTACAAGCATATGAACTAGGGACAGTCTTGGTGGCACTGGAAGACACCATCCTTATCTTCAATATCCCAGAGAAGAGCATTCCCAAATGTGCCTTTAATGAACATATAAACTCAGAAAGTCAGAATCAAACAAACCGAAAGCAGTCAGATCTCAGAGTCTAATTCATTAAACTAATATTAAGCCACTGCTATAATTTTTACTGTTTGTATTCAGGAACACTGGATCAGAACAACTACAAAAAACTAAGGGGGAAGATGAGTATGTAATTTCAGGATGCCAGTAGCTGTGCAGGTGATGGTCTGATGTAACAAGACTCATTTGAGGACAGGAGGCTGCCTAAGCACTGGTTCAACTGCAGAGACAGGCTGCACAAGGGAGAACTGCTGCTGAAAGAAGGCAACCCAGTACAGCAGGGCTGATCACATGCAGAGATGCAATAAAACTGGTTTCTCACACTTTCACAACACGAACAACTGATGAGCCAGGGCAGTATCTGAGCAAAGAAGCCAATAGCCTCTGAGCATTTGTACTTGAAGCCCAGCCTAGTGGTTTTTTAAAAACTAAAAACAACAAAGAAGTAATAGAGGGAATATGTAGCCAACGGTGAGGCAAGGAGAATGAGTAAGCCTTTCTTTGCCCACAATAAAAGTGTTTTCAGCAAGCTGCACTTGAGAGCACTGTAGTGAGTGCTGCTATGTGAGGATCCTGGGGAGAGGCAGCTCACACTGCAGCAGTGCTCCCTATGAGGGCGAGCAGGGTGAGCTCTTATCACTACTGGCTATTTTCTCCTTCCTCCAAGAGGCACAGCTGTTAACCAGATACATGAAGCAGGAAGTCCTTCTACTTTCCTTTTCTAGTGCTTTGGGAACAGTTAATGAGAAGTCTGGGTCAGAGCTTATAAATAATATGAAACTTAAAGTAAACTAACAAATTCCTGCAGGAGAAAGCTTTCAAGAGAATGAGTGCTGTGTTTCTTCTTTTTTGGCAAATAGTACAGTACACAATTTGATTGCTGAACCAAAAATACTCTGTGAGTTGCATGGCAATTCAAGCTCTGCCTCTTTTCATAAACGTCCTTCATGTGCTTTTCCCTTCCTCTCATCCTGGCTGCTAGGAATGCCTGACTATGGCCCTCTGCATATCCCAGGGAACTGGTAAATAAGGAAGAGAATGATAATGTAAAAAAAGAAGCCACTGATACTTCAGTCTTAAATCAATATTAGAACAGGAAGCTTTAGTCTAGTGTATAGGTCAGGGCAGTATTTGAAATACAAACACTGGATAGCTTGGTTCATGGAGAGGGCTGGCTCAGAGAGCTCTGCTGCTCTGAGGAAAGCAGGATACAGCTGCTCTGGGCTGTAGATACAGCTCTGCTCCAGGCTGCTCCCCACAGAACACCAGAGAGACTATTTTACTGTTCCAAGACCACGAGAGGGTAGAACAGGCCAGGTTTCGTGCAAAGCTGGGGTTTGGACTGCACTCAGAGAAAAGAGGAAAATCATTGCTCCTGCTCTGAGACAAAACCCACATGGACAGTAAGGATCAAAAACATGTTCCTAGCAGTACTTAAGAAAACTTATCAAACTGGGAAATTGAGGCTCAGATTTATAAAAGGAATCTGAAACTGGAATTATAAAGTCAGCAACGTGACAAGCACTGTGGTCATAATTTTAATTAAAAAACCCAAACAAACAAAAGGCCGAACCCAACACAAACAAGGAATTCCTAGAAATTCACAGAACTTACAAGCAGAAGTAAAACTCTGTAATCCATGGTACTTCTATGGAATATTTGGTAGCACTGGGGCTAGTACATGCAGCAGCACCTTACCTTGTTGAGTGCCCAGGCTTATCAGTGAATTGCAGATTATTCTGAAGCACACTGAAATCAAAGAGTCATTTATAAGAAGTTTTGAGTCATGTTTATTTTCACGAGCTGTCTTCAGTGAATGGTATTAGGCAGCTGCACTGCTGAAGTCACTGCAAAACTTTAGGTACTGAGGCTTTTGGAAACAGAGTCCTCAGGCCTCAAACAAGCAAAATGCACACTTTAAAGGCACAAATACTGTCAGGGAGGCTCTGACCCCATAGAAACTGTATTAACCTGAGACTGGTGATATATATGTTAGGTGTCTGTACCATATCCTCACTGCAAATACACTAAAGTGTTGGTGCATGAGATGCACTGTTAAACCACTCTCTGTGATCTGGTTAAACAGTCATAACCAGGAAAACATCAAGCTGTGTAGAAAGCAAAAAGGACAATTGTTCTCATTACGTCCAAGAACTAAGCATGAGAAAGATGAGCAAAATTGAAACAATACTTTAGACACCAGGATAATTGTGCCACCATGTCATATAATTACATATGTTTTCTGACCCCTCTGAAGTGTTTATGCCTTATGCCCCATGGGGACTTACTTTGGTACCTTTTATTTTAAAAACTGCCTAAGGATGCCCACACACAGCTCTACAGTCCATGGTTTAAGTATTCTGGCAGACCCATCCCAGGATATTCTTAACTGTGCAGTAGCTTGCACAGTGCCTGAAGAAACTCCAGGCAGCACAGTCTGCTCTTTCCTGGGAAGACAAAACAAAACAAATCCCTATCTCTCATCAGCACTGTCTGACCAAGGACAGTATTTCTACATTTCCAAAGTGACTTTTCTTCCACGTTTATTTGATTTTGCTTGTTTGCATTGGTAGAAATTGCCATTAAGAATATTAGGAAGGAATATGGCATTGAGAATAACAGGATGTGAATAATGGAAAGCTATTCAAGTAAATGATAGTAACCATGCTACATTTAATCCCCTAACACATACAGTGTATTGTTTTTTGGAATTTTGATCTGCATTTAGGACCAGACATAAAAGTATCTACTGAAAAGACAATCTTTCTAGACAATTTCTAGGAGAAAAAACAAAAACAGAAGAGGAGAAAGTGAAGCATGGAAAACACAGAAGCTAAAACTCAAAACCAGAGCTGTTTCACAAACTAATAAGCATAAGAAATTAATCCAAGTTAAGCTGCTACAGCAGACTGTACGACTAATGTGCAAGTGTTTGATGCATACCAGAGAACCTTGAAAGAGAAAAGGCATGTGAATAAAATATGATTCAGTAAAATAATTCATGCTGAAATGACAGGATTTTAATTATGTGCAACTTCAGCCCTGTGAATATGAAACGGGAAGCACCTCAGGCATTTAAGGCTCCAATGACAGAAGTTATACATTTATTCAGTTATTTACTTTATGAAATATGAAGTTGGATGCAGCATTTGGAAAAAAAAAAAAAGAAAAAAAATCATAACCAGCAAATCCAAACCAAAACATAAAAACCAATACACAAGCAAATCCACAAAGACCCTATATTTAGATCTGGTCTTCATCAGTAATCAGGACTACCAGTTAGAGAATAACTGAAGTGACAGCATAAAGCCACTTCCCTCAGATACCCGTGTGTTCCAAGCAGCTGCAGCATCAGCACAGACACTGCAATAGTGCTGTCAAGACTCCACAAGGAAATGCAACAGAAAGGCAGGCAAGAAAAAACAAAATATGTGAAAGTGCATAAGTGGACTTCAAAACAGTCTTGTTAGGACTAACCTGGGAACATAAGAGAGCTCATACACTTGGGAGAGGGATGTATATCTGGATAAAGGCCCCAAAATACTTCCAAATCATTCAGGAAGAAAGCAAGAATGGTAAAGCAATTACATATGGTGATGTTCACAAAGAAAACAGGAAATATAGTCCACTGGGGAGAAATATAAAAGACTACTAAAACAGGCAGCCTGTTGTGAATGCAAACATGAAATTAGAAGAGAAAGCAATTCAGAACTCCCACACAACAGCTCTTCCAAACCACAAAGCCCAGCAAACCAGCTAAGAAGCAAGCAGGCAACACTATGTATCTAAATGAATCCTTCTAAAATCCTCTTTGCTTTGTAGCTCATACTACGCCCAAATGGTACTGGGAGGGTTTTTTAAGTAAATGTCTAGTGAAAGTTCAAGAAAAATTTAAGCAAAAAGTAAAGATCATGTAAATATAAGTTAAAGGGTCACTGTTTTAGTAAAGCAGCAGAGAAGCTACAGCAAACAATTAAGTTTTTTGTGCTCAAACAATTGGCTGGATTAGTGCTTGAATGGACACAGAAATTTTGCATATCTAATAAACTGTACTGAGAGTTGGGGTATCAATTTACATATGAAGAATATGACAAGAGATCAGTGGAGGAGGGGGTACACAACTGTCACATGGTACACTGGGCAATTTTCAGAATCACTGGCATCTAGACAGGCCTTGACTTCAAGTGACACAGCTCTGCCTGTCCCAGCAGAGACATGCAGACAGGCAGCAAGATAAGAGCTCATGAAAATCTAAGTACAGGAAACTAGAGCTGGCCTTTCTCTGGCATTTTTTGAATGTCTGAATCACCAAATCTTTTTTTAAGTAGCTTTGGGCATAATCTTTGAAACACAGATTTTATCTTTTTTCTGGGCACAGGATGAAAGAAATAATCACTTAATGCACCATAAAGAAAGCAAAAGTAACAAGAAAGAAAGGAGTGCATACTGAATATAATAGAAAGAGTAGGAATGCACAAGGTTAAAAACAGGGGGGAACAAATCTATGGTGGTAATGTGTGATTGGACAAAAGAACCCCAGCAAAACAAAGAAAGAAATCCCTACTGGTCATGCACAGGGTCAGAAATAATGCTGGGGAGAAATCTCAAGTACTCTGCTACTATGCTTAACAGAAGAAATTTCATCCTGCAAACTAAGCTTGAGAACTCTTAAATATGAAATTAGAGGAAATTATTCCAACACACTGGATAAATACAGTAGGCTCATCTGCAGCAGCATGCTCAGCTCTGGGTAGGCTGTTAAAGATACTGAGAGTTTTGAGAAAAGACAATCAATTGATTCTGGGACTGCAATGGCATTAATGCATCTGTGAATGAGTGCTAGCAGCTCATCTTCTCAAATACCCACTGCTAGATCTACAAGGAAAGAAGAGGTTGTGTGACAGTAAATAAAGTCACTAAGGCCATTTGACTACAGACTGAATGGATCAGACAGTCTCATGAGAAGGCAGTGACTACTGTGGAGAGAAGGAATCCCTGGTTTTTGCAAGTGAAGGTTTCATGTGTCTTCATTTTACAAAGTGTTCTAAAGACCTTTCTCACAGCTGAGGTAAGTCACTGTAAATCCTCTAGAATTTGCTTCTTCCTGATACCCAGGACACTACATCAGAATCCTACAAGAAATTCTCCTTGCCTTAGGTACAAGGGAGTTCTCTAGCCTTTTATCTGAGAGAACAACCTCTAGTCAGAACACCAACCTCATAATTTACTTTTCTCAAGTTTTCTAAACTTACTTTAATTTCAGGGCTGCTTCAGCTTCTGCTCTAGAGACAAAATACATAGAGCTTCCCTTTTATATGAATCCTGCATTACCACCCACCTTTGATCCCCTTCCTCTCTCTACTTCTGCTATTATAATTTCACAGACTTTGCCAGGAGGAACCATTAGATCACTTAAGCAGATCTCCAGTATAATGCAGGCACTAACTTTCACCCAGCTACCCCTGCTGAAACCCATATACTTCAGTGAAATAAAACCAAGAGATTAAATTGTACACTGCAGGAGACCCTGCAGCACAAGCTGCACTGGCAGAAAACTGGGCAAAAACATATGCAAATGATTCCATCAGGAAACAACAGCCTCCACTGCAGAGAAAGTCAGTCAATGTTCCCAATTTGGCATTAAAACCCCACTTCTTTCCAACACAGAATCTAAAAGTAGAACATGAAATATGTAAAAATGACTGATAATCTAATTTTCCCTTAGACGTCTATGCTATGTCTTATGCAATGAACACTTTCTCTAGCCTTGACTAACTGCTGGTGTTTAGGAGAGAATAAAAAACAAAATACAAACAAAAACCACCACAGAACAACATGAACAAAGGAAAAAGCCCTCCCTTATTCACAACAGAAATGATGCTAAGATTTTATTATAATTACTGTCTTAATGCAGCTGATACAAATTCAGACTTAACATCTGATCTGTAGATTTGCTTCTGAAACTTTAAAGTATATTCACAGTAAGTTTACAGTTCAAGCCACAATGGTCCTACCATGTTTACAAGTACAGGTACAAATGCTTTATTACCTTCTCAGAGGGAGGGCTGGAACCTTATGGCAAGATGGAAATCATCTTGCCTTCATCCATGAAATGGCACCTCCTCTGCACTTCTCTCTGCTGTCCTGCTCCCTTCCCTCATGGTGCCTCTTGGCACTACAGTACCAAGCTCACTGTGAAAAGCCTTGTGCTGACAGCAGAGGAGGGCTGAAATGGCACACAAGAAAATACAGCATATCTAACTTTAGCTTCCCTCTATTTCTGATGGAGTAACTTCAAAGGCAGCAAAGAAGTCTGCTCCCATTAAAATGCAGAACAGTTTCCCCTGAACAACTTCAATAGGAGATGTTTCTATTAGGAAAAGCCACTGAAATCAGACAAAATACACATTAAGAGAAGCATTGTGATTAAGGGAGTGTTTTCAATAGTGTTGCACAAGTTCACAGTGACTTACCCAGCCTCTATCCTATGGCAATACTATAAATATCCAAAAGGCTGGCACACTAGCAATGGAAAATGAAGGTAAAAGGCAAGGAGGGGAACTCCTATGACTTAGGGTAGTCAGTACTCACTGTGCAACAGCATTTACTCCAGGAGCTTTTCCCTTAGAACAAAAGCACAGCTGTGTAGGCAATGCTTGCTTTTTTAACAGCTAAATACCTCTTCCTGTGCCTACATGTGGTCCAGTGCCTAGAGATCAGCTATCACACCCATGTACAAGGGAGAAATGAAACTAAAAGCACTTTAAATGAAATCACGCCCATGTACAAGGGAGAAATGAAACTAAAAGCACTACATGCTCTTGTATTCCATCTCTTTTAAGCTGTGAGCCATCATGTCACTACAGCCTGGGAGGAATCTCAAAGCCCCCAGCTGCATCCAATAGGGCACATGAGGCAGAAATTAAGCTTAATCACACAACAAACAAAAAAAGCAGGGGAGCTGTGAAGTTTTGAAGGAGTATGATCACTACTGTGATAAACAATATGACTTCTACTACTAAACAGATTTCCAGCCATAAGACCTCAAAATAATTAACTAAATATAACCTGTAGTGATAATAAGGTCAAGCTTGAACATGCCTTAAAAATTGGGGAAAGTTGAATGTGTCCCTTGAAGTAACCAGACTATGCTGGGACAGGAGGCAAAGGACCCACAATCAACATGATGAACATATTTTAAAATTTAATTAATGAAAATTAGCTTTGCTACTGTCAGCCACAGGTGCCCGTGTGAATTCACACATACAGCACATCTTTCCCATATTAAGAATGCAGATAAATTGCCACTTTAAAATGGGCAGGCATTGCAGAGAGAACACAAGACACTATCGTTGACTTGCAATGAAAGCCAGGGAAAATATCAAGATTTTTTAATAAGACAAATCTGAATTATTTAAATAGCACTTAATGCTTCTACCATTTTATCCTTTACCCCACTTACAGTCTCATTAATATCAGTTACTTCCCAGCCACAATAGCTTTGTGACCAAGGCCATCTACTGGTGAGTGGGGTGTGTGAATTAATGGGAGGTTTGTTGGCCAGATTTAATTAGTGCTTGTCAAGATTTAGGCACATGTATCAAAACTGTGCCACGCAGCTGTCAGGAATTATTAAATATGATCACAGTTTTGGATGAACAAATAAAAAATTAAGGCTTCCCAACTCCACATGGACCTAAAGAACCATGATGTTGCCCAGGGGAGAAGAGTGTGGTACTTTGAATCTGCATGCTGTTGTAGCCCAGACACCCTGTCATCTCACTGCTCTGTGTAAATCAATCAGACATGTCAGTGTTGCGAATAGAGATATGAATTTTACCCCCCAAATCACTACCAAACTGGTAACATTGTTTTCAAGAACTAATGGGGTCTAAATGGAAACATTTGTAGACTAAAACTGCAAACATTTGAAATGGGGATTTATTGGCTGCACACTATAGTTACAATTGTACTTGTCCCCAGGCATTAGGCAAGAGAAATGGACACCAGGCAAGGAAACTGAAGGGAAATGAAGCACACCCATATCCTTACACACTGTCATTTCCAAGGTGATGTCTGAAACTGATCAGCAAGGGAAACTGGGAGCAATAACAAGCTATGACACAGAGCTCCCCACACTTTTCTACTATTACCTGCTGAGCATCATTATTCCCAAATCAGGAAGATGTCTTTAATAAAACACTTTCTTTAGGCCTTTTTTTCAAATGCTGTAATACTTAAATTAGCATTATGATTTTTAGAGTAAGGTATTTGAGTGGCAGCTCTGGAAATCCCCAAAGTACAAGACAATATTCTCTCCATCTTTGAGATGAAGTAAAGTTAACTCTTTACTCATCCTTTTTGCCATAAGAATTTCTGGCAACCTCGATAGCATAAAGAAATATATTCACTAGGAGCCAGCTTGAAGGAACTAAAATAATTGCTTATTGCTACTTTTTGATAGCAACATAGAAACAAGAAGTTCTTGTTTTGCTTGAACAAATGACACAGAAGAAAGTATTTCCACAAAAGAAAATGTGGATGCCATAAAATGACAAATGCCCTTCAGTGGCCATCACTTCAGTCTGATTAATTGCTATGATGATCAGATTTATGACAGAGAATTTATGGATGGCAGGTAAAATGAGGCAAACCTTCCACATCTGTCCATTAAAAGTTGGGTTTGGGGCTGGTTTGTGAAGGTTTTTCTGGGGTGGGGTGGTGTTTTTCCTACTGAAGCCAGTATGAGACTATAAATCCAGTTTTATTCAGTGGGGAGAGAATGCCATTTTCCAATACAGCAAGCTTAGTAATTTATATGCCTTTCTGATTTATTTATGGTGCAATAAATCCATGGGTAGTTCTGTGACTGTTGGAGATTTGCAGTCTCCAGGATAAGTTTTTAACTGAAGATCAGAAGCAGGGAAAAAACCCCAAACCTTAAACTGCTGCCCCCCCTTTGGCTCCAACCCACAAGACATAAACAACTTCACAAGAATAAAATGGTGCATATAAATTTCCAATCACATCTTTTGCAGCAAAAGCGTGTTATCAACTAGTTGATAAGCTTTAGATGTTCCTCTCATTAAGTCATTGGATCAAAAGAGCTGAACTATGGAAAATTTAATTTATACCTTCAATTACAATTACTATGAATCTTAGTTATTACACTCAACTTTCAAAACACTGCACTAATGTCTACAACATGCCTTGGTAGAAAGTTAGCTTTATATTTGAAGATGATATAGGGGATGAAGAAACCTGTTATGATCTCCTGTTGATCTGCATAGAAAAGCCTCCAGCTACTTACACCAGGATTCTCATGTTCCAGAAACCAGAGATAAAGTGACAACTAGGAAATTGTTCAGTTGCAACATCTAATTGTAAGGATTTGGTCATTTCTTTAACACACATTTCAAACAGAGGATTGAATTTAACTTCACTGTCAGGTCCCCTTTAAATTAATGTTTTCAACTGACTTTTCTTCCATAATTCTCTAAACTTGGAATTGCCTATATATTACTGAATTGAAAGGAATGGGTTTTTTTAAATTTTCCAAAACATATATATCTGTTTAATCCATTTTCCCAGTGCAATGCTAAAAGCTTTTTCTTTCTCCAATCCTGTAGCAAATACTAATAGTAGCTCTAACTTTCTTAACCTCAAATATATTCAAAAGCAAGATTACCTCAAAATGAACTGCTGAGGCTAGACAAGCTAAGAAGTCCATCTACCTCTATTTCATCTTGCATATTATTCAGTTATATACTGTACAGTCCCTAGGGAAAAAAAAGAAACATAGGAAAGTAACTCAGAAAGGCCATCAGTGATTTAAGTGTTGTTTATTTTCAAATAGTAGCATTTCTTGTCAGAATGTAAGAAATTGACATATCCATTACACCTGCCTGAGTGAAACTGTGCTGTCTAAATTCCTTGGATGAGCACTGGAACCAATTAAATTTCTACCAGCCTGTTCCAGGGAAAAGGCTTTGCTGTAACACTGCAGCACAGTGCAAGCTTCAGAAAGAATTTCTGGAAATCATACATAGAAAATTCATCCCTCTTTTGGAGGAAAGGGCAGGAAGGGAAAAAAAAGATCCAAAAAAGCCTGGTATTTGTTACATCAAAACAATTACAGTGGTACATAAAAAGGCTGTAAGAAGGCATTTATTCTAATAGCCTTGGATGTTCAATCCGTGTAATAGTCCAGTCTGGTTTTGCTCCTTCTGTAAACTCCCTTTGGAACCTGAAAAGGGAAAGATAATAAGGGAAGAGTTGTTAAGATTTACTTGACCTTATGGAGCCACCAGTATGACAAGGAATCACAAAGAAATATTTTAATTCAAACTTACTGCTGCAAACGCTACCTAAACTTTAATGCTTATGCCCCAAAATGGAAGACAAAAATTATTTCCATAGTAAGAAACAGAATTCACTGACTTCAGAGCATTGTGGTTCAGATCCCACAGACAGGATCAAGCAGCAACTGTAAAGACCCTCAAAAAAACACTCAGCTTTCACAGCAGGAATATGAATAAAATTGATCTGTAAATAAAGGGTCTCATTTAATGGGATGGTAAGTGAAGGGAAATCATGTGCTCCATACTTGACTTGAAAAATTTCCTCTTTCCTAAAGTGTAGTTTAAAAGGTAATACATTTTCAGAACGACATCAAAGATTGAGTTAACAGTAGCACTGAGTCTCCCCTATCTAAAGACAAGTCTGAGCTTCAAGCTGAATGCTCATGTTTTCGAATGATCTGCATGTCATGGACAAGAGCAGTGTAATATCACTGCTTTGCAATCCTGTGCTAATCCACTCCTGCAAAGTAGGATTGGGAAGATATTTAGGCTTAAAGGGAAGGCTCTCAAGGTTAATGGAACCTCAGAAACCTCCAGCTCTAAGGAAGATGCTGAATTCAGCCGAGGGATGGATCCATAACAATCTATCCAGGCAAAAAGCACTGGTCTCCTCATGAGTGTTACCTTTGCTTCAGAGCTCCTCATCACCTAGATTCCATATTTTCAATTTCAAATGTGGGTGTAGAAATCCTTGATCATACTGCATTTGTCACACAAAAATCCTCACTTCTCCCAGCTTCTGAGAATCGTATTTTCAATACATTTTGCCAACTCTATAGACATTTTCTGCACTGCTCTGACATCAGTACACCAACACAGACATTATTTATAAGCATTCCTACAAAAATCCACCTTCCTAATGTGTGCTTTGAGGATCAGAAACCTCATTCAGTGCTCCAAATACCGCTCTTCCTTACAAAGGAAGAGTTCCTATTAATATCAACTCAGAAGCAAGGAAAAAACATAACAACGTTAGGGGTATTTAAAAAAATTGGCCCTAAAACCAAAACTGAGAAACTGGATGAGAATTAACTTAGATTAGAATCAAAGTAAATTAAAACCAGTGGGTTCTGCAGTGGCACAGTGGGAGTGCTTGCAGAACTGCCTACCCCACAGGCACCTCATGGACACGGGAAAAGAAAGGGACAAGCGAGCTTACTCATAGTTAGCTGTTAAAAGATGTTTCTTTTCTTTTGTGTTTTCATCTCCAAACACAATCTGGAAGACTTTGGCTTCACCTGGTACTTCATCAGGTAGATTAGCACCATTCAGATACCAGAAGCACATCAGGATGCTAACAAACTTTCTTCCTGTTGGAAATAAATCAAAACTTAAGTTAGATGTCATGTGTCTCAGCAGTCAAATGCTCCTATTTTGAAGGACACCTGACTTCAACCATAAAGAATACAGGATAGAATAATGAGTGATAAAGCTATTTTATGCCAAATTCATGCTGTTTAGCAGTAATAAAAATACACTCTTTAAAAAAATACATATTTTATCATGAGCATGGTGTGACAGAGTATACAATGAAACTGTATAAAAAAAGGTTGGTTCCCACAAATTCCAAAGCTAACTACTGATACAACAAATGTATGCAGAGTAGTTCAAACATGGGAGCAATCTTAGAGGGGAAAAAGAAATTCCTATTTCCCAAACCAGGAAAAAATGCTTACTGGGTCTGACAACTTGAAGTGCTCAACTGAAGACCCAGGGTTAGATCCACATATCATCTCCACTGTGCCTGATAGTGAACAGAGCACACAGTGCTGTCCAACCAAAAGAAAAACTTGTTTGAGCTCAGCATGAGCTTAAAAAATCCCAAACCAATCAAGGAGTCCTAGAACAAAGTGTATTTCATGACAGAAAGACCAAACCAGCAAAATTTACTTAATTATGCAGCCTTCACTATTCTTCTTGCAGGATGCAATGCAGGATGCATTTTCATTGTTGAAGCAAACAGCTTTCAGCATATATTAGAATAATTGTTTTTGAATAATTGTTTCACATTACTGAGGACTAATAATATAAAATTCTGTTCAAAAGAAGGGAAAACCCAGACAGAAGTCAAAACAGTACCATGATGTATTAACAATAATCTCTGTCTCTGATTAAAAAGGAAATAAAGAAATTTTATATGGATGAATTACTAACTGAGAAACATGGGATGAGAAACAGTACTCAAAATCACATCTGCATGGAAAATGTCTGTTTAGTAGCAAAACCAGGAAATATGACTGCTCACTGCTGAAATGTTTTAAGATTCTAAACATACCATCATCATCATAGTAAATGCGAACATCTCCTTCTGTTGTGTACATGATTGCATCAATGTCAGCTGCTAAAGCATCCCTGTGGCTGTCAGGGAGCAAAGAAATCTTTTCCTTCAGCACCTGAAGTACCTAAATTCAGAAAAACTGTCACTTAGTTTTTCATTAGGAAATGTAATTAACAATCTATTTCTACTGCAGTTAATAAAATGAGCTGTATTGCTAAAACATTTGTCTAACACATGTAACAGCTAGAGTGAAAAAGCACTGGGAGGTTTGGGCATTCCTAAACCCTAATTCAGCAGCATTGAAGAAGCTCCATTTACTGCTCAAAACAAATGAAAACCAAGCATCTTAAAAAATGTTTAGGAAAGGTACTGTCAAAACAGCATCAGCAACACAAGCCATGTGAGCCCAGAACAGCCCAGTGGAGCTTGCTCCACAGTCACACTCTTGTCTTCTCACTGCTGAATTCTTGCTGTGTGCAGGTTCCTAAGCTTTGGATTCAGTATCTTTTAGCTATGTCTCACAAACTTCCTTGAAAATCAGTTTCATTACTAATGAGTTCATCTTTGCCATTTTGTGATCTATACTCCATTTAGAAAAAGCTTAAACACTTGCAAATCAGACCTGACTGAAAATTTTTCCCCTGGTAATGAATGTTCTTATGACACTAACATCCATATTATCTAAGTGTCCTATGATCCACACAGCTGTGTTAAGTAGAAAATGGTGGAGTGCAAAAACTGCACAGAGGTAGCACCCCAAACACCACATGAGAAAGTCGAGTCACGAGAAAGGATGAAACTGCAGAACTTATTTTCAACTAATACTCATTTTTTACCCTAACTTGATCTACCATTTTTGAATAACAAACAAATGCAGAGGTTACATGGAAGCAAGAGGCAGTCTTCACAAGGAGACATTGGTTTCTAGTACATTTTGCAGGTACAAAATTCACTGGCCAAAGAAATGACAAAGTAGTCTGGGATCACAGCCTCATCTACTACATCCTTGGCTCACATGAAATCTCTGCATGAAAGTAAACCTGAAAAATTTGCAGCACCAGAGCAAGTTCTTTCAAGAGGAAGCAGAGGAGATGCCCTTTCAGAACAACTACAAGAAACAAACTCACGTTTTATTGCTATCTCTGTTCAGAGAGAGGAGGCAAGACTGTTCAGAGGGGATGCACTAGAACAGCACCAGAGTTTTTGCTGCAAAGGCATGGGTGGCAATAGGACAGGCCACGCTGACATCCTGTAACAAGGCAGACAGAGACCTGGAGTGTCTCCTCCACTTGACTCTGATGCATCTGTTACCTCCATGCCCTGGGAAGGCCAAGACAACTTCAGCAATTAAAAATTAATAAAAACACAGAAAACACAGCACTGATGTTTAACCAGGTCACTCACATCCCAGAGACCATGACACAAAACTGAGGCCTTCCAGCCAAAACCAATAATCAGCTCTATGATCTGATGGGGGTGGGAATGTATCAGTGCAGCAGGGATGAGCACAAACCAGTTTATTTCTTCACACAAATTCTGGTGCACAGACGGAGTCAGCATCAGCCAACTGCCTACACCTAGAGACACACAATTCCACCTGCCATCCAGAGCCTGCAGCCTTTCCATCCTTCCTGGTACACCAGCAATCCTTCTGGCATTTGGTCCTTATGCTCAACAGCGAGAATATATTGTATTTTGTTTTAAGTACAATAACTTCAAATTAAGTTTCATGCCTTGAAATTAAACACAAAAAAAAAGTTGTAGGACAAGAAATTGCCCACCTTATGTCACATTACGCTGTTTTTCCCAAATTAAACCAAATTGGCAACTTGTAGATAATGACAGACTGAATTCATCCATGTAAACTTTGTAACAGACAATCAACTGCTAGAATAGGAGATGGAAAGCATTTACCTCTGCTGATACAAGTTCTTCCAGCAGGTCAAGTTTACGCTGAGACAGCAGCTTTGAAACAACAGAAAAGGCCTACCAAAATAAAACAGAAACAAAAACCAAACCTAAACAAGTCACTCTAGGTTGGCTTATTTTTCAGACAAATCCATAAGTATATGACATGCTACCCAAATATTCCATGATTTAAGATTTCAATATTTGCAGAGGGTATCACCATTGAAATGTAATCCCTCCAGCATTACAAGAGTGATTTCATGAATTGATAAAAACATACGAGTTCTTTTCTATTTCTTATTTAAAAACATCAAAGCTTCCAATAGGTGAATTCATAGTTTACAAAAGAAAAAAAAAGCTTTGCAGTATTTTGCATGTTGCTTTCACTAATTTTGATAATTCAAACAGTCTATGTCTTTCCCTGTAGATATTTTGTTCCCCTGCCCTCTTTTCCAATTCATCTACTGGTTTCAGTCAAAACTCATGCTGCAATTTACAAATTTTCTTTAAAAATCCGGTTTAGTCTCTGGACTTCAGGAAGCTCAACTCTCCTTTCTCCCCTCAATTTTGCAGGCATACTTACATACAATTATGCCTCTACATATTCAAGTAGTGCACTTGTGAAGGACAGTGTATTTAGGACTCTACACCAAGTAAAAACAAACACCAAAACAAAACCTCAAAAAAAGACAAAGATAAAACAGGTGGTTCCACACGTGTCAAATTATTTGTTGTGGGTTTTTTCCTCTTTTGAATTGATCCTAATCATTTTAACATTCTGTCCCCTGATGTGTTATTTTGAGCCAGTTTTTTTTTGGTAAAAGTAAACATCATAATAAAAAGTTTCCCAACAGATAACTCTGTAATTTTCATATGACTAGCTTAAAGATACTTAACTCTCTGACACGTTCTGTTGACAAGTCTTACTGGGCTCATAAATTTGGAGAAATAAATATATGTACAACAGCTCTATGCCTGTCTAAGCTTGATCATTTCAGGAAAACCTGCTATGAGGAGACACACTTCTCCTTAAAGCCTCTACAACATTTGGAAGCACCTTCCTTCATGCTACTTTGGGGGATAGCTTAACCAGATTATTTTAATTGTGGATTCTGGGAAAACAAGAAATTCCTGAGGGAAAGTACAGCTCTGCTTATATAATTTGCCTTGAAGTGTGATGCTTGAAGCCAGCAGGGGGGAACTCCATGTATTTTACACACAGGAGCACATTTGTGCTATGATGTCCACACATAATAACATCAGGCTGGATGTCAGGAGTAATTTCTTCATGGAAAAGGTTGTCAAACATTGAAATGGGCTGCCCAGGGAGGTGGTGGAATTGTCATCATTGGACGTGTTTAAGGAAAGACTGGACATGGCACTGATGCCAGAAACTGGCTGAAGAAGTGGTGTTTGGTGACACATTGGACTCAATGTGTAACACAGACACGGAGCTCCTGGAGTGGGTCCAGCAGCAAGGATTGGGAACTGGAGCATCTCTCCTCCAGGAAAAGTGTATGGGACTTGTTCAGCCTCAAGAAGAGACAGCTGAGAGGGACATCATCAATGTGTTTTAAATATTTAAAGAGGAGGAGTGCCACGAGTATGGATCAGGTTCTGCTCAGTGATGCCAAGCAACAGCACAAGAGGCAATGGGCAGAAACTGATGCACAGGAAGTTCCACCTGAACACAAAGAAGGACTTTACTGTGAGTGTGACCAAGCACTGGAACAGATTGCCTAGAGTTTGTGGAGTGTCCCTCACTGCAAATATTCTAAACCTGTCTGGACACAATCCAGAGCCATGTGCTCTAGGACGACCTTGCTGGAGCAGGGAGGACAGAGCAGGTGACCCACTGTGGCCCATTCCTACCTCACCAGTTCTGTGAATCTGTGACTATTTCAGAAATCTTCTCCAGCCTAACTGGTTCTAAAATTCCACGAAATTATAGAACCAGGGGCTGCACCGGCAGCCCCTGGGGAGGGTGAGCAGGACCCTTCCTTCCCCTCAGGCCGGCCACGCTCCTCGCCCCGAGGCCCCAGGCCCGCTCACCTGCTTGGCTCCCCGCGTGAACTCCTCGATGCTGAATTCGTGGTCGAAGTAGAGGCGGATGAGCAGGTAGTAGAAGCGGGTGCGGAGCCAAGCGAAGGGGCTGGTGATCCTCACTACCACAACACGCCGTTGAGGGCCCTCAGTCCCAGACCCGGCGCTGCTGGCGAACCGAGCGCTGAGCTGGGGCGGACGGGTCCGGGCGGGGCCCGGCGGGCCCGGTGCGGCTGCAGCCGGCGGCAGGAGCCGGGCGGAGCCCGCCAGCGCCCGCGCCAGCCAGCGGACACGGCCCGGAGCCCCGCAGCGCAGCGCCATGGTGGCCCGGCCCGGCCCCGCCCTGTCCGCCGCAACTCCCGCTCCACGGAAACACGGCTGAGGCCGCCGCTGGTTCCGGCGCAGGCGGAGCGGTCCGCGCCTGGTCAGCGACCCGAGCCCCGGTCACCGCTGGAGGGGGGCGGCCTCCCCTCTGCTGGCACTGCTGGGGTCGCGTCTGGGCACGGTGTCCAGTTCTGGGCTTCCCAGTACAAGAGAGACAAGGAGCTACTGGGGAGCGTGCAGCGGATGCCACAACGATGAGGAAGAGCCTGGAGCATCTCTGTTCGTGAGGAGAGACTGCGGGAGCTGGGCCTGTTCAGTCTGAGGAGATTGTGAGGAGATCTCATGGATGCACAGAAATACCTCAAAGGCGGGTGCCAAGAGATGGTGCCAGACACTTCTCAGTGGTGCTCAGTGACAGGACGAAAAGTAATGGCCATAAACTAAAACATAATAAGCTCCACCTCAGCTTGAGAAATAACTTAATTACATTGCGGGTGGCAGAGCACTGGAACAGGCTGCCCAGGGAAGTTGTGGAGTCTCCCTCTCTGGAGATATTCAAACCCCACCTGGACATGTTCCTGTGCCACCTGCTGCAGGTGACCCTGCCGTGGCAGGAGTTGGACTCGATGCTCTCCAGAGATCCCTTCCAACCCTTACAATTCCGTGATCCGCGGGCTCCCGGCCCTTGCCCAGGGGGCGAGGCAGGAACGCTTCTGCGCGGGCTCTTCTTTCCGGGGGAAGCGGCGGGGCGGACGCGGTGCCCGCGGCCATGGAGCAGCGGGAGCGGCGGGAGCAGCGGGCGGAGGCCCTGGAGCGGTTGGACGGGGTGACACGGGAGCGCTTCCTGCGGGACGTCTACCCGCGGGTACGGGGCGCTCCGAGCGGGACCCGCCGCAGCGGCTGGGGCTCCACGGCGACACAGGGCAAGGCAGGAGGTGTCCGGGGACCCCTCCTCAGCGGGCACAGCTGGGGCAGGCCAACCCCAGGGTTTGGGTTTGTGTGTTCCCGGAAAGGTGCCCTGATCTATTGAGGGGAATGGGAGTTTAGGAGCAAGGAGTTTCTATGGGCAGGTCCTGTCTGAGCTGCTGGCAAGTTCCGACAGGTGATCTCTGTAAGAGTCCATTGCGTTTGGCAGTGGTTAAAAAGTGTGATCGTTAGTTTTGTTGCTTTGTCATCTCTTGTTTTATCCTCCCCACCCTCCGAGGTCCCAATTAAAAGCAAAAGTGTCTTTGTACTTTTTGTGTGTGGGCTGGATCAAACCTGTTTGTGGTTGTGAGCAGCGAGGAAGCTGGTACAGGTGGAAAGAGCTTCTTTCTCTCATGAGAACATAACAGCATCACCACAGCTCACAGGCTGCACCTTAACTGTGTGGGCTTTTACATGTTTTGTGCTAAGCCTTGGCTAGAAGGATTAAATCTATTCCTTTGTCTGCCTGGATTCCTAAATGGCCCCAGCACAAAGTGTGGGCTATAATTGTCTTAGCCCCTCCATATCCTTTCTTATCCAACTAGGAAAGAACACATAGTTAATAGAGAAACAGTTCTATAATTTGCTGCATTTTGTTTCAACATTCAGCATTTGATTCACACTGCTTGTGAACAGGTTAGTTGTAACCTTGTGTAAGAAACATTTACAACACTTACAAAGAAACATTTCCTTCGATGTAATTTGAAAAATTCATTCTGTTATTTTTTTCAGTTGGATGCTGTGATAATTCATCACTGAATTTTGTTGTTGTTCTTATTCCTTAGAGAAAGCCAGTAGTGCTGACAGGATTGGAACTGGGCACTTGCACCACCAAATGGACAATAGATTACTTGAGCCAAGCTGAAGGATCTAAAGAAGTAAAGATTCATGTTTCTGCAGTGCCACAGATGGATTTCCTCAGTAAGAACTTTGTGTATAGGTACTTCCAAAGCCTCTTACATTTTAAAGGCATGTGCTTGTTACTTACAGACATACAGTGCATCTGTTTGGAGCTGAGGGTGGGAATAGGAAGATAGTTTGTGAAAACATTACATTATGTATCAAAGGGTTGTCCTCGGTTTCTCCCTCTTCTATTAATTCTACACCCTGAATAAATACAATGAAGTTGAAGTGAGGGGCCAAACAGCACCTTAAAAGTGATGTCATGAAGTGTTGTAAAGGTATTTTGTCAGAGCACTGCTTTAGGAAATTTGAGTCTGGCATTTGCAGATGTTAATTAAAAACAAACCAAAACACCCTTGATATCTACACTTGATGACCTGGTATTTGTTGTAGTTATGTGGTGCATTCTCAGTGTTACTGAATAGTGACAATTTCTGACTCACTGTGTGTCTGATCCACTTTGAATGCTGGTGTGTGTGTGCCAGCCATGGTATTCCACTCCAGAAAGGGTGTAACTAGTTAAATCCAAGCTCCTTTCAAAGTTAGCGTGTGCAGCTTTCAGAATGTTCAGACCGCTGGATACCACACATTTCATCAGTTCTTCAATCTTGATGTGGGCCACAAAAAACCTTGATCTCCTCTGGAGCTTCTCTTATGTAACTGCCAGAACATTTCTTCTGAGTTCCTCTAATCTCAGTTATTGGGTTGTCTTCAAGGGTAAATGACTTTATTTTAGCAGTTTTTGTTTTCCCCAGGTGGGAATAGGATGTGCTCAGTGTATTAAACTTCTAAGCAGGTGGGAGCATATGCTGTAAACAAGCCACAAGTCTCTGAGTGGAGCCTGCTGTTCAGGGGATAAACACCAATTACAATCATGGTGCATTCTGCTCACTGCACAATGAACTATTGAATCTCTGAAATGAGGGAGTACTTGAATAACTTTGCCTTATCTCCATTCTTTATACTCCCTGCTCTGTTTTGGGGTTTTTTAGTACCCCTTGCTGTGAGTTCACATACAGTTGTTCTGGAGTCTTAGTTTTAGCAGGTTTGTAGACAGCCAAATGGACTCTCTGATGCTCTGATGGTGTTTCATTAAAAGAGGTGTCAGGACTTTCACATACTTCACTTGAAATTCAGGAAACTTTGACTTTTTCCACAGCAAGCCCCTCACTCTAATCTGAAGGGACAATAAGTAGAAACAAAAGAATAGAAACTCTGAGGACTTAACATGCAGTTCCATTAGTTTAAACTGATGAACATTAGTAGTACTGCAGTTCTGTTGTGAGTTGCATGCTCCTACCCCTGTTTTTGTGTTGGTTCTGGAACTCATCCAGCCAGGTTGTGATGTGCTGCAGAAATCTGAATGGTTTTCTGCTGTTTTAGCTTTGTAAGCAGGTTCACAGGGGGGTCAGATGAGTGCCAGTGCTACTGTAAGGGGGGAGATGGGGTGATGACGGCAGATAGCAAGGGCAGAGTTGTGGTAGCACCAGAATGCATCAGTGTAAGCTGTAGCAGAGCTGTGCTCTCACTTTCTTCAGGAGCAGACATAAGTGGACATGATAGAACAGTTTGGCTGAAGTCAGAGCATTGGGTTTTGTTTGGTTTTCCATTGACTTCAGTGGGTTTTGTATTTGCCTATTCCAAACAAGCCTAAAATGTTTAGAGAACTGGTTTAAGTACTGTCAGATGCAGGTTCACATTCTAGTAAAAAAGATAACAGGATCAAGAAAAATTTTGCTTGAGAATGGTTTCTTCTCAACCCTGGGTACTTGGTGGTTGCTCTGAAATGTGATATTTACACACAATAGTTAATTTTCCAGTGACACTTAGTGTGAGATGGTGAGCTGCATGAATGTAACATTGAATTCATAATAATGAATATGTGTCCTGTTGCTGATTGTGCTTGGTTTGCCATACAGCTATCAACTGATACCAAAATCTGTAATCTGCATGAAAAGCTCCCATTATGTAGATAAATACATAACACTTACTGACTTCAGAGGGACCAGCTCTAATGCCCAGTGACTCTTCTTGAATCTTCTGAAGTTATATTTAGTAAATTTAAGGAAAACTCCAAAGAAATATTTAAAATATTGAGATGCCTGTGTTTTGAGGAGCTGAGAAAAAATATATTTAAAAAAAAATCCATGCAACTGAAATAAATTTTATAGATGTACAAATGAAAGTACTTACCTGTGTCCTGCACAAATTTATAGCAGAAATGCATAGATACTAACATGTGCATCTTCCCTGCTGGAATTTTCTTGATGCTGAGCTTTTCTGCAAATTTATAAAAAGGTACAGTAAAAAAGCCTAAAAATGACACACTTAAACAGTTAAGCATATTGCCACAGTTTGAGTCTTAATTTGACTGTGAAAAATGTTTTGTTCTGTGACTCAGAGGGGAGTCTTAACAAAGTGGGGAGTTCAAGAGGGGATCTTAACAAAGTGTATGAACAGTTGATGGAGCCGGGTTCTTTTGTGGTCCATGGTGACAGGACAAGAGGCCATGGGCACAAGCTGAAATACAGGAAATTCTGTCAACCCCTTTAATACACACAGACACACACTGTTTTACAGCCAGGTTACTCAAACAATGGAACAAATGCAACAGGTTGCCTAAAGAGATTATGGAGTCTCCATCCTTGGAGATCCATGAAACAGAACTGGATGCTGTCCTGTGCAAGCTGCTGTAGTGAACCCCGCTCTTGGCAAGGGGCTTGGGCTGGAGGAGCTCCAAAGGTGCTTCCAGCCTCAGCTACTACAGGATTGTTTGGAACAATTCACTAAAACAGAGAAGTTTCTAAGTGTAGGATTCTGTCTTGGGAGAACTCTTCAAATATCTGCTGCAAACTAAACTGATTAGTCATCATGTTAATTAAAAACAAAACAAGAGAGCATCTATTGCATCTTCCATTGCACTTGATATGGTAAGGGAGCTTATTATAAATCTAGAGTTTAGACTGCGTGTTGTTACACAGATTCACGGTGTAAATTCAAATATTTCTATTTCAGAACTCTGCCTTTTGATGCATTTGTGCGAAGAGCAGCTGAAGTCAAGCACAAGGAGTACTTTCTTACTGAGGTAATTTCCTTAGTGTCACAGTTTCTTCTGTTGGTTATTTTGCTGGTATATGGAGAGAAAAGTGATGAATTGTAATTTAAAGTCTTACTTCAGTAAAAAACTTGATCTTAAATTTAACTTTCTTGTGGGTTGATGCCAAAGGAAAAAATGTGAGAGGTAATTCTTCTCAGAGGTTTTGTTGTATGTGTACTGTGTGGTTAACTTCAGTCATCCTGTTTCTCTTAACAAAAACTGCTTACATGAGCAAAAATTCCAGTATGAAATTTAGAAATCAAACCCTGCTTTAGAATAACAACCATATCATTTGTGTGGTTTGCAAGAAAATGTCAT
This sequence comes from Molothrus aeneus, assembly GCF_037042795.1. Classification (NCBI taxonomy): domain Eukaryota; kingdom Metazoa; phylum Chordata; class Aves; order Passeriformes; family Icteridae; genus Molothrus; species Molothrus aeneus. Next base: position 11,772,713 of record NC_089652.1, on the reverse strand, counting down.
GAAGATATTTTAGAATTTGATGACTATCAAAGTACAAATCCAGATATATTGTAACATAATTTGTGAGTAGCTAATGTGTAGTTATCTCTACATATCAGTGTTCAGGCTAGGGATTTTTCAGATAACTGTAATTAGGAAGCAAATAGTTTTGAATGTAGACATGCTTTTACATTTTATGCTGCATAGAATGCTGTAAGTTTTGAAGGCAATAGTTTTCTGCGTCAATATACTGAAGAACTGAAATTATAATCTGCATTTGCTTTGAGTCTGTTCAGTAACAGCAATGCTGAAGCAGTTGACCAGTCTCCCCACACTTTACTCTTCTCCCTTCAGTTAATTTCTTTTTTTCCTTTTGTCAAAATGAGCTGCAGGAATCAGTAAATGGCAGTATAACAAAGTAGCTGAATTTGTAGATGCCCTTTTTTTGTACCATATTTTAATGAAATTCTGCATTAGATAAATAAGAAAATACAAGCTCTCTGTTTATGTGTTTTTGTAACTCTTATTAAAAAACCCCAAACAATTCTCTTTTTGTGTTCTCTTCAGGATGAAAAGTACTATTTGCGATCAGTGGGTGAAGATGTTAGGAAGGTAAGTTACTGGAGATTACAGTTCTAGTATTGTAAAGTTGCAGTTTAGAAATATTTTTTAAAGTCTGTTGTCATACAACTTACTTAGGGTCACATAGTTTGTGAATCTGACTGGATTTAGGTCAGAGTACTTTAATGTGTCTAAAATAGCTCATGGGAGCTGAGCTGGTCACTGAAGAGTACATTGCTAAACTGCCTTTCTTTAGCTTTTGTTGTAGACTAATGTAAAAGGATTTATGCTGATCTCTTGCTCTTGCAGTGTGATTCCTAGCAGCCATGGTTAAGAGCAGCTCTCTGGCTCTTCTTATTAATGGCATTTGCAAGTCAGTGCTGAAGAGCATTGCTGACTTCAGGTGTTGCCAATGCTGAATTCTAACCCCATTTCATATGATTGGAAATGATTGTGAAGTGCTCCCCCATTTAAATGTGCATAGATGGTTCTCTAAGAGTTATGTCCTTTCCATTTCAGGATATTGCAGATATCAGGAAGCAGTTTCCTATTTTAGCAGAAGATGTTCATATTCCAGAGTATTTTGAGAAGGAACGTTTTTTCTCTAGTGTCTTCCGCATCAGCTCAGCTGGATTACAGCTATGGACACATTATGATGTAGGTAATACATGGGTTTAGCAAAAAATGTTGCAGATGGCATTACAGAGTTGACAGAATAAGGTGCAAATCTCTGTCAAAGATTAGAGAGAGAGTAATAACAAAATTCACATATTTTGAAACAGTAAAATGAACCACATTCAGGGGTACAGTGAGTTTTAAATGTTCCATTGCTTAGGAATAATATCTTAACTGGTTTATGTCTAATGCCAGATTGTAAGATTAAAGGATGTTTTATTTTGTTTTCCTTTTTTAAATTGTTTTGAGTTTCAGTTGAAAATCTGAAACACAGTAACTTTAAACATTTTTGTCTTCAACATTGGTTTCATTTTTTTTGTTTTTCACTCTAATGGTCAGATTAGGATAAATTCTAGTTGTACAATACACTGCCAACTGTGCAATGATTGTAGTGGTTTCTGGCTGCAATGCAATAGATTCCAAATAAGGTTGTCTTCTAACACTGTGCAGTGAGTTCTGAATAACTTTATTTATAAGATAATTATTAATATGTGAAGGTTTTATTAATACTCTTTTTTAAGCTAATAATTAGATCAGTTAAGTCTATATATTTATTCAATAAACTTTTGGCTGACATCTCTATAATTACGCTCATCCCAGGTAATGGACAACTTCTTAATCCAAGTCACAGGGAGAAAAAGAGTTGTTTTGTACAGTCCTCGAGATGCACCATATTTATATTTATCAGGTATGCATGTCACAGGTATCTAGATTGGAGTATGGTGATCTTAGCTTTTCAGCTCACAACTGTTGCACTGTAGAAAATAATCACTAACAGATGACTTGCTATAAAAGAATATAATTTGTTCCTTTAACTCTGATTCTTTGTGCTTTAGTCAAAGCTAAGGAAAACAGCAGCTTTGCCTGATTATTTTCAACACCTAACTGAAGGAGTAAAATGTTCTATCTGGGTTCAAAATAGTTTTTTTAGATTTTAGGAAAAGTGGTTTTTAGTGTTAATAAGGTTGCAGTTACAGAACAAATACAGACAAGAGGAGAACATCTCTTCATGAGATGTTGCTGAAGCAACAGAGGTACTCAAATGAGTACCTGCTTCATAAATGAGGGGTGCCATCAGATTTTCCTGGTTTTGAGAAACAAACCAGGACTAAATTTGATTCAAGAACTGCCATCTCCAGCAATATGATAATGCTTTGTTCCTATTGGAAGAGTGGGAATATTTATTCAGTGAAATTTTCCTAGGTACTAAATCAGAGGTGCTGGATGTGGATAACCCAGACATGGAGAAATATCCCCTTTTTGTGAAAGCCAAGCGCTATGAATGTGTTTTGGAAGCAGGAGATGTGTTATTTATTCCAGGTAAGTAGTAGATAGTTCCTGACCATTAAACAGTCTTGTTTCTAATTTTTGATTTCTGGAGATGGTAAGAGATTACTAAAGCGTTTCTCTGTTATAAGTAGGAGCATTGAAAGCCAATGTTGGCAAAACTAATTTACTTCTTCCAACTGTACCATTAACCTGAGAAACAGTACTATTATATCTACCTATAAATCTTGATTTCCCTCAAGTGTACACTCTATGCTCCTGAATTTGTGTCTTAATAGATTAGTACTATAAACTTACCTTCTGAAATCTGAAATTACTTCAGTGACCTGAGTTTATTAGTGACAGAATTTGAGTGAAATACCATTTATGTTCTTCTGTAGCTCTGGAACTTGAGGCACATGGTCTGATGAGAATTACGGATGGTAGAGTTATTGGACCTTCTAAAGTTTAATAATAATCTTTGGGGAATGGAAACACACATCCTAATAACATCCTAATAATTTTTCTGCAGAAGCAGAAAGCTGCTTTCTGGGCTGACATGACATATCCTGGTAGTCAGGGAAAGGCAGTTGAATTACTCCTATTGAACTACTCCTCCTTGTTACTTGATTTTATTTTAACTCATCATGAGCTTGCAGCAGATATGACTTATCCTGTCACTTATTTACATTATCTGAGCAAGATAAACAGGTCAGTAAACAAGAAGGTAATAGGTTTTTAGGAAATTATTTTATAATAGTTTCTTAGCCTTTGACTTGTTACCTAATTTTGAACTTACCTTTGTTTCTTCCTGAATAAACTTTTGGTTACAGTTAGTTACATGCCACACTGCTGCTGATGTCAGCACCCCTGTTTTCTGTTTATGAAGTCCAGATACTTGTTTGTCTTTGACAGTGGATCGGTAGAGTCAAACTTGAGTCATTTTCAGCTCTCTTAAGACTGACTGGGGAGTATAGGGATTTTTGAGTCCAGAGAATGGTGCTTTGTCAGCATCCTGCAGTGCATATCACTGAAAAAAAAGATGTTTTCTGAGGAATGTGTGTGGTTATTATGAAGAAGGTAGAAGCAGCCCCTCTTCCTACCCTGAAAGAAGCTTCATGTTGATTTCTCAGAATAAACTTTTCTGTCTTCAGCGCCTACAGGCAAATAAGATGCAATAAACACAGCATGCAGACTTTTAGCTTAAAGTTAAAATATCCTAAATATAGCATATTAAACTGATTCTTTAAATGTACTCAATGAAGCAAAGATGTCTTGGCTTCCTTACCACACTCATGATGATTCAGCTGAAAAACCTCATGCCTTCATTATGAGAAGATTAGCAATTTTGCCTGAGTGACCTGGCTGATGCTGATGGTTTACATTGATGCCTGGACAGTATGTGCAAGGTTAGGGACTAAGTGAAAATAGATACCTGCATTTAGAGTAGAGGAGAGCAAGGGAAGGTGTCTTTCTTTCACCCTACACATGCTTATCTTTGCTTACTTTTGAGTACCTCTGTGCTTCAGCAACTGTTACTTTTATGAGAAGTTATGGATCAGCATAAATGTCTTGAAAAACTTCTTAAATTTGGTACAATGCAATACATTCATATGGATATTTATAAATAAACAAAAATACAGTAGTTGAGGCTTTTCCTCAACTAGATTTAGTTTGGGCAATTCTGACACATGGAAGTTTTGGACAGCAATATTTATTTTAGACACTGTTCTTTCTACAGCTTTGTGGTTCCATAATGTAATTTCTGAGGAATTTGGAGTGGCACTGAATGTCTTTTGGAAGCACCTTCCTGCTGAGTCCTATGATAAGACTGACACTTATGGAAATAAAGATCCCATGGCAGCCTCTAGAGCTATACAGATCTTGGACAGAGCCTTGAAAACACTTGAAGAACTACCTGAGGAATACAGGGATTTTTATGCTCGGAGAATGGTATTACGTATCCAAGAAAAGGCCTACAGGAATGATTATGGATAAAGCAACACACTGCAATTCAGCATGGTCCCTTGCAAGTAGAAAATTGTATGTTAGTATGGAAACTGTCCATCTGTACTTACATACACTTTCTGTGAGACCAATAAAAACTGTCAATAAACATTCTTTTATTACAAAATTCCTCTTGTGGATTTTCTTCCTAGTTTTTCATGTGCACTGAGGTCACAGTCTGCTTGATCTGGAGATGGTCTCTTTTCTACAATGAGACAGACATTTGCAGTGCCTCCACTTATAACTGTACTGTTTTGGAATGTTCTACTGAAATTTTTCTGAACAAAAGTTTTGGTATGTAGGCTGACAGCATGTATGCTTAGAAGTAACTGCACGTATTTGTGAATGCAGCCTCATTAAATTTTAGCAAAGCCATAGTGGTTTCTGAGGAGGTCCAAGCAAGCCATTGGTGGTAGCTGTAATGGTCATGGTTTAAGTGATAACCTGGCAATTAGTGTAGGGAGTTTCTTCTCCCCCTTGTAGTGAGACAGAGTGGGTATGGAGAAAAAAAGCAAAAACTAACCATGCCAGATTACACTAAAAATTGTGCAGCAGCTTGAGTACAAGGTAAATGATTTACCCTTCTCCTAGCTCAGTAATGTGTTACTGGGGGGAATATCTTCTTTGTCACTGCCTCAGTGCAGTCAGACAGCATTGCTGTTCCTGCAGCTGTGAAACACTTGGCACTAACGTGCCCACAAATCCATTCAGATACAGTCCTGGTATCTGCAGTGGAGTTCATAGTGGTGGAGTAGACACAAAACCTGTTGGGGCTGTTTTGTTAACATATGAAAGGAGGTTTGCATAGCACCTTTTGGGATGGAGCCTGTTGTTTAGGCATTGTAGGTTACTTTTTCAGCAGATTGTAGTGCTTACGAAAGCCCTGTGAAATAAAGGTGGGGATCTGACAAAAAGGATAGGCTAGGCATTTTCTCTTTGAAACACCTCTGATGTTATTACTTGTGCTGTTTGGGGAACGCAGCATTTATCTGACTTAGGTCAGTCTTGCTTCTAGCAACGTTTTTTGAGAATTGTAACTTGTCAAAAGCTCTTAGACAAAATAAATGTGTAGTGTTAAAAAAGTGCTGGAAAAAAGCTTTCTTCAGAAGAGCAGGAGCTTGAACACTGTGCAGATTATTCTTCTAAACCTGTTCTTCTTGGCAGTTCAACACAGTGAAAATAGTCTGGTACCATGTGAATGGGCACCCGGCCACCTCAATGAATAAGCATGAATGGAACCAGCCAAGCGATTCTGACGGGCATCATTGTACGTTCTGAGGGTAGAATTTCAATTTGGGATCACAAATAGGTCTCCCAAAATTTTTGTTCAGAAAGGAACAAGGATTGCTTGTGCATACTGCTTGCTGAGACAGAATCTCTCTGCCCATTAGGCTGGGGTAAACCTCTTGGCTTTGTTGGATTGGTAATGTCGAGGGCCCAGTCTGAATTGCAGAGGTGAACAGAGCATATTCTTTGTGTGTTAGGACTGAATTGAGAGGTTCAGAGAGCCTGTAGGGCTCAACAAAGCTGTGTTCCAGCATTGTGCCTGCACAGCCATCACTTTAACTGCCAGCAGCTTCTCAAGGTACTGGTACAGAGAATTACTGTGCTGATGCCTCGTGCCATTCCTTGGGTCTCCATTCACAAAAGGGAGGTGTCAGCTTGGTATTCTCAGGCCCCTTCAACACTTAAGTGTAAATTTTATCTTCATGCTGCCAACTTCCGCATTTGCAGAGATCTGACTAAATCAGTCCCAGATGGGAAGAAGTTTATCAAACTTCTTAGCATTTTAGATTCATACAAAATAAAATTATTTCAATCATCTGGACAAATTCATAGAATCAAGCCTTGCTTTAAAAGAATTTAGCAGTTTACAGTTTAGTACATGTTAGCATGTCTCAAAATGTACCAGAAACAAGCATGTAATACAAGAACACCAGTCATTACTAGGTTGTACTATGGACTGTGTAAGGTTGCTCACTCCATTAGGAAACAGAAGCGTCTTGAACTACAGCACTATTAGCAGGAGAGCCACCTAACTTTAGGCATTTACACCTAAGCTTATTAAAAACTGCCTTTACAGTTAATGTTGAAAAATGGGCATATGCAAACTATGACCCATTTTATCCTAACACAGAAATGTCCCACCCTTGGCTGCTTCATGCCAGCTTTCCTGTGTTTGTGAGATGCCAGTAAGCTGTTTTAAAATTATGGATGGTGACTACACAAATACAAAGCCTCCTTGAAGAAAAGTCATCAAATAAATCTGATTTTTTAAACTAGGTCTCCACAAACACCTGCTAAAACTTAATCCACAAAACTGCACATTCCTTGTTTAATGGTTTTATACTCACATCAAAGTGGTTTCACCCATTAGAAATAGTTTATTTTCTACATAGTTTGCAAAATTTATTTTTAGCATGCATTGTAATGAATGACAGAGGCACATTCCAACAGAGTACTACAGCTGTTTAAAGAATGAAAAACAACCAGTCAGTTTTCCCTCCACAACACGAGGTCTCATAACAAGATTAGTTTTACAACAAAGTGCCTATTCTTCAAAGTAATGCAGCAACACTTGAGCCTATTTAACAGTTATTGTAGGCAGCCCCCATCAAACAGGTTAGTATTATTTTAACAGGACAGCCATCCAGAAACTTTTGAAGACAATGTCAATATTTTAATAGCTATTTCCAAAAGCTTGCAGCACCGTAGTTCTGATGTTTTGGCAGGCACAGAATTGTTTAGAAATTGGTCTCTGATCTGCAGTGTTATTGGATTGGGCAAGTGTTAGTACACCCAGCTTAGCCTAGTCAGTCTGAAACTGAGGGAGCAAAAGCAATAGAAAGTTCTGGGGTTTTTGCTGGTTTACCTTTTAAAATACTATTTTGTAAGGGGATGGTTAAATATATTTCAAGCCATTTGCAGGGTTTCTATTAAAACCACTTCTTTAGGTGACCCATATTTCCTTTACAGAAAAAAATCCTCACATTTGCTGCAAATGTTATCAAAAGGACCATAAAGGGAAAAAATGTGTCTTGAAACAAATTAAAAAGTTGTTATAAGCCTATTAAGATAGTAATCAACAAATAGGACTGAACGAAATCTCCAAGAAACAGCCTAAAATAAAAAAGCAGATGGAACTAAATTTCAGGTTCTTTAGAGTCTGTTTGCATATTGCACTTTTCTCCAACAATTAAAATAGATTTCTTTTGATGAACTAGGTAGTCTAATTATTAGTGATAGAGTTCTCTTTCAAATTGTAAGGTACACACTGCATGCATAATCCTTTCTACCACCCTTAATATTTTGAGTATTGAGAAAATTTTCTTAGGAGTACAACACACTTTTCTCATTATTCAGTGATCACTGATGTGCACAGTTTCTGCCAAAAGTTGTCTACAGGGAACCTTTTAAGTTTTAATGATGCCAATAGAAGAAACTTCCTTTCCACAGTGTAGGAGTCACAGGAAACAAGGAGCAGGGCAGAGATGTCACTAAGCCATCAAACATAGCACCAAAGTTGAATAAAATGCCTTTTTTCAGAACTTAGCCACAATTGTTTGCGTAATCTTCACAGAGGTTTGCTAACTTGCTTTTGTATTCCTATACTTCCAGGAAATCCAAAACCATTTGGAGTTACTGGTTCATTGTTAATAGTTGCAGTTGTCTTTAAGAATGATTTTAAGCTTTGTAGCTAAATGGGAAATTACTTGCAACAGTAGAAAAGTTCCATTAATACCATCATTGTCCATCTTTCAGTATTTCTTTCTTAAGTACACTCAGGTTTGGTGTCTGAACCAGATTACATCTTTTGTATCAAATCTGGCTGGCTTTCTATTTAGAGGGGTTTTTTTCTGTAGGAAAAAATTAGGCTACAAAAATAAGGTTTTTGGATGGCTTTAGAAGCAACTACTGCAGTACATTTAAAGGACATAATAGATTTTAAAACTGAGGCATTTTGAAAGAGCTACACTCACGACAGTCTGAATTTTTTTAATGCAACTTGTAATAGATTATGTGCTTATGGCTTGATTAAGAGCAACATCAATGCAGCAAATACCAAGTACAACCTTGCCATCCCCAGGTAGGGATGTCACCCTTGATGTGATAACAAAGGTATTACTGCTGGTCCTTACAGAAGTTAGCAAAGCAACAGCAAGGTATCTTGAAGCACGAACAAGCTACACCCTTAATCAACATTTCTGGTTACTTAACATAGCTACATCACAATTTTCAAGCCCCCAGGTGAAATGGCTGTTTACTAGCAGATACTACACAATTAATTAATCAAACTTCAGAGTGACAGAAACGGCAAGGCGTGCATAAGGAAGAGAAATGTATTGGCACTATTATTCCAAAGGTGATTATTTGTGACTTTGTTTCAAACAGGAAAAATGTTACAAAACTGGAAGATTTAATTACCTAATAAAACAGGTCTCCACAAAATATATAACTAACATTCTTCTTACAATCAATTTCCTTAAGCCAAAAAACTAACCTTACATCTGTTATTGACAAAGAGCAATAATTTTAGCCCTGGAAGCACTCAATTGAAGTATCTACACATCTGAAATTCCCAAGTACTTTAAAGTCCCATTAAATGCAGTATATGACTAAAAATTCTGCCAACAGTTTAGGAATAAACATTCCCATTTAACAAAAAAACATGCATAGGATTGTTCTTCATAACACTTTTTTCCCAGGAATCAAAAAACAACATCTGTTATAATTATGGGGTCCCAATAAGCCTTTTTATGCTACAGAAATTTATATATAGTATCTATTAGCAACACAGAACTCATTTAGTATTCTGTTTAGAAAGCATCTGCTCAAAGCTGAAAATCTAGATGACAACATTTACAGTGTTAAAAGTGCTTCTACAAAGAATATACTGTTCATATACATACAGTCTCAAAATACTTCATGAACTCTGAAATGGTTGTCTAAGGAGGGAACTTCATCAGCAAAATGCAGTTGATCATCTATTTCCACACCAAATTCTTCAAGTATCTGTACAAATTTCTCATGCTCTCTCCCAATCCATGACCTCATTGTGTCAAACACTTGGTACGGTGTAACGTGAGCATGAACTTTAATTCCTGTCTCTGCAAGTTCTTTCAGCATTTCAGGGTAAGTAACCCAAGTGTTGCTTCCTCCCGAGTGACCACCATCCAGCCAGTAAATTGCTTTTATGTTTTTTAAGAAGGCATCTGTAGTCTTGTCTTTTTTGGCTTCCTTCAGCTCATAAAGCAGCTGGTTCAAAACCACACAACCTTTACTGAAGCCAATCAAAGTAAACGATGCTGCACCTACAGCAGAGGGGACCATGACGTTGACAGCAGAATTATTAGAGCATTCACAATCTCTCTCCCTTTCTCTGGAGGAGCAGCCATTTGTTGTAGGAACAGACTGTGGTTGTGATTTACAAGCAGCTATTTTTGCATCCTTGCTGACACTGTGCACACTTTTCTGGGACAGCAGAATATTCTGTGAGAGTCTGAATGCATTAACCAGCAAAGCATGGAGATGCTTGAAAGCTCCAAAGTCAGTGCTGTGCTCTGGTGCTCCAAACATGTTACTTGTCACAAAATTGTCATAACAGCTGAATTTGTGCAGGTGCATTCGAGAACATTTTATGACCCAAATAAAGCTATTGGGGAACCGGCGAGCCAGTATGGTCGCAACATTTTCAAAACTCCAGTGCTCCCACTGAAAGTTTTCTGGGTGGCAAGACATGATGTCATGATAGTTCTGAAAAATTAAAAAAATAGAAAAGATGCATTACTATATTGTGAAAAGATTCAGCTCTAACGTACTCCTCCTTATAAAGGAGAAAGGAGTCCTTTTTTACAGAAAGGACTGTAAAAAACCCCTGCATTAAAGGGGTTTCTCCTACTTTATAAGTTCGCAGAACAAGAAACACATGAAAGAAACTGGTATATTTTGACTTGCTTACTATAGTATTTTTTACAACATATTTTTAATACCCTCAAGATCAATACAATAAAGTTAGCCCATGAAAATATTAGTAATTTTTGCTGACTTCACACCAAAAGAAAATTAAAGTATTATTCAACTTAGTATGACACAGAATACATAATTTTACTGTATTATCTCTATCTACAGAAATACTGATTATCTTACTACAAAACAAAAACAGACTTAAAACTTTGTAGCAAGTTTTCTGGATTTTTATACAGAAACAAAAATATCACCTCTTATTCAGCTGTAGGAATTTTTTATTGCCTTATTCACATCCATAGAGAGCATTTTTGGAAAGAAATTAAACCCCAAGTCTTGAATGAACCTCATGTCTGAAATCTTAATGGCAAAGAATACCAGTTCATTTATTTTACTAAGGAATAACGAAGCCATATGCAACAATGGCAAACAGACAAGTCTTCATAGGCCATCCCAATCCTTAAAATAAAAACACACAAAATGCTGCATCTTTACCTGACAGAAGGGAAAGCCTTTTCCCTTGAAGAAGAAGGCACTACCCCTGCTTTTGAGAAGCAGTAATGACAATAGAGATTAGGTGGCTACCAGAACATGTTATGTTAGAGATAACACATAACCACATGCTCGGGGACAGCACTTCAGTCTCTGCAATTTCTTGCCAACTCCAGAGACCACAGGTGCCTTCTCAGGACAGGCTGAGAAAGTGTCAGTGCCTGTCGAATTCCCAAAGGGCAGGGTCTGGGATGTCCATACATCTGCACGGTGCTCTGCCTGGGGAGAATAACCGGGCACCTTATTGCCACTCCCTGCCACGCTTCCAGACACTGCCATCCCTGTCACTGTCAGCCTCAGGCAGCCCTATAGGGCTGGAGTGAGCCTAGAGAAGGGCAGTGGAGCTGCTGATAGGGCTGGAGCACAAATCCTGTGAGGAGCAACTGAGGGTCTTCAGCATGGAGAAGAGCAGGCTCGGGGGAGCCCTTGCCGCTCGCTCCAAGTCCCTGAAAGGAGCTGTAGGCAGATAAGGTCGGTGTCTTCTTTCAGGCGACAAAGAGTACATTAGGAAGCACCCTTCACAGAAAGGGTGGATTGCCCAGGAGGTGGTGGAGTCACCGTCCCTGGAGGTGTTGAAGGAAAGACTGGACATGGCACTTTGCGCCAGGGTAGCTGGCGTGGTGGTGTTGGTCATAGGCTGAACTCAATGATCTCCAACCTAAGTGATTCTGTGAGGACGACCCTCCTCCCCTCCATTACTGCACCAGCTGAGGTTTCCGGAGGGCCGGTTCCCGCTCCCGGTACCCGACCGTGCAGGGCAGGGAAATGCTCCGACGGCCGCGGCGAGAACCAGGCACTGCCCATCCGCACAGCCCCTTCCGGCGCCGCTTCCCCGCTCCCGCCCTGCCGCCCGGGCCCCCATCGCCCCGCGCTCCGTACCTGCACGTCCCCCGGGAAGTACACGACGTGGTGCTGCGGTGACGGCGCCGGGGCCGGGCCACGTGGGGCCGGCGGCAGCAGCAGCAGCAGCTCGTTCATGCGGTGCGGCTCAGCGCCCGGCACCTCGGGCAGCCGCAGCCACGGCGGGCTCAGCCGCGCCGCGGAGAACCCCCCGCCGCTGCTGCCGCCGCCACCCGCAGGCCCCGCGGCGCAGGCGGCCGGCGCCCCGCAGAGGCTCATGGCGCTGCCCAGGCACAGCGCGGCAGGGCCGGCGAGCCCCCGCAGCAGCGCGGCGGCAGCCAAGCGGCAGCGCCGGCTCATGGGCGCACCGCTCCGCGCGCCGCCCGCCCGCGCGCCGCGCCTGCGCACCGCCCCAACCCCGCCCCCGCGCACCGGCCCAGCCCCAGCCCCGCCCATCGGCCCCGCCCGTGGGCCCGCCGGGAGGGACCCGGCAGGGGGCGTAGCACGTGTGCCCGCCCTGCGATGACGTCACGAGGCCGTTCAAAAGGCGGCGGCGGGAAGCGCGTGGGGCTGTGAAGGAGCAGGTGCGCTCGCGCCTCCTGCGGGGCCCCCTGAGGGAGCCGGGGCCCTTGAGGGGACCTCGGGATGGGGCAGCGGCCGCGGAGCCTCCTCCACAGGGCAGCGACACCGCGGGGTGTGGGGCTGTGGAACTTATAGAACCGATCTAGTGCTCCATGTGGAGCAGTTAATTTCCAAACCGGAAGGTATGTGCCCCTCCTAAAGGTGCTGGTTGAATTTAAAAAAGTAAATAAAATGATAGCTTTGAAATACTGGCTTTGGATACACTAGTTCTGCTGCGTTGGAAGAAAAGCTTTCACGTGGTCTGGTGAGAACTCTGTATTTTACAAGGCAAACAAAGCAAGGAAACAGCCTTTGGTTTATTTCTAAGCATTTAAATTTCCTTTTCCTAGAATTTTGATATTTCACATATTTTTTCCTTTATTCTATTTTCCTAGTATAGTTAAAAACACTTGTATGCAAACCTAGAAAACTGCCAAATACCAAACCGATCTCCTGTTAGCTGAGGCACTCAAGAAAGGAGAGTTAATTAAGCACTAATTGCTTAATCAAGTAATCCAACTATTGACTGGTTTCTTCTTGTCGGAAAATTCGACAAGGAAATACAGTGACATTAAGGTTATTTGTTAGTGTAGCCAGCTAGAAACCAGCAAAATACTTGAGAGTGGCTTATTCACGTTTATATGAATAGCAGAGATTAATTAAAATTTTTGGTGATTTAGGTTTTTTATTAAAACAGCTTTTTTTTTTTTTTTTTAATCCTAACTCTCCTGACTTTTTTGTATTAAAGTTATTTTTGATGTGGTTACAGCTTTTTTCTCAGACTAGGAAAAAAATCCAATATTTGGTCACCAGCAGATGGCGCTGTGCGGCGCGGTTTGGAGAGTCCGTGTCAGAACAGAAAAACTCAGGTGCTCACTTCGGAGTTTTCCCAAGCCCATCCTCTTTCACCTGGCTTGAATTCTGGCCATATTATTGTAGGATGTTTTCCCGATTTTATTTTTTTTTCCTCTGTGGGCATGCCCTAAGGCTATGATCCGAGTGGAAACTTTCACAATGCCTCTGCTAATGAAGCAAAATTATTTAGGAAAAAATCTCTAGCTCCATCATTCAACTGTTTCATTCCAGGTCATGGAGACAGATTTTCTCAGTCCAATTTTGAGCAGTTCAGGTCAATGCTGACCCTAAAACTTAATTAGGTAGGCTAATGGAACCTTCTCACTTCTGTTCCCTACTAGGTACTCTGCCGAAGAAATACTGGATAAGATCTATGAGATGCATATGCATAAGAAGAAACTAGTGCTCTGCTTTTCTCATATGAAGCAGAAAATTTCCAAAAAAATGCCTACAGAAATAGAGGAAAATGGCTGTGCTCCAAAAATCTGGATATTTGGACCTTGATTGCTAAGGTTTGTTTGCACAGGCACAACTCTATTATCATTATTGATACCTGATGAAAAAGCAGGGATCCACTGGAGAGAAGTAGTCAGGCAAAAGAAAGTTTTAAATTTGGTAATTATTGTTGAGAAACATGAATAATTACTGTCAGTACTGTGAAGAAAAATCTGTGCTCTTCTCCTCTGGGGTGGCCTATATTCTCTCCAGTGGTCTCTGCAGATGAGAGATTAGCTTGCCCAGAAGAGTTTTACAGGCATTATTCACATTGTGGAGATAGTTACAGTAACCAAAAGGGCATGCTGGTACTTCTGCCCAGAAATACTTATTTAACCATGGTGTGCTCATGATGCAAATGGGACCAAGAAACTAAAGCTAGTACACAAGGTTGTAGACAGGCTTCCATCTTCACCCAAAATGCTGCATCAGCCTTATGGGAGAGCATGGAAATTAGTCCATATCTTAGATATGAGTTCAGACACACACCATGACCAAAATTGTGAAATGGACTTGCTTTTGATTATGGGAAGTAATGGGGTACATGACCTGTTTTCCCCACTTAAAATAGAAAGTGCCAATTTATTCCTACTCTCAAGAAGATCCAAGAAATCTCCTGTGACGTATTATAAATTTTAATGGTGCCTGATTGCTCTGAGTTTGCTTCCAATCTTTGTCATGTGGCTGTTGCAGTATGCAAGTAGATTAAACAATTGAGTGTATTAATCCTTACACATATCACCCAATGGGGGCACAAAATACTGTATTTTTGAGAGGCCTTTGTCAGCCTTCATGTTTGTCCTTTTCTCTGTCATGCCTCATGTCTCCATTCTTCTATTTACTAATTCTTTGCCTGCTGTGCTCTCCATTATTGTAAAAAGAAAGACCTTTTCACTGCCCATTTTCCCCCCCTCCTGTAGGTAGGACAGGGAGTGAAGTGTATAGCATTTTTTTGGACTTTGCAGATATTTACCCATACATCTCAGGGAGTTTGGCAGAAAGAATGTGTGTCACGGTTGATTAGCAGTGATGAGATGGTGACTAATTCCTCTGCAGAGAACTAATGGCTTTTTCACCTCTTCAGTGTCTGAGTTCCCACATAGACTCTTGGGGCTGCCTGCAGAGTGGTTAATTTGTTTAACCTGTCAGAGGCAGCCAAATCTGCAGTTTCTGAGTAGAAAGGGTGCACAGCAAAAGTTGTCTTTGCTATACTCATGGCTACTTTTCTGAAATTGGCTGTGTTTCATTGCCTTTATACCGTGTATGCTACTCCTGAGCTCCCATTCAGGGCATATATAAACAGCATAGAATAGAATTCAAGTCGTATACATTTTTTTAGACCAAGAAACAACCTGTACTTTGTTTTAATCATAGTGCTTAAACAAGAGCATTTTAATAGGTACTTCACCAAAAGTCTAGGTGAAGAACAACTACCTGCTTATGTGATGCCTTTAGCCAAGTATTTAAGGTATTTGAATTTCTGTGTTTTCATATGTAGCAGATGCAATATTTCAGAAGAACATGCTACAGAAAAACATGCTTCCTGCCCAACTAATGTGCAGTGTGTGTATATATATACATACACACATATTTGCATATCTGTGTATTATATTTTAGTTTCATTTTAAACATTTTTCAATGCATATGTGTTGAAATTGCTAGTTTGCATTTTGGCAGAGGATGGGAATAGCTGTGAAAACACCTGTTAAATACTGATGGGAAACTCCTTAGCAGTTGATATCCACCTGTGTCTTTCACTAGTGAAAGTGCCAGGCCTGGCTTCTCACTCTCTCAGGTACAGTAACACTTCCAGGACTGAGCTACCTGCATCTGTGGTGAAGTGTGCACAGAGGGATTCTCAGTGGCTGCACAGTGATGAATGCCCAGGTCTTGGCTTGTAGTTCTATTAATGGCAACAGTTCAAATGAAATTACAGCTATTATGCTGCATTGTAAGTACTAAACAATTTACTTCTGCTGAAATTCCTACTGCCAGCTCTGCCTGCCAGCATCCATCTTTTGTGTGGGTATAAGATATTCAGGAGATCATAGCGAAGAATAAATCACTCTCTGGGTAATTTACGGTGTTGTATGAAAGTGAGAATAAAAGCTTTTCAGCATGAAAAGTAAATCCATGGTTCTTCTATGTCACCTGAATGGAGAAGCTGCTAAAAAACTAGGATCTTGGGTTTTTAGTGCTGAAAAAATCAGTGTATAAAGTATTTGGAAACTACTGTACTGTTTAAAACACCTTTTTCTCTTTCCTGTTTCCCTGTGGAAATTTGTTTTGTTTAATCTTGATTCTGTCTACATTTCCAATACCTTTTTTCAGTCATTTTCCATGTCTCTGTTGGCTGCTGTAAGTGAAGAGTAGGACTTGCAGAGCAAATAATCTGGAAGAATTGGGAAAA
The DNA here is from genome assembly GCF_037042795.1 of Molothrus aeneus. Lineage (NCBI taxonomy): Eukaryota > Metazoa > Chordata > Aves > Passeriformes > Icteridae > Molothrus > Molothrus aeneus. Next base: position 11,756,488 of record NC_089652.1, on the reverse strand, counting down.
TTGATGAATTAATAGATTAGGATTATTCAAATGAATGCCTGTACTGAAGGAAAGCAGGGGGGGAATTCAGCTTTTATACAGTGTGTTTGAACATAGGCTGGAAGTTCAGTGTGGTGGCTCTGCACGCTGGAACCTTCATGTGCTGTGCCAGAAGGCACAACGAGTAGAAAGGGCTGGAATTACTTTAATAGAAAAATTAAGAGCAAAGGGCAGGAGTTCCTAAAAAAAAATTGGTAATTCTGCTGTTCATGGAACAATGACAAGTTTCTGTGCTTTGCCGTTTATCTAAGTGTACAAAAAAACTTAGTATTAAAGGAAGCTTTATGTTGCCTGGTCTAAGTCAATGTAAATTAGGAAATCTGTTTGGGATTTAAAAGAATGCACAGTGGCCCAAGGAGTGTAATAAAAGGGGATTTTTTTGCTTAAAGAATTGAACAAAGCTCAGTCCCCTAATCATTTCTGCAGTCTGAGGTTTGGCAGCAAAAGTTTGAAATTTTGGCTTGTGTGTGCTTGTATCCCAATTTCCCTTCTTTCTTCTTTTCCTTATAATATTCTGGCTTTGTAGATGGGTATATTGCAAGTTATTCAACATGAGCCTAACTTCTGCCATTCCTTTTTTTAACTTGGATTGCCACATGCCCAGAAATAAGGCCAGAATTTGGCCAGTGTCCTTGCACCATGGGTTTCTGGAATTTATACCACATCCACTCTAGCTTTTCCTTCCAAAATGGTTTGAGATGCTGCTTGCATGGTACCCTACACAAATAGTAGGCAAGTAGGTCCTCAACTTAAAATTATTTGTTTGTCAGAGAACAGTATTTTCTTAGGAAGAGTACTGCATAAGCTCAGGACTCTGTGCTAGCTCATTGTTTATGGGATGCTGATAGAAAAAAAAATTATTCAAATAGAATATGTTTATATGAAATAATGGACTTAGCCATATGATATCCAGTGGATACAGATGCTTCAGCTTCCAGTTATATTCTCCAATACGTAATGAAAATGGAAATTATGTAACAGGCCATGTTTGTTACTTTTCAGTATAAGGCAATTCTTCATTGCTCTTAATGCAAATAATCCTGTCACAGTCAGTACTTCATGTGGATGAGGAATTTCTCTTTTATTTGTAGAAAGACTTGGAATATTTCAGCACATGTAATACATATAAGGCTGTAAGTAAAGGTATCTCTAAGTTAAAGTATTATTATTAATCAAAGTATTTAAGCACCTGCTTCTGTTCAGCTTTATCAAAAGATATGTTTTTATATGCAGGCAAGATATTATGTATATGCTTATGCAATATGGTGAATTGAAGTTTTTGCTGTTTACTGTATACTAAAAATCTCAAATTTTTATCTTCCTCTAGAGCACAAAAGTAGTCAAGTAGCAGTGGTAAGTACATCCCCAGATGATGCCCATAACAATCTGTTTTAATTAAAGAAGCTCCTTTTGATATGTTAAGAATGTATCTATTTTTTATTTAATGTTCCTAAGGAGTTTTTAACTCTTGCCCCAAAAAGAATTTCTGTGATTAGAAGATGAGGCTTATTTCCCACTTGTCTGATATACAGGATGCCATATTTAAAGGTAAGGAAATGCTTCTTTCCGGTAAGTGATGATACACAGGGCCAGGTCTCCAAACTTGGAGACCTTCAGATGTCCTGAGCCATCTGCCCAAGCTCAACCTGCTATCAGAAGGTGCCTTGGTCTAGATGTCTCCGGATGCCCCTTCCAGCTTCAGCCATTCTGTAATTCTCTAATTCATTTCAAGCAAGCACGTCACACCTAAGACTGAAAAGCAAATTGCAGGCCGTGTTGACCTAAAGCCAAATCTACCTGTGATACCAAACTTGTCCAGTCTTCTTACTTGTTGTTCTAAGGCCTTGTGAAGTACATGCAGAATGATGTTTTGTTCTGTTAGGAGGTTGCTATCCAGACATCACTCGGCTGCATTTGGAATAAAAGTCCATCTTCAGAATACCCAGTGATGTTCAGTGTTTCTAGCTGGTATAGGTTTGCCCTTTTGTGTTTTTCTGAGGGAAGAGAGCCAACTAAAACCACAAATCAAACAAACATTTAAAAAAATCCCACATCACCAAAGAAAATACTCTCCTTAACTTACCAAGATTTATTTAGTGCTACCTTGGGAGAACTTGTTTTTGTTAAATCTAGCAGGGGAAGAAATGTGACTGAATTGCAATTGACTGAAAAGCAATATGAATTGACAAATTTTGGCAGGATGCTTTGGCAGAAGTGGCTGCCAAAACCCCCCCACAGTGAGATGATAATAAGAAGGTGGATGTTTTCTGCCTATCTGGATCATGGCTTTCCAAAGCCTCTGCTTTGGCTGTGCTCAGCCTTGGATGGCCTGAAAAGTTCAGAACAACAATTGCCAGAATATTTTTGTGTGCATATCTCACAAAAAAGACTAAGCTGTAGGATGCTTTTATACAGCATTAGCAAACTACAGAAGATTTCAATAGGAACAGGTGAGAGGACAATTTCATATAGTCCTACTATAGCCACTTGCAACAGACAGCTGGAATCCATGGATCCTCAGTGAAAGGATGTACCTTCAGATACTGATTGAGAGCCAGAAATCATTTTGGGAGACTGTCTAGTAAATGGGTGCCCCAGTTTAGTGTGAAATGCTTCTTTAAGCTGCATACAGTTTTCATTGTGTCCCTTACTGAAGTTAAAAAGCCTAAGTTCTGTGATGTATTTTTTTAAGATATGGATTCTTAAACCTGAGTTAATAAATGAAGCCATAAATGCATCTAGGTTCCTGGACCATTTAGTACTAATTTATTTAACCTGAAAAATACTTGAGGGAAATAAACAAGAAGGCTACTGAACTATATTTCTCCCTTTTAAGAAAACAAGGATTCCAATATACTTTAAAAATATATCCTCTCAGAAATTTAGTTTTTATTCAGAATGGCAGTGTTTGGATCCATTTTAAGAAATGTTATACATAAATAACTTTCTGAGAGGAGAATACATTATTTTCTTCTGTAATCACTGCTTTTAATTTTCTTAATGCACTTTTCACTGTTGCTTTGTCTGAATACATTTTATTTTTGTTCCTCTAGACAGGATTCTGCCACAAGCATTTTTAAATCAGACATTAATAGCATAGTTCACAGTTGTTACTGCCAGTGCTCAAACACAAATACTGCATTTGTGTTTGGAGGAAAAAGCAAACATCAGATCTTAATTATGTGCATTTGTGCTTCTGTGCTTAAGCAAGCTGGCATAAGGAGTTTACATCACTATCAGTTAACTGTAGTCTGTAGCTATCAGGATCACCAGCTGGATGGTTTGCAGTGGTGGGGGGATTTGTCCTATTTTTTTGCCTGTTTTTAAGTGGCAGGATTGCCAGGGAAACTTGAAGCTTTGTGTTTACTTTATCCATAAGGAAATTAGTGGGACTTTAGTACCGAATTACTAACCAAAATAATTTGATTTATTTGCAAACTGTTTGCAAACAATTTTTGTGTTCCTCTGTGGGATTTATTAGGAGTGAGTAGGCCAAGAATTAGAGATCAGAATTGTGTCAATCTGCAATACAATCTCTTGTGTTTTTCATGAACAGACACATGATGAGTGGATCTTCAGCCCTTTGCAGCATGGATTAAGTTTGTCTGTCACAATAGGTCTCTCCTCCTGGCACTTTTAGGCACATTTCTAGTGATAAGCTTTAAAACTTGAAAAATGTACATTAGTCACTCAAGCTTTGGATTGCTGGTCAGTAATTAAAACCATTATTGTGATTCATCAGTCTTTGATGGATCACTAGAATCACATAATTATTCCCTCTTCCATTTTGTAAGGTGTGGGAGGTACTGAATGTCAGCATAAGTAAACTCTCTTATAAAGACATTTATTCTTTGCAAAGCAATAGAAACACAAAATCTTTATATGCTGAAAAAGATAAGAAAAGTTACACAAAGGTTTCTATTGTAGATCTTGGCCAGATGTCATTTGTAGAAAAAGAAGAGAATTGGGCCCAGTAAGAGTTAAGTGCCAGGGGGTGCTTAGAGAATCTCCAACAAGGACTTCTGATCAAACCAGAACAAAAGAAATATCAGCTAAACCTAGGAAGGATTGCCTGACATACAGGACCACAGGCCTTTATCAATAGAATTGTGGCAAATAAATCAGGAATGCAGTGTAGGCTTTTCGGTCTATATAATGACACTTTGTTTTTCTCTCATTTTAAAATCTGGTCTTCTAAGGTACTAGTATTTTGGTTTGGATTGATACTATAAACAGTTGAAAATATTTTAAATTTTTTTAGTATATTTAATTAAGAACATGAATTTGATCTAGTTGGCAGTGAACTGCAGAACATTTAGAATTGGTTGACTTATCCCACTTTTCATATAAATAGGAGTCAGCATTTATTCTTTCAGTTAGAAGCTTGATTATAATCTGGAGGCTCTTGTTAAAGTGCTTACTAAAAGGAATGTTACAAGCAAGATGTTTTCATTTTGTGTGCAGCTAGGAAACTTTTGTTAAATGTGCTGTTGTCCCAAAGCCATAGGAATAGTTCCTTTTTTTCTGCAGTGTGAAGCTGAGTCCAGGAGACTGAACTTTAACATCTTATTCTTGAGCAACAGGCATTGGTGACTTGGAGAGAGAAGTGCTCATTAATTGTATTTCAAAGTTTTGGAGCTAAAATCTTGAACACTGATTCAGTTTTGATCATTTTAAAACACAATGATACATTAAATTAATTGTTCTTGCCTGAAGAAAAATATGCCAATCATTACTTGCTGCTGAAAGTAATTTGTGTAGTTATCTCCTAGGCTCCATTTTTGAGTAGTGGAAAGTTTAGTCTTTCTGAAATTAGCTCATTTTTCTTGCTCTTTCATGCAGAACGCTCAACAGGAAGGCCAAGAGGCCCATCTTTGGAACATGAATTATTATTTAGGTGTTACTTTGTAACATGGACAATGAATCTGATGTGGGTGGATAAAAGGGGACTAATGAAGTACATTTTGTCCGTTTCCAATAAAGACCTGTATTTGTAAAAGGCCTTCATTTTTAGCAACTGCAATAAAGGAAAAGATAGCAAAGTAAAAGAAATTAAGCATGAACATATTGGATATTTGTGATTAAAATGTCACCTGGAGACAAGGAACTTAGACTGACTTTGCATGAAGACTGAATATTTTTAATACTGTGTTCTTGAAGATACCTCCCATGTGTCTGTCCTCAGTCAGCAGAGATGTACTTTTAAAGAACAGGTCCTGAACATGGAAAGAAGACTGCTTGGATGGCTCTAGCTGGAGTTACTCTGAAGGACTGTAAGCTTTGTGTGCCTTAATGAAAGGCACTAGGTAATTTTGCAAAAGGGAGAGCAATTTCCATCTCACTTTATAGGGTACACGTATGTGTAATCATATATTTTAAACATATGGATTTTAAATCTTGGCATTGAAAGCTTTCCGTTATTGAATTGTGAAGTGTATGAACATAAATAGTCCTAAATTGCTGTGTTCGTGGAAGCATAAATGAACAGTGTGAATCCAGAATAATTTCATGTTAATTACTGTGTTTTATTCCAATGGTTTAATTAGGGAATGGTGTCACATATTGCCATAAAATATCACAATTTACCTGCCCCCATCTGACAATCTTTTGGCTTTAGTAACAAATGAAAGCATAGTCCTTTTTGGAACAACTTTGAAGATGAGATGAAAATCTTATTTAAAGATGGATAAAATTAATATATCCTTTTGGAAATTCACACAATGAAGTTAACTGACCTTCTCAAGATAGATTAGCAAAGTGTGTCAGTAGTCAAGAGCATTTAAATTCCTGACTGTGTCCCTCTTTTTAAATCATTCTTTCCAGATCAGTCTACAGAATGGCGTTCTCACTAGTGACTGAGGCTGTCAACAGAACTGAATTACTGGGTAGATATATTTTCCTACAATGAGCTTTCTTCATGTAAGTAATCTACCTCTTTAGAGTTTTCTGGTTTGCTTTTTTTCTGAGAGGAAGAGGATTGGGCTAGATAAAAAGGGTGGCAACTTAAATCTGAAAGAAAATTTTTGCATTTCTTCTTGATATTTCAGAAGAAAATGGACATCACTGCAAGTCAACAAAAGGGAAATGCATGTATATTAAAAGGATTTTTTTGTTCTTCTTGCCAGGAATAGAATGCCTTGACTAGCCATAAATGGCTTCATGTCTTGGAATTGGGGTCAGTGGCCAGGAAGAGTTCTTAGGAAAGATTTGTAAGAAATTTAATATTTCTTCTGGGTGTCTAAAGCAGGACGCCATAAGTTACACCTTCTTCAAATAAGCTCCATTGATGATTTACTTTGTGGGATGTAAGGTTCTCAGTCTATGCCTTAAATCCATGCTTTTTGAAGGTGTTTTTGAGCCTTTGTTAGCTATAGTTTGTGTAGCAGTGCTGAATTATTTGCTGTGCAGCAAATTCAAGCTGCTGTCTAAAAATTAGGCTTTGAATTCTGGATGAATATCTGTGAAACTAGGCCCCAAATGACCTGAAGTTCTTTGAAATGATCTTATTTGCCTAAAACTACGTGAAAGAATATGGTTTTGCTTTTATGACTTTATGCTGTGTTGCTGTCATTGAGCTATTGCAGGAGATGTTCTTGAATGTACTGTTGAAAAAAATTTGTTATAAATAATCCTGTGGTTTGTAGTCCTCTAAGCCAGAGAAGGATTACGGTAAGTCAGGTGAACTGGATGCTGTATTAGCAAGGATACAATGACCCAAATTACATTTTCTGTTGAAATACTGTTAAGGATTACTGTTTTCATCTGTACAGCAAACTTCAGCCTCATTGAATTTGTAGGTGCTGATTCCAGTAGTACAAAAATACAGTCTGCAGCATGGCTGGGAATTCTGCTGACTTTTCCTTTGAGTACCTGTTATGCTTTTTAGTACTCTGGCTATTGATTACTATAGTTTCTTTTAGTTGTGAATGTTTAACCTATTTATGTGTACTTGTTACATGTATTTTGATGTTAAACACATCCCTTTGCAGCTACTTTTTAGCAAGCATTCAGCAGACAAATAAATAGCAAGTGGAGCTAGTCCTTGTAACAGCCGTGTCGCAAACCTCCCAGCACACCTTGGTGTCTGGCAAAGTTAGGGCATGCCATGGCACAGAATTCATTGATCCCACTCATGCCGATCTCTCTGATGCTGTACCTCATGTGGGGTACCCCAGTTCCTCACCATTTCAACAGTTGATCTTACCTACTTTAGTACTGTTTCTTTGTTTCTGTGCCACAGGTACTAACTTTTTTTTTACTTGTGTGGGTGTTTGAAATAAGAACCAAATAAAGGCTAAAGTAAGAGACATGTTTACTAACCTGATTTTGGCTTGCAGTTTGCTTTTGTTTTGTCAGATCTGACACAAGTATTTTTCCTGAAGTCCATTCTGTTTAAATGTAGCCATTACTCATATTTTCCACTGTAAACTTGCATAGCCACAAAAAATGTGGGTTTCATGACAAAATTGTAGACCAAGAGTTTTAAAGTTCAGGAGTCATCTTGAGTGCTTAACTAGCATTAATTGAGGAGCCAGATTTCCAAATATTATTCTTGTCTGGGAAGTCAGGCACTTCTCATACAGCATTATATGTTTGCTCTAAAACTGATCTGTGAAAAAGCACCAGAAATATTGAAAAGCTAGGGTTGTAAAATGGATCTAAGTCATGGAATTGAAGTTTTACTTCTGAATTCAAAATTCATTGAAGCAAATATAATCTTCTCAGGACAAATAAACCTCTTAGTGAAATCATGCTTCTTAGAAAAGCACTGCCTTGAACAATATTATGCAGCTTCGTGTACTTCATGGTTTTCATCTCCATGTGTTTAATAGTTAACAAGCTAACACAGATGAACAAAGGCTGATGTGTGCTTTTTGACAACTTGGGATGAAGTGAGTGAAAAGCAGCATTATTCATATGAACAGCTTACAGGGAGACTTTGAGTATTGTCATAGCTTTTACCACTTGGCTGATCTCAAGAGTTTTATCACCCTAACTTCAAGGGCTGGATGCATTTTGTGTCAGACATTCTTATTCTAGAAGTAACATGCAGGATAGTTGGGTTCTCAGAGGAAATGAAATTAAAGTGTGAGGGAAGAGCAGAGGAATTTTTATTTATTACCTTTGATGTGCAGCTCCTAAATTTCTAATAATACAATTTGTTAAAGGACTGGTCCCTTCTGATAGTGCTACATTTTCTGAATCTTTATTTCATGTGTAAAAGTTGTCTTGTTTGCAAGTCATGTTAATTTCAGTCATCTTTCAGTTTATACTTGGAGCATGGATCTCTTAATTGGTTATTAATCCCTTCTAAAACTAACCTGACCAGAAGCATAATTTGTTGCTGTGATTCCTGAGCCCTTAAACTTTTCTGCTTCCTCAGTAAGGGAAGCAGACCCTGGCTTTTACCCTCTTATTGCCTAACGTAATCAAATATACAGAGAAAAGCAAAGGAAATGGTGACACTTACCCTAAGTGTGTGCTGGTAACTGCTCCAGTACTTTCCCCAGTGCCCTGGCCTGTGTGGTTTTCTCTAAAGCTGCATTGTCAGAGTTCCAGTCATCAAAAATTGTATCTTATCAGCATAGGATCGGATGCACCCAGCTTTGCAACTCTACCTATTACTCTGATTACTAATTTTGAGGTTTGTGGAGTAAGGAACAAAGAGATGAAAAGCACTGGGCACAGCCCTGTACTTTATGAAATCACTAGAATATTTCATGTGGATTAGACAGAGAGTTGGAGCAGTTTTGCAGAGGTTAAAGGAAATGTAATGGCAATGTCTGAATTAAACATGGCTCGATTTACTGTTGTTGCAGCAAATTGTTTACCATGTTGCACTGCAAACAGTGCTTGAGCTTTATGGGAGAAATCAAGGGTTTAAGGAACAAGAGGAATGCCAGTCATGTTTGTATTCTATGTACTGGTTACTTGGAATACTATGGCCTGTGAGGGTAGTGCATCTAGCTTGAACTGCAAGAATTAAACGTTTTTCTGAGTGGAAGAAGAATATATGCCCAGCTTAAACATCTTATTTTAACACTGAGTTGTAGTAAGAGGCTTGGTTATAAATAATAAATCTTGTGTATAGGCACTCCTTTTATTGTTATTCAGTTTACAGGTCCTTCAGATTTTCTCTGCTGAATCTTTTGTCGATATTTAAGTCTCATCCACATGTTGCACATTGTTATGCATAATGGCACTGTAGAGCTGTTTCCAACATTACAATAGTGCAACTTGAATGATTTCTGCACAAACTTTACAGGTTTGTGCAGTGGGATCAGACCTGGGTCACTACTCAAAGTGTTGTTTCTCACTGTGCTGCCTGACTTAGTCAGTATAGAATAAGGTACTGCAAGTAGCTCTTTAGCATCTCTTTGGAGGGAGGTTCATCAGTTTGCCCTCTCTTTGTTCTTCCATTCTATTTGCAGGTAGGTTTTGACCAAAAGCATCTGAAACCCAATATAATTTACTTTTCATAAAGGCTTTTTTTTGGATTTGTGACCTCAATTAGTTGTACCTTACAGAACAACGCTGCTAGCAGGGGTCTTGGAGTTGGTTTTTTGGTACAGTACACTGCAGTTCTGGGAAGTGGAGGAATAGGTGAGGAGATAGCCCTCTAGACCAGAAACATTGCATTTTAGTTTTTTTTAATTGAAATAATTTCCCAAAATTATTAGTAAGAGATATCTTAAAGTTTTCAGTAGCAAGAGGGGTTTTGTTTTTCTTTTAGAACAGATACTCTCCTTTATAATGAAAATTAATCCTTTTTTATGTTTTACTTAAAATAGGAGCTCATGGTCATGGGTTTCATATAAAATTTCACATTCTAGGAGTAAGCATTTAGACAAGTTCAGCAAGGATTCTTTGGTAATCTTTTCCTTTAACTTGAACTTTGCTTCTGTTTTGTCACCTGTGTTTTTATTTACCTGTTCTTGTTCCACTTCTGTAATTGAATTGACTTCAATACCTCCTCATTTATATTTTTGTAAATGAATATTGGGACAGACTTTGAAATATTTTTGCATACATAAGACTTCATTGAGATCCTAAAAATTAGGGTTTGCTCCTTCTCATTTTGCTCATTCGTTGTGTCTTTTCTGGAGCTGAGTAGCACTGAGCACTTAACTCGGTATGTGGGAAGATGAGTAGCGTGCAACTTCTATTGCAATGCAGACTGCAGTACGAAACCCTTGCTTGTCAGTCATTCTATAAATTGGTTTGTAGAGCTATGTGCAACTTAATTACTTTCAGCTTCTCAGCATTTAGTGGACCTAGAAAATGTCATTATTCTGGGCTCTCAGCGTTTACGGAGCTGCCTCTCCTTTCGTTACATCAGAAGGCGGCAGCTGGCTCCTCATGTGCGGCTCGCACGGGTTTAGCAATCCTGCCTCTCCCTGCCTCCTTGCCACCTGCTGGCAAAAGGGAGAAGCCTGCAGCATGTGGAAATCAGACTTCTGCTTTTGGGGAAAGCCTCTGTCCTGCTTACATTGGGTACAGCGGACCGAGTCCTACCTCTTTCCCAGCAAGTCTAGGCTCTTTGTCTCAAAAAACCCCCCAAATTTAAAATCTACAAGGATTTCCAGAGGGATTCAGAGCTGTTAAACCTTCAGCTTGAAAGAAAGAAAAAAACTTTCCTACTTCTTTTCTCAATATCAGCTTAAAATGATTTTGTGTTCTATGTTTGAGGGGTGAGTCCATTTGCTGAAATTAAGAGTAAACCTTATGCTTTTGTGCAGTTTTCGTGACTTAGAAGTAAATACTAAGTTTGCTTCTAACAACTTCAATCTTGTGCAGTAAAGTAGGCACATGAAATCTTTTCTGTTATTTTTTTAATGTTACCACACATTGAAAAGTATTGAAAGAGTTTCTGTGAATTGAAACAGACAACAGTGCTGTGTGTTGGATACTGTATGCTGAGTTTGGAAGTGGTTTTTTTTAATGGCAACCACCAGAATACTTTAGTATTCATAACTATTTCTAAACTACTTTTAAATGCAGCCTTCAGTTCACCTTCAGTTCTTTATAGGGTAGTAGTGAATTGGTTCCTTCACACAGTTGGAACAAATTCCTGTAAATGTAGAAAAACTGTTCCAGCATCTTGTGACATTGAAAACTTAATGTTCGTAAAATTTTGTGCTTTTTTTGTTTTTTTTTAATTACATGATCCTATTTTCACATAATTTTAACTGCTCTTGATACAGGGAAATAAACTGTATTATTTTAATAATCTATTTGCTATACTACGTGACTAACACAAGCCTTATTGCTTCCCTAAGGATGCTGTAACCAAGGCAGTTATAGGATATTCGTGACAACCAGTAGTAAATATATACTTATCTGATTCAATGTAAAAATAAAGCATGATGCAGCATCTCAATACTTTCCCATAAGTGAGGCTGCATTCTTTGAAATTTGTAATCTAATGAAATGTATGGTGTAGTATAAGTAGAACTTTTGGGCTTATGTGTACGTATAAATACAAAGCATATGGGTATGCATACAAATATTCAAGCATACCTCCTTCAGTGAAAACTATTACTTCATCATGTGCTCAGAAATACTGCCTTTAGTTAATGCTGTTTTGCTGTTGGTTCTGTTATGATGCTTAATTTTTAATGAAATTTAAATGTAAGTTTCTTTATTCTTGGACTATTTCACATTGAATTCCTCAAGGAACCGTGCAAGGGCAACATTAGGTTTGCATTAGTGTTATTTTTCAGATCATGCACATTTTGCAGTCATTGAAGGTTCAAAGCCCATGACACTTTAAATAAGGTGGCCATTTAAATTGTAGACCTGAGAGGTTTTCAATTTTTAATGTTTGGTTTCTGACTAAGAAGATGCTGATATAATTTGAGTTATTGGGTGGAACACAGTGAACCGCTCATGATGAAGTAGGTTTCACTGAGGTAACCTTGGCAGTGGGACTGACAGGATTCATGCCAGGTAATCAGTCTAAGTATGTGAATTGGCATCCCCAGTTGGTGCTGAAACCTGGACATTGGCTTTGTATAATTGTGTCCAAGATCAGATGACTGGATAGCAATTATCAGATAGACAGGTTTTCTAATGACAAACAATTACTGCCAGAAGGACATTCATTCTTCCAAAGTATATAGCCATGCTGTTAATCTGTTGCATTTGTTTGAACAAGGCTTTGGTGGCTTCTCAAAGTACTAAAAACATCTTCATCCTGCAAAGTAACTTAGTAATTGCACAAACTGCTTAAGCTGGCAAGAAGCAATCCTGCTGCTCAGAGGTAATTATACTCTCATTCCAACCATCTGATCATTCCAATCATTTTTCTCTCCCTTGCTCTATTTCTAACCAACTGTTTATGCACATAGTTCTCTCTGAACTGATTTGCTATCTTTAGAAAGAGTGAACTGGCTGATCCTGGTATAAAAGGAGCCAGAGAATTTAGAGCTGGTAGCATGAATGAGGAGTTGCTTTCCTCATGTGAAAACAGTGACATGGCCAATTTTTGAGTCATTTGTGTAATCAACAACCTCCTAAGAAGATGGTATGATGATAAAACAGTATTTGTGCTGCTCTTAAGGAGACACTTATTGGATAAATCACCTCAAAATGAGTTTTCAGTAAATGCATAAAGCTAAAGAAGCAAAAGTGAGTTGGTGTGGTTGACCTTTGTAAAGTTAAAAATAACTCTTTGTAAGGTCTGTAATGGAAACCCTGCACACTTGCCTATTTCTAGACTTGTGTGTTGTTGGGCTTTTTGGAGTTAATATGCATTTTATCAGTAAAACTAATCTGCAGTGCACACTCAGTGTTTTTCTGGAGGCTGGTGGTACAGATGTGTAGTGTTGTAAATATCAGTGATACAAAAATAAACAAGCAAGGAACTAATTTCAAGAGAACCATATGTACATTACTCTAGCAAGAATCACATGTATAGGATGGGTCCTCTTTTTATTGATGGCATTTAGGAGAGAAATGGGCTCCAGCTGGAAGCATGTGAGTAGTCATCTCAGCAAGTTATGTCTGACAATATTTGGTTTACAAATAAGGCACATACTTCTTTTCTAGCATTAAGAGTGATGATCAGCACCAAAAAAAAGGGGTAATTCAACTACTGAATTTTTTTTAAGAGTAAAACTGCTCTTTTTTGTCAGAATGAAGAAATTTCCCCATGGCAATGCCAGAGAGAAATTATTTTCTGAAGTATGGGAAGTGGCAGTCACCAGCTCAAAACTGTGCTTCCATCATGTGGCCTCTACTTTTGCCATGCAGCTCAGAAGTGCCTCTTGCTGACCTCTTCCAGAAAATGGCTTAGCAGCTTTCCTCAGCTTAGCGTAAGCATAGCTGGTGTTGCAGTCCTTCCCTGGCAGGCCTTCAGCCAAGATATGAAACAGCAAAACTGGTCTGTGAAAGTGGAATACCCTGTTAGCAGAAACCAGAATAGCTACAGGACATCTTATCAGAATAGCATTGTCTTTTAACAAAATATCTCTACTGAACAGAGAAAAATTCTTTGCATAAAGTTTGGTTTTGGGCAGGTCCTAGAGAGCAGAAGAGCCCAGATACCTGAGCACTGCATATTGCTCATGTGTGCACGATTATACACAGACTTACACATATATATGCACATACATGCAAAACCAGATATAAATCACCATGTGTATGTACTTAGGCATCATCCCAATCTGTTTTCCCAGACTTTTTCTGTGAAGGAGTGGGAACTGAGTATGATTCTGATACTGATGGTTTGGAGGAGCCATCTGTTGGCTCCAATCCATTTTGTAAACACTTTTGTATTGCTGCTGTGCCAAATGTAAACCATGTGTTAGGAGAGTGACAATTGATGCATTTACAGTAAGGACGTTCTTATGTGTAAACTCTGCTTACAGTTTAATTTTGAAATATAAGACAATGTCTCTGCAGTCATCCAGTACAATTTTCTTAATCCAAATGAGAAATCATGTACTCCTCTATTTATACAGACTGTCAAAGGGCAGCTGATACTGTAGCACAAAGCTGATGGAGATGAGACATGTTATACTGGCTGAAGACCTTGTCTTCAGTTTGATGCCATGCCAAATGCTTGGGTTGTTGCTCACAAAATAACTCTTGTGCAGAGATGCAAGCTCCAAGAAATGTCTCATATAATAAACTGTATATTCACAAGTTAATACATAAGATTATCTCTGCACTGTAGAGAGACCATCAGTAGTTAGTGCATTGGAAGTGACAAAAAAACCCCAAGCAAGCAAAAAAACCCCCAAAAATTCCTGTTGCAATGATATCCTTTCAGAAGTAAGAGCAAGTCCTGCTTTTCAGAACACAGGAGTAGGCAAACAACAAGCAGTAGCTTCCCTGAGCTAATCAAACCTTCTTTTAGCTGCCACCTAAGGAAACATTTTTTCCCCTTCAGAATCATGAAGCTAGTGGTTATTGAGACTACACTTGTCTCTAGGGCTCTTTCCTCCTTTTTCATATTTTGCTTGTCCTATACCTTTATTCACAATTCAAATTTTGGTTCAATTTTTCAGTTGCTGTTGCACAATATGGTACCGTACACTAAAGTTTGAAAACAATTTTCAAAGTAAAATGTAAAGAAATTATATTTGAACTCGAATGTAAAGAAACATTACAGTTTCATGAGAGCAGCAGCCTTAACTTCACCACTGTTGCACATCTCTCACAATGGCCATGTATTTTTGCAGGAATTGCTCAGTAGTGGTGTGAAATAGAATGGGAGATTTGGTGGTTTTGAGGGGTTTGCCTTGACTTGCTTTAGACTGTAAGGCCCTTCTGTATATGAAACCAAAGCTTTGTTTTAAGGGAAAGCCTGCTGAAGTCCGTGATTTGAGGCATGATCCAAAGCCACATAGCTTGAAGAAGTAACACTTGTCTGTAGAAGGCTTTGGGTCATGCACTTTAGTATCTTGGAAGGGTGAAGCTTGGTGCAAATTCTTAATTTGGGATGTCTGGTTTAAACAGATTCTTAAGATCTCCTTGGTCCTTCCTTTGTACTACTGTAACTAAGTTGTGCTTTTCAGTATGCATTTTGTATTTATAGCATTATTTTTCCAAATGGAAGCTTAACAGCAAGCCAGTGTTGTATCCTTCAATGAACAATACCATAATTATTAAGTATTTTCAAGTTTTTTTTTCTGTGTTACTGCACAGTTCAGTAATGTGAAGATAGAAATAGTTGTTGCTGGCTGTAGAATCTGTGGTGATATGCTACAGACAGCAGTGCCTTATTGTTAGACTGGAGCTGTCATCTTCATCAAACAGCTACTTAACTGTGATTAACAGCCACTACTGGAGATGTGTTGTTCAACTATATCCTGTTGGACTTGTGACTGGCACTCTGTTTATACTGAATAAGCAAGTCTATAGCAAAGCTGTCATGGCTGATTTAATAATGTTTCTCCCAGTGAAGCTTGAACTCTTTTCAGTGAGCAGAATCAGGTGTTTAATGATGTGGAATGTAGGAATGAGTAATTTGTAAGGCAAGCAACCTTGGATTGCTAAAATATCATGGGCTGCTTATTCTGCCAAAGTACTAGGGAGAGTTTTGTGGTGGTGTACTCTACATGGTTCACATGCTTGAAAGTCTTTTATTAGTAAGCTTTATCTCCACAGCAGAGTGAGGAGAGAAAAAAAATGATATGAATGATGATGCACTCATAGCTGGTATTGAGAAGGAACTGGAGCAGTATCAGTGGCCTGATCTGACAGTAGCTTCAGAAAGAGATAATGTGCTTGGTTGTTCTACTGCTTGGGCTAAAGGAAGTCTTGATTTGTCATTCTGCAGCAACAAAAGTGATCTCCCAAGTGACCTGTTTTCAGAGAGTTTTAATTCAGATTTTTGAAATCCTTCATTAGTAAAATAGATTGAATGATGACAGTCCTGAAATGCTGAGAACTGAAGATAGAAATGAATATTGCCTTCTTTTTAAAGACAATCAGTTTCAAAAAAAAGATATTTCTCCGTTCAAGTTGTTCAGAAAAAGGACATTCCTGATCATTCGCCACTGCTATATTTTGGCCCAGTTTAAACAGCTGAAGGACTTTCAACATAAAGAATTACTGTTTTCTATAAATTCTGAAGAACAAAGGACATTGTGGATCTTACCATCTATGTGATGAAGGGTCATTTTTGAAGTTGGCTGGGAGATGGGGACACTACAGGAAACCATTCATGTTTTCTGGTGCAATGTAGCTCTTCCTGTCACACAGTCCATCAGGCACTGGCCTCTGGTGGTTTAACCTCAGCTGGCAACTAAGTACTGTGCAAGCAGTGGCCACCCACCATGGGGAGATGAATCAGGAAAAATATACAACTTGCGGGTTATGTGAAGTTTAATATCTGAAACAAAATAAAACTATTCTAAAGATAATAATAATTGCAATGAAAAGGAGAGAGAAGAATAAAACCCAAAAAAGCCAAGTGATGCCAAACGTAGTTGCTTACCATCTGCTGGCTGATGCCCAGCCCATCCCTGAGCCAGGGGTCAGACCCTCCTGGCCAACCCCCACAGTTTCTATACCAGGCATGGTGTTCTATGATCTGGAATATCCCACTGGCCAGTCAGCTGTCTCAGCCATGCTCCCTCCCAGCTTCTTGCACATCTCCTCACAGGCAGAGCGTGGGGAACTGAAGTGGCCTTGATTTGGGTAAGCACTACCTAGCAACAATCAAAACATTAGTGTGTTATCAGTTTTATTGTCATACTGAGTTCAAAACACTGCTCTGTGCCAACTAAAAAGAAAATTAACTTTCTTGCAGCCCAAATCAGGATGCCTGTCCTAGTGGCTTGCCCTTCTAGGGGCTGTTCACTTTAATTTGAAAACTACAAATTGTAATCTGCTTTTTCTACATTCTTTCACACTGCAGGTAGGAAAACTTCAGCAGGCCAGATCTTTGTACAATATATATGCAGTTGAAAACAAGCACTATAGTTGTAGGTGGGTCTATTAACTTGTAGGTCATAATCTGTGAATATTACAGGATTAACCTGTTCTTGCACATGTGCATTGTATAAGGGTAACAGTGATCAAGAGCTGTAGAACTTTTTCTTAAGGGCCAGTAAAGCTTTCAGCATCTAAGCATTGCTTGGATGAAAGTGGCTTCAGAACTGTCACAAGGAAGTCCCTAAATAAATGTCCTTGTAAGTCACTTTCATATCGGTTTATTCACTTTTGAAGCATTATAAATAATGCAAATTTAGTGTCCATCTGGACACTAGGTTTTTGCCAACTGCTACCAGACCAGCTGCAAAATTCACTGACTACAAGCTTTGCAGCTGCTATGTGCAGTCAGTGCCAAAAAGGAGCACACTTCAAATTCTCCTTTGAGTGCTTGGA
Organism: Molothrus aeneus; assembly: GCF_037042795.1. Taxonomy (NCBI): domain Eukaryota; kingdom Metazoa; phylum Chordata; class Aves; order Passeriformes; family Icteridae; genus Molothrus; species Molothrus aeneus. The sequence continues at coordinate 11,739,109 of NC_089652.1, read as the reverse complement.
CTGCTATGCTGGGCTGGAAAACAGGTTAACGAGGAGTGAGACATCAAACAGGGAAAGCAAGGGTTTATATGTGGGTGCTCACCTTTGTTTTAAAAAGGCTGCTTGCTGAGAGAAGCCAGCTGAGACCTAATCACCTTTGTTTGCAGTGGCCTTTGTGATTCTTGTTTGTTTCCTACTATAATGCATGTTATTCTTCACTTTACATGGCATGTTGTGATTATCGCAGTTACAAAAATGCATAGAATGTCTGCATACCTATGATTTTGATGCCTACATCTGGATGCTTTTGTTTTTCAGTTTTTTAGTCTTCCCTGACTTGCAGGCTGCTTATCTGAATTAACTGGTAGACATTCTCTAGGGACAGTTTCTTGTCAACATCTTCAGACTGTTTTGGCCTCTATGGTTTTGGATATATACGGCTCTCTTAAATTTTGAGGAAAGCCCCTATTTCCTTGACCAACTGGTCTGCTTTGTCACTTAGGATTTGTTAATTTTGATTTGTTCTTCCAACTGCTCAGTATTTTGGAATGCATGTCCCAGTAGACCTGAAGATGCTGATGAGGAGCCTGGGGCTAATGCTCTGTGAATTGAAACCCAGAGCTCATAGCAAAGGCGATTGAAACTCTGACAACAGGGGAAAATACACGGTCTAAATTGAAGATGGATCTAAGATTATTGCAAGTTTTTTTTTTCATTAAGAAGGTGTTCTTTACCTTCAGGGAGAGTCCATGCTTTTTGACCATTGATATTAAGTTGGCTAATATGTTCAGATCTCTCCAAACACAAAGCCTATGCTTTGACAACCACTGTATAGATCAGTTTTATAAAACAGTGTTCAGTTAGTCAAGGAGTACAGCTGTCTAATAAAGAGCTTAGCTGGACAATGGTAGGTACTGTAAATTGAAGGCATCTGATATTCAGCCATGTTCTCAAGCTACTTTAGGGTTCTGAGCAGTTTTCTGCTGGCAAAAATCAATGTCAGCTTTTTCTACTGTATCAGATCTCTTCAGGTTAACAAGAGCTGAGAAGCAAAGCATTACTTTGCTCTCTTGGGGTGTGTGTTTGGGTGATTGTGCTGCCCTGTTTGTGTGGTTCAGCACCCCTAGCACATCACTTGGGAGTTTTCATGAGCAGGAGGAGCAAGAATCTTGGTTACTTATTTTGCCTTCTTCCAGACCACAGTGCATGGTCTGATGGGAATTGTTCTTCTCTGCTACAGAAAAGAGCATCATAGAACATTAGTGGGGAGTCTTGCATAAATAGATATTCTTAACAGTGAAATTCATAACTAGTCTCTTCAGCACTAAACTTTTTTAAAAGTCTGGATTCTGGGAAATTGGTAGGTTATTGGTGAGTGATTCACAATTTTTCTTAATGTCACTCACATACTTCATGAAAAGAGGGATTTTATGAAAGGAATTAGGATAGGATAGCATAAAGCTCTGGATATTTCAGATTTTGTGTTCATCTCTCAGTTGCAGTGCTCTGGCTTTTCATACAGGTTAGGGGGCTACCCTGAATCCTAGACTAATCCTAAACACAGATCATTACCTCATGATCATGGCTTGCCTCATTTCCACATTTTCTTTTTTCTTTAGAAGGGTATTAATATTTCATCATGTAAATGCTTTACTGTGCTGCAGTACTATTAATCAAATAATTTTTGGTCTTATCTGGGAAATTTGCCATATATTGAATCTGAGTTTATTAATTTTCATAGACATCTTATAGTTAGAGTTGTATCCTGAATGTTTATAATTGAATTAAAGAAATATTTCATTCTGATAGCAGATGCACCCAGAGCTCAGGTGTTTATGCAGTGCCAGTTGGTAAACAGAGGTGTAGAAAAAATCTGACTTTACCAAAACACAGAGCAAGGGGAAACTATGGGAATAGATGAACTGTGACAGTGTGAGTGCCCTTGGCTTTAAAATTCAGGGTGTGTTTGCCTGCTGTACTGAATGGGAGCCCCAGTTCTGCCATGCAGCTCAGGCTGAAGGATGTTGACTTCTCATTTGTAAGCTCAGTGAGGAGAGCATATGAAGTATAGTCTGGATAATACAAACATGCATATCAAATGGAAACCAACAGGCATGAGCAGAAGTGATCTGTTGATACTCCAAATAGTGCAATATGGAAATATTAAGGAATCATTTAAGTCAAGGCAAATCTTTCATTAAGTCTCTATAAACATAATTGTAATGTTTATTTATGTGAGGAGAAAAAAGGAAGGTAGAAAAGTTTTCTTTATGCAAACTAAATTAGACTGTTTCAGATGAACATAAGTCTCCTGCAATATGTATTATATTTGCCTATTGTTGTAACACAAGTGACTATAGGGAGAACATTACTTTCAAATTGAGACATTATAAAATTTTAGTTCTTCTATTATAGTAATATTCCATTATAGTCAAGTAAAAGCACCCTATAGAAAATAAACAGAATTGAATATAGAATTCTTTCAAAACTGAACTCAGCTTGGAAGCAGTTATCCCAAGAGATAGGTGCTGCAGCCAACTGCCTTTAAAGACTGGAAACTTCAGCTCCCTCCAGTATCATGGCATTCATGCTTACCTGTCCAGTGTATTTGGATAATGGAATGTGCTTTGGGCTGTCATTCAAGCAGTTTGTTAACTGAAGTTCAGTGACAAAGCTACTAAACCCTGGGATCTGTGCACACTGAGATTTTACAAAATCTTCCCATGTTTATGAGGGACTCAGCCAGCTCTCAGAGCTGAGCTTCCCCAGATGCATTCATCTTGGCCCCATTTCTATTAAAATCCATTTTGTGAGAACAGGTGCTAATATCAGCTTGTTACTAGGTACAGCTAATTAGTTGGAGACACCCATCATGATGATGGGGTGAGTGCTGAAGTCCAGTCATATGCCATTATGGCCTCTAATATGTGCCCTAGAGGACTTTATTGCAGCTGTAAAAATAGGACTTTTAAAATCTGAAGCTTATTTCTAAGAATTTACAATTAGTCAAAGATTGCTTTAGAAGAAAAAACTGCAATATAAAATAGCTAATTGAGCAATATAAGCCATAAACACCTCAGGGAGGCTCTTAAAGGACACTTTTAAAGCTGACTTTAGAAATCTGTTGGGCTTTTTTAAAGTATTCCTCCCTCTAGCAACACTTCTTTGAAAACTTGACAGGCAATGAGGGGACTGGAGACAGAACTTTATTTCTGTGAAAGGAAGTGGTAAATTCCCTCTGACTCCTGCTGCCGGTCCGCTTTCATAAAAACGAGGAGGTGGGAGAAGGACTGACTGGTACTGGTGGAGTGGGGAATAGCTTTGGGAGCTTCAGGAGGCTTCCTTTTTATGATTTCATAAAAGGACTTTTATAACGGTATTTTCACGAGTGGCTTGGCAAGGACAAAGGATGTATTTTTCACTCCTCATTTTTGGGTCCAGGTCTGTATGGCAATAGGAGCAGAGATGATCATGAGATTTATACATCACTTTGAAGAAATCTTGCCTTCATTGAAGTAATTGATGAAACTGGCTCTTCATCTCTGTAGAGCCAAAGTGTCACCTTTAGTGTTTGTACCTTTTATAAACTTGCTTAATGTCTGCCTGCAGCACATGCAAAATGGAACAATATTTATGTAGTTCCCATGAACTGAGTTTTGCTGGCAACATTCTCTGCAATCAGTCGGTTGAAGATGTTACATTGTTTGCACTGGGGAGGTTTTGCCAAACAGACCATTAATCCAAATTAGTGAATTCTAAAACTGCTCCAGGTTACCTCCTATTGTCCTCAGACTATCTGTTCAGCAGAGTATACTGCAAAAATGAATCCAAGTTTTTAACATGTTCTTGTTTTTAAAGTATTTCAGAGCTGACTTCACATCTTCGAAAGTATGTTTGCTAAAATTTTGCACTGTTCTCACTGTGTTTTTATTACTTTAAAGTTTCTTAATTTTATATATTATTCCTTAACTACAGTAGGCTTTTAAAGCATATTTGCAAAGCAGTTTTGAATTCATTTGAATTTTTGAGTCTAGTTAGCACTGAATGAATATTTTTGGACCAAATTTATTCCGTTTTCATGTAATGAATGAAAAAAAATAGCACTTCTACATCAAATAATTTTTATGATAGTGAAACATGATGGGCAAAAGCATATTTTGAAAATGTTGACTGACATTGCTCTTTTCATTGAAAATCTTGTTCATTGTAGTGTGCCAAAGTGGTCACTTTGACCTGATTGCTTTTCAGGTACACAGTGTGGCTCCTCACAGGGACTTGTAAGATCATGGCATTCCCTGGTGCAGCAATTCTTCCAGTGGTGATTATTATCACTCAAGGTTGAGATGTGCAAATCATAGAACACCCAGTTTGTTTGTATTCTTTCAGTTTTTGCTTAGTACAGGAAGGCAAAGAAGGTCTCTATGGAAATCATTATTCTCACTTTAACAGCTGCTACATGGGCATATTCAGAACACGAATGGAAGCTGTTGAAGCCACTGTGATATGCTAGTTCTGGTGTGGTGGTTAAATAACTCACCATCAGTTTAAAGACCTGATTTGATGAACTTGAGGAACTATAGGGAATTGTCTGAGAAATTGCCAGTGTAATTTGGCCCACGTAGTAGGATTAATTATAAATCCCAATCAAGGTCTCTTTGAAGAGGAAGCAAGTTTCAAATGGGCCCAAAATGAGGATTTGAGCTGAGATTTCCAATGCTACTTAAAGTATTTCTGAATTCAAATCCCATTGAGATGAATAGAAACTGGGCACCAAACACTGTAGATGGCTTGCAAATCAGAGTCTTGAATATTAAGTGATCTTTCATTCCTATTAAGACTTATAATAGGAGATATTATAAAGGAAATAAATGGGCTCTGACCCAAGTCTGGCATCTTTGTTAAGACAGGCTATGCCACAACACATGTGCAAAACTGCAGGCTGTGCAATCCACATGCTCTGCCTAATGGGTCAGCCCTTTTGACTTCCAGTGATGTACTGTCTTTATTACAGAGTTACTGCTTGGGCAAGGAGCTTTAATATATTAATAATCAGTGCCTTAGGCCAGGTTATCAGGTGGCTTTTATTATGGCAGTCTGTGTGGTCCCACATTTAATTCCATGGTAAAGAAGTAGAGAAACCACTCTTACCTTCACTTATTTCTCATATCAGATAGCTGAACAATTTCAGATCTCTGCTCCATTTCTTTTGGTAAGCAATTCCCTTCTGTGTTATTTTAACAAATTTCTGGCTGCATATGGTTAACCATTTGAATGCACGCAATCCTGTTGTTAGCATCAAAGAATTGTAATTATTCTGTCTTTATTCTCTTTTTATTAATCCCCAAAAGCAACTTAGCAATGTTTGGTTTTAGAGCCTCTTAGCATTGGAGTGGACTTCAAGAATTTATATTAATTATAACTATATATATGATGAATTTGTATCTTGAAGGAAGCAGGTAATGCTTCATCCTGAAATAATATTTAATTAGGAAAAATAGAAAACAAAATTAGACATAAGGTTAATTTTTAAATTAATGCAGAATGGCAGAAAGTGCTGACATACTCGACTGCATTGCTCAAGAACCTATTTTGTGATGTGGGGCAAACAGGATATTAAAACATTTAACATGATAGTAGCTCAGCACTAGTAAAATAAGAGCATTTTTAAGCAAGACTATTTCCTTTTTATCTTTCCTGGTCTGGACAGGCATTTGGCCACATGAACTGCACTTTGCTGTTTTACTGCCCTAAAAATACAATATTCAATTGCTGGCAGGGTAGAGGTCTGATCCTCCAAGTGCTTGCTGTGAAGAAACTGCTCCAAAAAGATCAGGAAGTATTTGGGATTATGTGGGATTGGTGAGGCTGAGTCCACCAAAATAAAAACAGTTGTGTGTTTCATGAATAGCTCCCATGACTATATAGCCCAGGGCATAAGAACCTTGGTGATTTTGGATTATTATCAGTTTGTTTGCATATGAAACCCAAAACAAACCTTGGAGGATGTGAACACAAAAAAAACCTTCACAGTACTTTTTAGAGAAGAATGACAGACATTAGCAATTACTTCTAAAAATGCTATGATGTGCTTTGAGTGGTCAAAGGACCACTAAGGAAGGAATAATGTCAGTTTGGGGTCAGGAAAGAATCCTGTACAAATTTGAGTGAGGCACTCTCAAATTATGATTCGCATTCATACAGATCTGCTTCAGTTTAAATTCTTGTACTGGGTGAATGAGAAACTCAGATTCTGGATGTTTCAAAGGCTGACATTCCAACTGCAGATTGGACTAAAATAGTTTCTTAGCCTAGTCCTTTCTAATAAATGCTGATTAAATTTATGGGAGATTAAAAAGTATGTGACATTGAAAAGGAAAAGTTTTTTGGTTTATTCTTATTTGGAGATTGCTGCATAACTAATCACCTTCTTTCTGAGTGTCCTGAAGTTTCTGGGTAGTGAATGTCATGATCTGCTATGTTCAGAAGAGGGCAGCATCAACCTAAACAAGTGGGAACACATCTAATTTAAGGATTTCAATATAAACGGGAAAAACTCCAAAAGGTGACAAATACAGTTGTTAAGTTTAAAAGCAGAATTTCGTTTATATTCTGATATTACAACAAATAAAATCCTTAACTCAGAATTATTTGAGCATTATAGTGTCTCTGCAATAATATATTTGTTAACTTCCAATAGTAACACATTTCTCAGAATATTGGTTACCACACCTTAGTTGTTATGACACATGCAGCCTTCTACTTACAGGTATTTTAAAATAAAAACGGAACAAAATTTTAAAAAGGATCAGAACTCTGAGCATTTTGTGACTGAAATGCTGCTGAAGTCACAGCTTATATGAACTAGGTATTGATACAGGTGATGGCACACTGGTCCTGAGGATCTCAGCTAATAGGAAAATTCAAGGATGTCAATTTGGCTTTGGATATAGGACTGAGTCAGATGCAAGATTTGGACTAAAATGGACAAGTACTTGTGTAATTACACTATGGCCTAAGGCTTAAGGGAATTTGCTTGAAGTTTTGACTGACCAAGGACTGCACTCAGTGCAGAGTTATGAGGTTAGCTATTCCTCACCTAGCTGCCCATGACTAAGTTCTGTCCCAATGGAATGGGCCCACATCAGATTTAGCCATTTTACCACATGATTTTGCTTAAACAAAATGCTTGCAAATTAATGCACAAGCGCCACTGATGTCAGTGATGCTTCTGTGAATGCTGGCTTGTTTTGCTGAGATGAAAACTGCAATGGGAAGTGCAAATCGTTTGGTCATCAGTACAGGCAGGCTGTCAGCCTGCAGAGTGGCAATAGGTGACCAGGCAAAACATGTGCAGGGGCTTTCCTTGTGAGAGTTAACACATTGTATTCTGAATCAGGGCACCAGGAGATACAATTGGATATTGCAACCACTATTTTTTTTCCTGCTGACAACATTTTTAATGTATCTGGGTGATTACAGCTTTTTTCCCTGGATGTATTTAGAATTCCTTGGCTAGGGAAGGTGCATCATATTTCACCTGAATCCTTTCTTACAGGCTAAAATAACTGGAACATGTAAACTCTTGTATTTTTTGAATCTCAAGGTGGATTATTTAACCTTGTATCATAATCCTGTTTCAGCATAAAGTCTATGCATGCATACGCTTAATGAATAAGACCCTAAAGATTTGTAAAGAGCCCAAGTTTATATACTCCATTAAATATGATCTTCACAGGCTAATTAGTTAGAAATTTTACCCTTGCTTATAGTATACAACATTTTATGGTCAATAACAGTAAAATCTTTGTAAACCATGCTCTCTATTAATAAACATTATATGCTTCTGGCTTTCAAATAAGGAAATTGATTACTTCTTTTTCTCCAGTAACTGGACTGCTGGCAGAGTAAAATCCAAGCAATTAACATTACGGATAGATTGCTTCATGTGAGACATGAAGGCATTGCAGATAATTTTGCTTTCTATCAAAATAAAGATACTAGTACTGTGAAGAAAATTTAGATCAGCAATATCCAAACTCCAACAAGAGATTTCAGGGAGGGTCCAAAGTCTCTGGGAGTTGATATTGCATGGTATTATTATTATTATGTTACAGGTTTGTATCCAACCAAGATTAGTACTAACTAGAACTGGTTATTAGGTACTTGTAGTTGGATAGCATCTGTCCTGTTTTTAGCAGTAATGTGTATACCCCTAAAACCTCCCCCGTAAATGGCACTGTTGACCTTTTTAAAGGAGGCATTGAAATGGAGTAATCCAGGATGTGCACCACCCTCCCCATCCCTGCAGGGGCCTCTCTGGGTTAGCATTTGAAATACAAAGGCAGAATGAATGATCTCTGTGGAGCTGTAAGCTTATGTGCTAAACTGCTGTTCTGCCAACACACAGAGACATAATCATCCGCTATTTCAGTCCAAGAGCTCCCCAGATGATGAGTACTTTGGGGACATATATAAATGAGCAGCTCATTTTGACTTTTCACTAATAGGATTTGTAGTATAAGCTAGGAGAAAATACCTGTGCTCTAACCTTTACACCCCTTACTTTGCCACAGAGGGACATTGCTGAAACAAAACAGCCTCTCATCCTAGAGTGACATGTTTGATATGTGCACCGTTGTACACAGAAGCCTAAAAGCCCAGGACAGAGAACAAATATAATAAATAAAGGTCTGCTATGATAGAGGGCTCTTCATTGACCACACTCAATGAACAGATGCTGAAAATATTCTAGTAATTTAGTTCGAAAAATCAACCTAGTGGGTCTTCTGTTTATGAATAAGAATTTAGATTGCCTTTGTACTTTAAAAATGTAGTTGTTTGGCTTCAGAGGAAAACTTTGGACTGAATGAAAAATTGTTTTTTATAAAGAGCATGTCATATTGGTCCTGTCTGAAGAAAGCAGAATTTTCAACTGATTTTGTTGAAAATAGTAAGGCTAGCACACAGTGCTGTTCCCTTGTACTTCCAAAGGTGTTCCCTGAGCACCCAATACAGTTCATAAATATCTGAAAAGTATCTGACCTAATATCCAGCTGAAAACTAATAACTTCAATGCTTAGAAATGCAGCTGTTACTTATAGGAGACTTCCCTCTCTCCTGTATTTTGTTCTTCCATTTTTGTTTTTATTAAGCACAAAGTATATTTAGAAGGATAACAGTTCAGAAAGATTTTCCTACCTTTTTCTGTCCTCTAGAAGTTCCTCCAAAATACCTATGCTGAATGTAATTCACAGGTCACAATTATTATTGAGTTGAGAATCTTGATAAGTATGAAGGATAAATTAAATTTTTCTATGAGTGCTTTTCCCTAAACGATGCTCCAGTCCCTGGAGCATCTGAGGATAACATTTTGCATTACTTTTTTACTAGGCTGTAAAGTGGTCTGACCACGGCAGAACTGACTTAGGTAGAAATGAAGATTTCACTTCTGGGTGCTTAGAGCAGTGCCTAGTTGTGAAACCAGAGTCTTGTTCTTGTATTATCTGCTCTCAAATTGGAGTGAGTCCTTCATGAATCAAGCTGATTTGATGCTCATTGGTTTTAAGGAGAGCTGCTGATTCTGAAAACTTGTTTCCATAAGTAAATCACTTTTTCTCTAGAGAAACAAAGGGAGGTGTTCAGCTCATGGAATTGAACTTCCATTGACAATGGAAGTTCTCTCAGTGTGCTAAAACATGAGGGTTGGGAGCTTGAGTGAATGATTTTTCTTATGGACATGAAAGCAAAATCCTATTGCTATTTAGATGGTGGAGTTCCCTTAGTAGGTGGCCACCATCTTGTTTACGAGGAAATCTCAACCATTAGGGTTTGAGCACGACTGGCTTTTAGCAGGAATGACACAAAGAACAAATAAGGCATATACTGGATTGAGGTAAGCAGTCTCTGTTACCACAACTGTGTTACTAACTTATGTTTAATTGCTCAGCATTTATGAGGTTCATAGTTTATTGTCTTTCTTGCCACACAATAGGTTGGGCAAGTCAAAAAAGCTCCAAGTTTCAAAGGCTAGAGTTTTGGGTGCCTGTCAGCACTGATCTGTTTAGCAAACAGGCAGCAGGGTGCTTATTAGTAGGTTGTGGCTTGCAAATCCTGAAGCCTGTGGAGCCAGATGCACTGATCAAATAGTGAATCTATAGCTCAGTAAGTTTATTAGATGAAAAAGGGGAGCACCACTGAGTATAAATATATTTTTCATAGGCTACAGTTAGCTACCATAAATGACTTTTCTAACTCTTTCTGTTGACCCAGCAGTCTAAATATTAAACATTAGTTTAAGCAACATTTGTTCCAAATTGCTTCTCTTAGAATTTCCCAATGACTTATAATTATATACTACTTCATAGTAAAAAAAAAGTGCCAAATTGCTTTTATTATTTATTTCAGTGTAACAAATAGTGCCTACTTGTAACTCAAGGTGCTTATATATTATTCATAAAAGAACAATAAAAATTGGCAGTGAATCAACTTCTGTGTAAGATCAGGTGATTAGCTGGTCTGAATCTGTGTGGTTCAGTGGAAGCCAAGATAAGTCTAGGAGTTCCCTGAAGTTACTGGATTTATGAACATTTTCTAGTTGTTAAGGATCCTGCAAAAAGACTGCAAATGACAATTCCCTTTGAATTTTCCTGCTTCAATTGGAACAAGTGAAACATCAGTTTCTGTAACTTCAGTTTGAGGTTTTTAAGAGCAGACTTTACTATTTTAATTACTTGAACTTCCCTGACTGATTTTTAAAAATATGTTTCAGCTTGTGAATCACTTGTTAATTTCCTGGGATGCCTGCTGTTAAAAGTAGTTGAAATTTATGGTGTACCTCATCACTTAAGTCATGTGGCACGATTCCCTCTTCCTGACCATTTACCTGCTGAACCCTGGTGTGACTTGAGCATTCCTAGTCCTGTTGCTTTCTAGCAATGTTCTTGTGAGCACAGCTTTACTCCTATAAATGTCTGCAAGGAAGAAGTGAAAGATACTGTAATGCCACTAAACCATCACTTTTGTTCTTAAAAGTCCTGTGAATTCTTTTTGTAGAGAGGATCCAATTCTGGTTTCAGTTGCCTCCTCCAGGAAAGATCAATAGGTAAAAAATACCTGAAAGAGTATTTTGAAGATCAATCTGGGATTACTTACATAATAAGTAGGAAAGAGAAATTAATTTCTACAGCTAAGAATCTTCTGTTGCTAATTCTCAGAAGCACAGAACAAAACTAAAGTACTCTCCTCTCAGCTTCTTTCCACACTGTTGTCAGCATCTTCTCTTTGTTTTCTTTCTGTTGAGTAACTCAGTGCTGCTCTAAATTTTGAGAATAAAACCACAAAAGAAAACATAATGGCAGTATTTTTTTCAATGATTGTCTCAAGCTTTGCATGGTTGATGTGAATTAAGTTAGTTTGAAGGTATCACTCATTGGCAAAAAAGTCTTCCTCGTTGGTGCTTTCCGTGTGGACAAAAGTGATGTGCTGCACCAGTTTGTAAAGGAATTGTTATAAATTTTTATTGGTAAGCTATTTGGTTTCAGGTGTTTGCACACTGTAAGAGAAGCATATCCATGTCGTAGAAAAAGTAATCAGAACCCATGAATTGATTTTGCAACTTATCAGGTTGAATCTGTTTCAAAGTCTGTAGTGACTTTAGTGGCATGCAGCTTTATTTTGGGTCTTGCACTGGAAAGATTCTTAAGCACATAGCAAGTGTTACGCATTTCAGTAGTTCCTGCTGGCATGCTGAAGTAAATGATGTGTATAAAATTCAGTGTGTCCTTATATTGCTTAGGCTAGTGCAAACTGAGGCTTTCCACTAGTGGAAGTGAGAGCATGTTTAGCCCAACTCAGCAAAATTTGGAAGAAAAAGTCAGGTTGGCATTTTCAGAGTGTGTGATTTATTTGGATGTTTCTTACCCTTCAGTTACAAGTCTACTTTAAGTCATTTCATCTAAGGGCTACGTTAGCTCTTTTTAGGTGGGAAACCAGAGTCTATTGTTCTGAGACTAAATTAGGACTAGAGGCCAGATTAATAAATCATATGATTCACTTTCTGGAATTCCTAAATGTCACTAGGCAAGCATACATCTGTGAGGTTTATTAGCCTCATTATTCCTGTGCAGAACTGACATCTAAGAGCACAGACAAGAACAAAGACCAACTGAAAAAGAGACTAATGCTAATGCAGAAGTCTTACATACCATTGAATATAGGGCAATCTAAAACGCAGGAATCTACATTACAAGCATCTTTATTTTTCAAGCAGTAGCATTCCAGGAAAACACAATTAGTCTGTGACCCTTACATGAAGCTGGTCCCTAAATTAAGGTATTTTGATTCCCATTTTCTCCTTTTGAGGGCCATAAGGTCTTTTAAGGTCTATAACCCAGCCAAAGCAAGCACTCCCTCATCCACGTCCTTGAAGCTGACAATCCTGTATCCCAGTCCAGTTTACAAGAAATCTGTTTTTGAAGCCTGTGAAGTTTCAGATGCATTGAGTGGGAGAAGGGTAAGAGCCAATAGGCCTCACTGTGTGATATTCCTTCTTACAATATTCCCAAACAGAACTGGAGGAAACAACATTCTCTTTTTTTTATATCAAAGAGTATCTGCAGATGGAAAGACTTTCTGCTTGTACAGCTGGAGTAATAGAAAATCCTTACAAAATGGCTCTGCAGGAGTTAATGTTTTTCAGTTATTCTGGCCCACTGAAAAGTATCCTAAAGAAAAAGCAGAAGTAATTTTTCTTTGCTAGAATGTCTCTGCAGAATGAACAGGAGAACTTTAGTCCCACACCTCTTCGTGCTCATCTCTGTACCTCTGGCTGTGGCCAGCAGTTAGTCCAGTATGAGAACCTCAGGTTTGATAAGAAAGTGATGCAGAAATGAACTCAGCCTGTAGTCTCTCTCCTATCTCAGGCTTTGTTTGCAAGATCCCACACCAGAAAAGGGACAGAACTAATGTGAGTGCCTGGATAGAAAAGACTAACACTCTAACACTTGTAAAATCTGCTGTAGCCTATGCTAACTCAGACTTGCTCAGCCAGGTTAACTACCTTGATTTAAAGTGCCAGAGAAAGAAGGCATCTTGGTTTTTGTCTTGGGACAGTGCTTGCTTTGAGCTGCTCAATTATCTGTAGTTGAACTGATAACCTCAGTTTAGATATTAGTTTTCTTGTTTTTGCTGCTGTTGTAGTCTCAGGTAGAAAGCTACTATAGCCTCAGGAAGGAAGTCCCAGCAACCCCAGATAACAACCTTTTTTATTCCCCAACCCCAAGTTGTTTGGGTTTTTTTCCATCTGGTTAGACATATCATTTGAACCAAATTTGCTAAGGGGTAAGTGTTTGCAGCTCCCAGGCATTTTTGCTAGGATGGGGATACACAGGATTTCTGAGCTTCAAATCTTTAATGATGCATGGGAAAACCAAGGAAAACATTGACACTCTGAGAATGCCACATGCTGCATGTCTCTAGAGAAAGAAAGATGAAAACTCTTTTCTTCTACTAAACCAGTGGATTACAACTAATGCCATGAAACTGGACCAATGTTTTCTTGAAAACAAGTATTCTTCTTTGAATTCACGCCATCTTGCTTTGCCTCAAATGCTCTGTTTGGCTGAAGTTCAGCAGGGGTATTAGGAACTGCTGCTAGCTGAATGCAGAGCAAAGTCTCACAGCCAAAATTAAGAACAGTGCTGTCTTCTGCAGGGTTTTTAAAACCTAATTAAAGTAAATACTTTGGAATGATTAAAAGGCACACACCATTTTAAGATAAAAGTTTATTATAGTTAAAAAAGGAAGCTCTGTAATTTAAAATGGAAAGTTTATGAAGCTTCAGGATAAACCTCAGCTGGGAAAAATAACAGGTTTCAGATGTTCCAAATATCATACGTTAACCCCAAATGATCACTCTATAACACCAGTTTCCTTAGTCCATGCTGGTTGGAATTAGAACACCCACTCTGCTTAAAGGCACAATGCTCACTGCCATCAGCCATTAGTCACCCTGCTCCTGCCTCCTGTCAAGGCTCCAGGCATCATGATTTAAAAAATGGGAGACGGTGAATCTATCCCAACTAGATCTGATTTCATCGTATCTCAGCCTGCTTTGAGCAGGAGGTTGGAGTAGAGACTTCCTGAAGTCCTTTCCAACCCAAATGATGCTAGGATTCTAATAAAATAAATGGCTGCTGGAGCAGTATCTAGTGAGAAAAACAGCTAGGAAATGGCATGTTGTGCAAGGCTTTTAGTATTCCAAGTAATGCTTATGTATGACAGAGAAAGGGGGAGGATATTCAAATGTTATTTACTTAAGAGTAGCTGTTATTTAATCTACAGAATCAGATTTATTTGGATAGTTACTATAATTAAATTCCAACTGACTACTAGAAGCATTGAAAGTTAACAACTATGTAATAAACTTTCTAGGCAACAATTAAGTGTGTTGGGGAGACAAGTCTGCAAATCTTTTAAAGGTACTATGAGAAAGGAGATGGACAAAATAATATTAGCATTATAGTTTAAACTATGAATTAAATTCTAAACATCAACCCTTGGTTTGTCGTTATGGGAGCACCTTTCTAATAGTATGCAACAAAAGACAGTGCAGGAGGGTGGTAATGGAAGAACCTGCAACCACTGTTTGAGGCAATTATTGTGCTGTGATTGAAATCTCCTGACACATGTCACTACTTGCTGTAAACAAAAAGGAGTAGTTAACAGCAAATTTCTATTAGGTAGCCTACTCAAGGTATTTCCTGGCTCAGAATTTACTCTATTGGTTTAGACCACTAGTGCCTGGCACTTCAGGCTGCAGGAATGTGCACACCCCATTTCTCTTTCTCTTTCTCTCTCTCCTTTTCACCCTGCTTGAGTGAAAACCACCTCTCTGCTTTTAGCATCCTACCTGCTGTTCTGTTGGGCCTGAACTCTTCTGATTCTACAACAGCACTCAATCAATAGCTCTAAGGAGGTCTTCTGGTGACTGCCATTTGGTTTACCTTGCTTTGAGAAGATCTGGTAAGATAGTAATTTGTTTCTCTTCCCATATACTGCTGGGATAACACTTGGCTGCCTAACTCCCTTGGAAATTCTTGGTGTTTCTGTATGGTCTTATGATTGCCACAAGTGGGGTTTTTTCTCTACCTTTGAAGTGGAGAAAATTGCCTATGCTAAGAGAAGCTTTTGCAAGAGTGGGATTTTATGAGTGGCATGCCAATTTTCAGTACTTTTCGCACTCATTTTTATTGTCCTTCATCATTGGTCCTTCCATTGACTATGCCTAACTTAATCCTGTGACTGCTTGACATTGGGTATTGTACTGTTCTGAGGGTCTGTATGAGTTAGCCTTCAAATGTGATGTCCTTGTGGCTGCAATGTTGTTGTTCCATCTTTTGCTCATTACACTGTGCTGCTTTTTTAAGCAGTAATTCACAGCAACCCTTTGCAGCTACAGAATTCAATAATAGATTGTTAGTAATCAATTACAAAATATTCAAACACACTATTTATGTCATTATTAAAGTACAATAAACTCTCTTGCTCAGAGTATAGTAGTATTAATAGCTTCTTTTTAGTCCAGCTGTTGCATTCCTACAGCACTACTGTGTTTCTTCTGTGCTGCAGTCCCTGGAAAATATGCTGCAAATCTATCGTCTTGAAGAAAGGTTGTGCCAATATGAACTTTATTTCAGGATCAGACCTTAGTCACCTGAAATTCCTCAAACTTTTAATTAAATGACCTCATTTTTGTCCACAGTTTTAAACAATTAGTTAAGATTCTTAAGCCAGTGTATCCTGACCTATTGTAGCCACCTCCCAACTGAACTTTATGATGAGCCATGATGAGTATTTGTTAAATGTGGGTATCAAAACACTGTCCAGCATGTAGAACTTGTGTGATGAACCCTGGAGGTGATATAATCACTTCACAACAGACTCTCTTAACCTGATGAAGTTACCTATTAAAAGAACATTATTGTTTCTTGGCTAGAACTGATAACTAGCTTGAGCTTTTTAAAGTATATGATAATACAATGAACTGCTGTAAGGCAATTCTGTGATTGTCCAACAAGGCTACTCATCATTTGACACTGAATATTATACCTACTCAGAAAAAAATAATCTCATAAAGCAAAGGAGCAAGCAGGCTATCAGATGTTTTTTCATACCTTTATGGATGATTTATTTTAGAAATAAAATTTTCTATTTTCAAAATATTTTATCATGGGAAGATGTGCTGATCATTGCTAGTATACATAGTGAATGGTATAGTGAAGGCTAGTACTGTATGAATGAAACAATACAAAACAGTGAAAAAAGGATCATCTGCTTTAATATCAATTTAGATGAGTTCCTTATAAGTCAGAAACCCTGCAAACTTGTCTCACGTACTCTTGTTTCAAAACTGGCATATTTATATTTAAATGTTAGACATAGTATAGGGAAAGATTTAATCCTCTGCTTTGTTGAAAAACAATGCAATATTATGACCTCCTGTTTTCTCTCTGCATAAAGGTTATACTGGTATCGCAATTTGGATGTGCCTGTCAGAAGAAACTACACTGAGGGAATTTTTATTATTCTGTTTTTTAATTTGACCATTCTCAGTAAAGTAGCGTCTTTGGAAAATTGCCTGCTTGTCACTCAGCTGCATTTCTTAGAAGGCAGGAAGTTAATAATTTTCAAAGCTGTAAGTTCCACTCTGAGGCTGTGCATAAGCATGTTTAAAACAACTGGTAGGTTAGATGAAATTTGGAAGTAGCTTTCCATTTCTCCCATTCACAACAAAGCAGGAGGAATTCACATGGAAGCATTTTCCAGCTTATGAAATGTAATCAGTTTACTGTTCAGTACTTATCACTTCGTATTTCTGTATGCTACTGACTTGAATTCTAAAATCAGCCTGTTCATTTTTTTTGTCCTAAAAAAAGGTCAAACTTCTCCGTCTCTTGAAAATCCACTTACAGACAAAAGACCTCTGAATTTTCTTTCAAGAGCAGCTGCTCTGCTTTCTTTAGTACTCAAGGAAATAACTAAAAACTAGAGAGAAAAAAAATCTAGCTAGCTACTTTGGCCTAATCAGACCTTCCCACAATTGCTTGCTTAGCACACAGTTTAGCTGTACAGGATCTAGTTTAATGAAAATATGAGGAATAGGAGCTCCTTACAAATTGTTTTAGAAAGCCAGAATTGTTTGATGGAGAGTCAGTAGAACTGTTATAACTGTCTCCCCTTGTTGGTAATTTCCTGAAGTGCTTGTCTTGCTAATGGTAACTTCTGTGTTTGTAGTTGTTGGTATGAGATTTTTGGCTACAGCATTTCTTTTCAAGTAGATCATCTATCAGCAGATGCTGCATGAGGATATCACCAGTCAGTTACAATTCTCATAGGGATCATTTAATTTTGGTACTTTGACACTGTAACGCATCTTTGGTATGAGATTTTTGGCTACAGCATTTCTTTTCAAGTAGATCATCTATCAGCAGATGCTGCATGAGGATATCACCAGTCAGTTACAATTCTCATAGGGATCATTTAATTTTGGTACTTTGACACTGTAACGCATCTTTGGTGAAACTGCCTAATAAATAAGATGTGATGTAAAAACTACCCACATTCATGAAAACAGAACTTTCCTAGGTTTATTCTAATGCTTGCTGAAGATGGGCTGGATTGGCTTTTTGAACTATAAAAACCATAGCATTCTTTATGAATTATCTTCCTGAGCAGTTCAACATCATTTATGCAGAATTAAATAATGAAGTGTAATTTTCTCTGCATGTAATTTTGTATGATCTGATAATAAGCACAGTTTAAAAAATTGGCACGTGCATCATGATTTCAGGGGTGCAAGTAGTTTTAACAGCACTTCACGACCTGCTGTGAATTCCTGTGTGTCTGAATGGGACTGAGGCCCGTTTTATTCACAGGATCTCAAAACACTCTACAGTGCAGCACATTTTTTTAAAGTAACTTGATATGAACTGTGAACAGAACGCTAATCAACAGGCTTCTGAGTGCTCAGCTTTATCCACTTGACTTCTGTGTCTCTCATGGCCTTAAGCATAAGGAGGTTTATTGATTTCTGGCTAACAGCTTTGACACAGTTTGTGCTGTCAGTAGTGCTCACCGTGTTCGGAGTGGACATCAAAGTATTGACCTGTAGCAGAATGAGTGGAAAAGGACACACAGATTCATAAAGAGATCTTAGGTTAAGGCTTACAAACTCTTTCTTCCCTTCTCGTTGGAATCCTGGGGTTTGTTCTAATGGCAGAAAAAGAGGCAGTATTTCTGTCTCAGGAAAAGATCCTAGGCAGCCTGCTCTGTTGGCCCTGCTTTGAGATGCAGTGTTGGCCTAGGTGATATCCTGAGGTGCTTTCCAACCTCACCCATTCTGTCACTCCCTACCAGGGAGTAGGAGTAATCAGTCAAGAAAAAGAACTTTGAACAAGCAATGATCAGGCTTTTGAGAAATGCAAAGAGAACATTTTACTGCCTGCAGCTCTCAAGACTACCAGATAATGCAAGTGGAATCCTTTCTTCACACAGAAATGCTGCTTTTCTTCACTCATTAATTTACCAGTTTTCTGGTGCAGGTTTCTTAAGATGTTTTCATTCAGTTTATACTGCAAAGTGCCATAAGTTCATTTGAGATTAATTAAACTTCAAATGGCCTATATCAAGCTGGCTAGAGAAAAGCAAACCCCAAAGGAGCAGCAATCTTATGTTGCTTCGTTTCCTCTATAGAAAGATAACCCTTGCAAAGGCTGAACTTCACAGCCTCAGGAGCAATAGAAGTCAAAAGCAGAAACTCTTGTCTGCCACTGATGAAAAGGAGTATCAGCCATTATTATGATGATGTCTTGTGTGTTAGAAGCTGTGTAGCAACAGTGAGATGGCAGCTTTTGTGCTTTGCTCCCATAGAAAGCTCCATCTAAATACTCATCAGTATGTTGACCAGTGTCTGAAGGGTGTCATGAGAGGCTTGCCATTTTTGTACTAGTTTTATGAGCTAAATGTATGTCCTTTTAATATAAATCTGTGCTTTTATTTCTACAGTGTATTTATCAGAAAACAACAAAACAGGTACTGTAAAATAGGTCGGAGGAGGAAAAGGAAGCATTCCTAATCCCAAAAGGAAAATAATTATGGTTTAAGAAAGTCTAGGTCATAAGATAGTTATTTGTTTGGGGATGTTTTTTTAGGGACTTCAAAGTTTGAGAGAATTCTACTTTGAAAATTTTGTGTTCTTCCACAGCAGACCTCAGCACAAATGTGTCTATGGAAAATTTGAAAAAAAATACTTCCACCACATTTGTGGAGAGAGATTGAATATAAATATTTTTAATATAATGAATATAAGACAGAAATGACTGGAGTACTTTAACTAATTTACAGAAACATAATGTCCTCAATTATGGGTAAAGGGAATTATGAACTTAATGGTGAGGAGGGCAATCCTAAGTGCTGATAAATCAACAATATTTACAAGTTACCTTCTGTCTGTAGTCTTCTGATCCCTGTAATATTATGAAGCTAATTCCTTCATAATTATCTATTGACCCCAAACACTAACAGCAAAGGGACATGATCTATTCCAGACCAACTGCCCTTCTTATTTCCAAGTGGGATGACACAGCAGGAGACAGACAGCAGCAGTGAAAGCGTATCCAGCTTGGCCTATAGAGTTGTGCTGGTGATTTTGCTTTAGATAGAAGTTGGTTAACTGACCTTAAAAAATAGCCACACGGTTACATCTGTGGAAGCTTAAGGTTTCTGCCTTAAATACTGGTTATTACTGTTAGCTTATCAGTAATTGTTTTTTTGTTGTGAGCCTGGGAGGTTGTGAAGTTTTAAAAGTGTGAATAGCTACATCCTTGAAACTCCTTGAAGAAGGTTATTTTCTTCTGTAGCAGTTCAGGACCTAACACAACAGTGGTCTCATACTTTGAGATCCTTGGTGACATGGCCGTACAAATGAATAGTTGACAACAGCTGGTTTGCTTGCATTTGGAATTAGTAGTTAGACTTAGTGGCTGGGGAGTTAGTATGTATGTTTGTCTGTGTGAAAATACAGCGCAGGCAAGATGGACAGCTGTTCATACTGCATTTACAAGTATTTTTTGAATGATATTTGGTATGAAGGCATAAGAAGACTGAGCAAAGCCATTTACTCAAATTTCTGATGCAAGTATGCATGAACCTTGCCTCTGTCTTTTGTATGTAACAGCATTTGGATTTTCCATCTGCTAATGCTCTTAACTTATTTGAAGGAGTAGTTCTTAACTGTGCTGTTGTTGAAAAATGTAGGGTTTTTTAAAGGAAAAGATATAGTTATGAGGCTGTGGTTAAAATCTTACTAACTACTAGTATAGAACTGTTTATCTGGATGGAAGGAGAACTGGGAGTACAGGCTGTTGCTGTCACTGGAAACCCTCCAAAATCCAGGGTCAACATTTTATGGCCTTGGCCCTGTGTGCAGTCAGTGGACTTCAGCTAATATGGAGATCATGATTTTGGCAGAATGGTTTTGTACTGCTTCCTTGGTGTCACAGAACCTATGTAGTTCCTCCCTAACTCAACTTGGCAGGAAGGAGAAAGTCACAGTGGTTTTAAAATGCTTTCCACAGTTAGAGTTTTCTTATTGCATAAAGCGAGCCATTGGAAGCAGTGGCTATCAGCCATCAGAGCAGCTACAAAAGGTGTGGCTGCAGTCTTTGGCCAGAATGCACCCAGTTCAGCCTCATTCACTCCTCTTTCTGTCATTAAGGGGTTTATTGCAGGTCTGTGCTTATGCTTATCAGCCTTTGATCTGTGGTCCCTTGCAGAGGGGTCTTTATATATATATATATATGTATATGGAAAAGACCTGCACAGATACCTTTGCTCACAAGCAAAAAAAAATTAAATGGAAAAAGAGAGACAAAGAGTGAACCCTTTCCAGTTTGCATTACTTTGTAACCAGGAACAGGGTAACTTCACACAGGATGATGCTTGCTATTCCCACACCCCGGCTCCAAGGGTTATAAGATCTCTACATTTTGAGAAACCATGTGCTAGAGTTTGCTGGTATTTAAACAGCCCTTTCCATCCGTGCATACTTTGCCAGAGAGATGATATCTTAAAACAGGTGTACACATGCTAGAAGGCACAGAGATTGATATGTTGAAGACCACCTTGCAACTCAGTGGCAGAGGGAAGTTTCCTAATGCTTGCAACTAAAATGCCCCATTTTTCCAAGGAGGATCTGTTTGTGCTCTTTCTTTTGATTGATCACTCAGTAGATCCTTAATCTCTCTTCAGACTGGACAGGTGGAGAAACTGCAGTTCTCTGCCTGCCTCAACAAACAAAAGCATTTCCTTACTCCCAGCATGCCCTTAACCCTGGTGTGGAGGGGCCATTAAGGGCAATTCGATCTACATTGTGGATTTGATTTTTGGTTTCTCAGATGAGACTGCCAAAGCAGGGAACAGTTAATGCCAATTATAGTTAATGTCAATTAGACTAGTGGCTTTTGTGTGAAGAACATTAGTCCAGGAAGAGCTGTCCCAGGACCACCAAGCTGTTTTACAAGCCAAACAAGCCACCCAATGCAAATAGCTTTTAGTTTTGAAAGTACAGCATCTTGCCAGAGTCTTTGAAAAAGCTGTCAAAAGCAAGAAATTCCTTGTATAATAATGTCTCCACCTTGAATTTTTTTCCTCATAATGCACTTCTGGTTTTTTACACGTACTTTAACATGATCTTCTAAAATCTGATTAACTTCTGTATATGCTTGAGGCTTTCATGAACAAAACATATTTTAAAGTGACTTTTCCTGTTAACATAAAATTACATTTAACTAAGAGGCTGCCACAGCATATTGTGTGAAAGCTTCTGTGCCAGGTATGGTCACATTTCAGCAGGGTAGCACTGATTTCTTTTTACTCCTCAGTTTACATTTCTAAACATATCAATACACAAGTACTGGAGGATTAACTTTACACCTTGTAAAGGGGTTGGCATTGTTCATGATAATGCACAGCCTTTGGTATAATTACAGCAAGCCATGAGGAGGTTCAAGTGTTTCATTAGCTGACTGGAAACAACAAAGTCTTGTGTTTCATTAAAATCAGATGTAATACTTGTATTCCAAGATCAGTTGGAAACTAATAGGAATAATCTATTCCAAATAAGACTGAGCTGTGCTAATCACATTGGGGATCATACCACAGTGATTCTGTGTTAAAATATGTCATATCACAAGCCCAGCTTCTGCATGTAATCTCCCGGAGACATGAAGAGTGAATGCAGGATGATGTGGGCTTTGCTTATGAAAGCATGGATGTGGAGCTCTTTCCTGCCTAAAAGATTACCTGAAGAAGCACCAGAGTTTGGTGGGCTCCTTAGTTGGGAGGCTGCACAGAATTGATGCAGCTTTAATCCCATGAGAGAGAGGGAATCCCTGCATCAGCTCTTTATGTTTGAACGTCTGGACCTCAGTAGCAACTCCTGATGATAAAGAAAGAGGATGAGGGGTCTGATTACTGTTATCCAAAAAAGCCAGGGTCACTTGAACAGTAGCAGTGCTCAGCACTAACCTTGTGGTTCCCCTTGCTGGACCTTGCTGGGAGCCATATCCTCCACACTAGCGCAGGAAGAGGGATGCACAACTGAATGGTTATAATGGGCTTTTTCAACTGGATTTCTCTTGTCAGCGTCTACTAAACTGAGGCAAAAAATATGCTTAGGGGTTAAGCCAAAAATTAAAAAAGATAGCTTTTAGCTGCTTGCTACAGAAAAGAGAGCAAGGTCCAGTTTTCCCATAGTCCAAGCAATATTTATTCTTCCTTATAGGAGGCTTGGCCTGTGAAAAGGCAAGATTTTAAAGTAAAGAAAGCAAAAAGTTGTGGTTTTGTTCCTTATATTTAAGAAAAAAAAAAGGTCTTACCCAGCCTGAAGGCAAGGCTATAATTGTGAAATGAATAAAATAATTACATATAATCTAAGGGGAAAAAAGAAAGAGCCCTTTAAATGTTTTCCTTGGGTTTTTTTTTTTTTAATATTTATTTAGCTTTAGTAGCTAACACAGTGGAGAAAAGAAGGCCTTGTTAGAGAACGGAGAGCCATTATCTCTTGAGCTAAGTTGTAAAAGCTTTCATTTTATATGTTCTGAGGAAATTCAGAGAAATAGGGAATCCTAGGAAATGTGCACGTTTAAAACTAAACATTCTGATAGGAAACACAACAGCCATAGCAACAACACAATGACATTTGAACCACAACAAAAATCAAGAAGCTTATGACCAACTTTTAGCTGCTCCTCTCAAAAGGTTTGTATGATTTAAGGGTTTGGCCTTTACTATCTGTTTTCTATTAAGTCTCAAATGGTGAAGCAATGGAGGACAATATAATCTATTGGCTTTTTCTAGAAATAGATTGAAAACTCAGAAAACTGCCTGAAATCAAGAGAAAAAAATCCGAGAAACTGCAGAGGCTTGAATCAGGTGCAAAATCACTTGGGGTCTTTCTTCCCAAAACATAGGAGCTGGAATTTTTTCTTTTCCTTAGCTCCTGCTAGGAAAAAGTCTGCAGTGAAGTGGAATGAAACACAAGAACAAGCTGTGCCTGAACTTCAGCCAGACACCCCCTTTTGGATCCCAAGGGAACTTTGATGTGCTGGTGCAAAACTGATTTGTTAGAAAGTGTGGCTGTGATAAAGGTATTTACATAGTGAAAGAGGCCTGACTGGGTTGGGAGAGAGCTGAGAATATAAAAGCAATGCAATGTAACCTGTGTTTTGATTCAAGACCCCTCTCATGGAATGAGCTGAAGGAATTAAATTTCACAAAGTGTTACAGCCTTAGTTGTGTCTTGGTACCTTTCATCACACAAATGATATTCAACCCAGAACTAAAACATTAAATTGGGAGATATGAAATGAAAAAAATAAGTAGCAGAAAACATGACTTTTGACTAAATGAATTGGCTGTAAAAACAGGGGTGAAAATGTGGCATAAAATTATCAAAGCTCTCTGCAATTTTTGCAGCACTTTCTCAGCCACAAATATGCTTTCCCACATAAGACAGTAACTTGTTTCTTTGTAGAGCTATCATTAAGTACAGCAGAATGCCAAGTCAATGTCAAAGCTTTGAAAGCAAACTATTAGTGTTTTCTTTCGTCCTTCCTTCCTTTGGAAAAAATGAGAGATTTGTTTCAATTATGCATTTTTAACAGATTCAGATTACAAAACAATATCCTCTACACACATATGAAAATGAAAATGCCAAGGATTTCTTTCAATAAGGTCTTTCCAAAAGATCTGTTCATTCCTTCAGAATGCTTATATGAGTCCTTTGGAAAGGTGAAGAATATTTTCAGCATACAGATGGCAGTCTGCTTTCTAATTCCATTTTGCCTGACTGGCCTGGCTGAACTTTCTTACTGATCAGTAGTGACTGGATCACGCATGAAAGCGTGCTAATGCACAGTGCTGAAGCAATGCTAGCTGACTGAGAACAGGGATTACAATTGTATATCTGAGGTGTCTTTCAGTCTGCTATTTTTTGGCCTTGTCAGGTTTCTTCTTCATAATTAGATTGTTGTGAGCAGCATGATTGCTGAAACCTAATCATCATAACTCCATCTAGGAGTGAGGTTGCATTACCAGAAATGTGAGTTATGTCGACATGACACAGTGCAGCGTTGTGTAGCTATAGCAAGTTAGCTCTGAGGACCAGAAATATGGCCTTGTGAACTGCAAATATTATACCCCTGGTGCTGTGCAGCAGGGAAAGCTCAGGAATGCAGGCTGGTGGCAAGGTAGTTAGAGGGAGGCATAGGGGGCACTCCGTGTAACCATGACCTCCCTCCCTCCTGCTGCTCTGTTGACCTTCATGAGGATTTACTTTAATGTTTGCAATCAGAGACAATGCAGAAATGCACGTGTGTTCTTTCCACACTAAAGGTAAACCCTAATTCTGGGCATGCACTGAAAGGAGGTCTTCAAAAAGGTTATATGACATAGTGCTCAAGAAGAGGATTCTCTGGATTCATGGCCTATGTTCCTCATGGTTACTTTTTGTTACCTGGTCTCTAGGAATTGGCCTGGGTGTTTCGTTACCTCTTAAGCTCACTGAAAAGTTCAGCAAAATGTGATGATTTCAATGTCTGCTACTGTCATATCTTTAGGAAACACATAAGGTGAAGTCTTTTATTAATGTACTGTTCTATTGGAACTGAAAAATCTAGCTGCTTTATTCACTGCTGCATGTACAGTTTCAGCCATTAGACAAGGAATCTGGAGAGTAACCACTTTGGAACTGGGGTTTTTTATGCATCAGGTCTCATCTGGAATATTTTAGAAGAGGATTAATCACTTCCCAGTTTTGTTGAACCTGAAACAAGACTTTCTGACTAAAATTCACGTAACTTAATTTTCCTGTGGCTGCCTATAAAAACCACCAAGAAATCATGCCATGCAGCAAGGATACTTTAATTTGGTTTTCAGGAGAAAGAGACACAGTTTGGCACAGAATCATGGTGCAGTGGAAATACACAAAAATAATAGACTGACAATTTTTTTCTGTACCATGTGCTCCTTATGCAGTAAGCTTATTTTCACTTGCATGGACGCTCTCCTTGTTCTGAGGGAAGGTGGAATCAGTTGGCAACAATAAGAATCTTGCTTTTTCAGTTCCATGTTTCTTGCAAAGGAAGAAAAACTACACTGATTCAGCACTAGAGTGAAGTAAGTGATTTGAATCTGAAAAAAGTTATAGAAAAGAGAAAGTAATTATCTAAATTTGGGAGTAGAACCTGAGTAACATGACAAAATGCTGTGGGGAAAAGGATGTTTTTCCACAGATTATTTTCTGGAGCCTGTCCTATTGCATGTTCACTAAGGAAAATGAGGGTCTGCCTGAATATGCCATTAGTTGCTGTAACCCAGCTGCAGTGGAACTGATTTACCCTCCATCCTCTTCATGGAGATGCACCAGCACACACAATAAGTCACACACACCAAGAGGCACATTAATAAGTAGACTCTCACCTCTTGTTTTGGTGCAGTTACGGTTTTGTTTCCTCAGGGCTGCAGTGCAGAGGCACAGCCTCTTCTAAGGTGTCTTTTAATGGCAGAGCACAATTAGTGCAGGTCCCTGAAACCCAGTGTCTCACGTGCATTGCCCTTGGAGTCGTGGTGCAGGAGAGAGGAGCAAAGCTCTCCAGTGTCTGAGGTTGGAGCCAAATGTCAGATTCTGTACTCAAAAGGTGTACTAACTAATATAGTGGCCTTTTCTTTGTTACATGAACTAATGTGTCAGAGGCAGTAATCACTTCAACAGGACGCATCACTGTCTTGTGTTTGAAAAGAATTCACCTTCTTTCTAAAGAGGAATTTGAAATCTGCTCTTGTTAAGAGCCATCATCATTTCATCAGGTAAATTGGCTTATCTGTTTATTCCAGAACTTCTCTTGTCCACTACTCTTGGGATGCAAAGAGGAAAAGCATATCAGAAGCATCAAAACAATTTCTCACTTCTGAATTGCTCAACTTGAGGCTGATATTATTGCTGAAATGTGCTGAGATGCTCATTAGGCAATGAAGCACACTACAAATTGCTGGCGGCTCTCAGGCTGCTAATTCTTCACAAATAAAGGATCAGTAAGCTTCTAGGAGTAGAACTGGCCAACAGTTTTCTGTCAAAAGATTTTTAAACCAAGCATGTTCTATTTTTTCTTAACAAGAATTTCCAGTTTCTGTTAAACGTCTATTGTTTATTTTACCAAAGAGATGTGGGTTTAAGGAAAAAAAAAAGATCTTTGTTTTTCTAAAACAAGTGAGTACAGAATGTCAAAATCTTTTCAGGGGAAAAATTAAATAAATAAAAAAAAAGACAAATTGGATACTTTGGTTTCCCCTAAAATATAGAAGTGAAAATCCTGAGAAAACTGATTCTTCAAGTAACGTGAAAAATATTTTCCATGTTTGAACTTTTCCTATTACTCTGTGTTGAGAGCAAGTCTTTATTTCATCATAAAAATCATCAACAGCCACATGTATGATAACCCAAGTGCTTTAAAAGCAAATGATAGTTTTTATATCTGGATGATATGTCATTAACAAAGCATTATTTTTAAAATTAATTCTTTTCCAATAGTTTTCCGTAATGTACCTGCTTCCATAAAACCTCAATAACATGTCAGTAACTCAGTTTCCACCTCTTAAACTGCTGGGACATTTGTGGTTTTGTGTTAATAGCTTTATAGGCATAGAATTCTGACTCAAGCAAAGTATCATATTGAAGGATTTATGCATTTAGTATACTATCAAGTGCAAATACTGGCATTTAAACTTAGCATTTTCCAGACTGCCAGCCAAACCTGTGTTTAAGATGTCTGGATATAGTCATGTTAGGGTTTTCCCACTATTCTGTCACAGATTGGCTTCTATGACTGACTCTTCAGCTTGGTATGTCAGTATGAACATTGTTCTTTAATTTTGGAATAATTGAAATAATTTTTTTGTTTTGACCAAGCTGGATTTTAGACATCTGAAAGAGGTGGGTTCACAGTGTGATGCATATGGTGTGATTCTGAGCATCACAACACTTATGCCTAATCTGATGAAACATAAAATGTTTCAGATTAGCTACCAGGAAACTGAAACACTAAATTCACTTCATACACTTTCCATATAAAACTTTGCCTTGATCTACTATGCCTTGCTTTGGAAAGTCCACCTGGAATGAAAAGATAAAAGCGGACCCCTGACAGGCAAAGGGCACATTCCAAACATAAACAAACTCCTGTGGCTCAGGATAATCATGGTTGAAACAGGCACAATCGAAGAAAACACTCCATGAGAAGTGAGCCCAAAACATAGATATGTTAAGAATTATACATCTGTAAATCTTCTTCCTTGTGTGTGTCCCATTGGTAATGAGGGCCTTCCCAGCTTTCATGGTGCTGATCCCTTCCCAGAAATCCAGAATGTGGAGAGGATGGGTGTCCTGTGAATGTATCTATGTTGATCCCTGCATCAGTATCAACTGAAAATTCCTGCTTTTCATATATCTGGTATTTAGGTATGTAGGCACTTTTAAGCAATTCAAGCAGTGATGCTAAAATAGGATTTTATAATAGCATTTCTTGATCTTCTCTATTTCCTAGAACAATGCAGTGTATTCTCTGTGGTCATGGGTCCTCCCTATAGAGGGATAGTCCCATCAGACTCCCATCTACCCTCTGACTTTGCATAGATTATTTGAGTTCCAGATATATGTGTAAAAGTATGGTAAATATTCTTTTTAATTGCATGAAAACTTATACTTCTGCACAAAAATAATAATATAAATTTCTGTGGGACATACCATATTCTTGCTTTGTTTCTGCTCGAGTCCCTGGACTGTAGGGGTTGACTGTATTCAAGAATGCAACAGATGATACTTAAAAAAAAAGTTATAGCAGTTTTAATACCCAAGGATCTCAGTATGAATGCAAATACACAGCACTTTGCTTATTCTCTGCCCTTTTTCCAAAGTTTGTAAGAGCTGCTCTTTTAATAAGTGTTCTATTAGTGTTGTTGTAGATGGAAACCAGCATTTCAGAAGAGCATTATTTATCTCTTTATACAATATGTCATGAACATGATTCTTGAATGACTTGATGTAGAGCCTTAGCATGTGGCTTCCTTACTGTGTTACACCAAACCCTTGCATTTCCAATCCATCGTGAAGCCAAGCAGGAGCAGGACTGTGTGACTGCCTAAATGATGATGACAGCCAGTGCAGGGAGGGAAGAAAGCACCCCTGCCATGTTATCAGCTGTAATAGCAGAAGTGTGAGTTTGCTTATCAAATTCCTCCTGCAGCTGGTTCCTCAGGGGTAAGCGTGGCCCCCTCCAAGCTTGCTTGTACTGACACAGCTGCTTTGAAGGTGGCAAATTAAAATATCTGCATGGAATGGAGACTGCTGCCACCAGGGAACATGGCCAGCATATGATGTTGTGGTGGTCTTGGGACCCCAGAGTCTTCTTTATGGGATGGTAGCATGGGCAGTCCTCTTTAGGGCTGATGCAAGCAGGAGTTTCTAATGCTTGCCAGACAGCTAAAAGGCTAGAGAGAAATAAAAATGTCTGTTGCTTCCTGGAAAGTTTTTTGCATTGCCCCTAGCTGGTCTGACAGACCTCCAATTGCTCCCTGGGAGGAATGGCAATGTTCTCCTAGCATCCAGCCCGCCTCTGTGCTTGTAAACTTGTGCTAGAGCCATTAGCTGAATAGGAGGCCTCTAGAAAGTGCCAAAACCATGATTTTAAAATATCCCCTTGGTTGCAGATACTTCTTCCTACTGGAGAGCACAAGACATTTGTGACACTGATTCAGTGACACAAAAATACTTTAGCACCTAGAAAATATGTCTGTCAATTACTTGCTGGAAATGTGTTTAGTATCAAGTTAACTGTTGGTGACAGTTCACCACAGGTTATTATATGTTATTTGCTGCCACTGGTACATTGCAAAAGCCTCACTGGTGGCAGAGTAACATGAATTCATAGCATTTGATACAAAGAGTCTTTCAGAAGAAAGATATGCAAAGAGTTTTAGCTTTAAATTATTTCATTCCTGTCATTTTCTTAAACAGATATGTGAGATTAATTAATCCACCGTTTCTCATCACATCATTTTTTGCTGTTCAGCTGTGGAATTTTAGGATATTAAGAAGCTTGTGAGACAGGGGTGTTGATTGCCAAGCCAGCAGAAACTTTAGAAGTCTATGTCAAAACTAAGCTTTTTTGACATGGAGGACCAAAGCATTTGCAGTTGTATAATGATGAGGAGGCTTTGGCTTTTGTTTTCAGTTTGTTTTTAAGTAGTTCTGGATAGCAGTTGAAGTCCTGTTTTGCAAGGCACTAATATTAGAGGTCTCTTTGATGTGGGGAGGAGACAGCACTATTTCTTGGGCTGAAACACTAGAGGTTGTTACTTCGTGATGATGAACAAAAGGGAATGAAAGCTGTAGCAATCAGTGTGCTGGGATGGAGGTCTCAGGCATATACAGTTCACAAATCAGCATGTGCTGCTTTGAACATTGCTTGTTATTGTATGTGCACTGACTCACACATTCCACATCTGCACGGCTGACCCCTGGAGGGTGGAAGCTGGCACTAACACATGGACATGCCAGTTCCTTGATTAGATTGCCTAGGCTGTAGGTTTTTAGTAAGCAGCCATGAGGTGTTTTTCAGTATGCTAAGCCATGAGGATTCCTAGTGACTGACATGGAAGGCTAGAAACTAGTCTGGCAATGGCAAAAGAAACTCTGGTTTTGGAAATTTTGGCTTGCTTTGTTTTAAAATGAGTGCTTTTTAGAATTGTAAACAGTTATGAAATTGTCTATTGTAGCAGCTACTCTTGAGATGCTACCTGGACTCCTGCATCACAGGAAGGACATCAAGCTGTTGGAGTGAGTCCAGAGGAGACCACCAAGATGATTAGAGGAAGGGAGCATCTCTCCTACACAGAAAGGCTGAGAGTTTGGTTTGTTCAGCCTGGAGAAGAGAAGGCTTTGGGGTGACCTAATTTCAGCCTTCCAGTACCTGAAGGGAGCCTACAAGAGAGCCGGACAGGGGCTTTTTTACGTGAGCATGTAGTGCCAGGACAAGGGGAAATGGCTTCTAACTGAAAGACTATAGTTTATATTAGATATTAGGAGGCAATTTTTTAATGTGAGGGTGGTGAGGCACTGGCACAGGTTGTTCAGAGATACTGTGGATGCCCCACAGGGCTGTCCCTGAAAGTGCTCAAGGCCAGATTGGATGAGGCTTTGAGCAACCTGGTCTAGTTGAAAGTGTCCCTGCCTAAGGCAGAAGAGTTGAAACTAAATGATCTTTAAGGTCCCTTCCAACTCTGATTCTACTATGGTATGTGTTCCAAGACTACCTGCAACAGCAATCGGACCTGACACTTATTCCAGGTGACTCATGTATTCCAAGGGGAAGATGTTCTGGGAAAAGGAAATGAGTAGAGGTGGGTGTTATCCTGTCTGTTTTCATTGTTTCAAACAATGCTATCTTCAGACATATGATTAGTGGGATTGTGCTGCTGTTTTTATCTTCTGCATCACCCTCTCTCCCCTCCCGCCCACCTCCTAAGGAGCCTTCTCTTGGTGAGAGACTTACACGAGGAAATAGGAAAATCTATACCCAGTATTTGTTCCCCTTGGCAGCCATCAGCTGTCAATCCAAGGAAGCCACAGTCTCCTGCAGGGCTCTGCTTGATGATGCTAGGAATAGAAAATACTGTCTACAGTCTTTCAAATGTCAGTCACAGATCCATGGCTCCTGGGGCTGAGCTCTGTGTTGTTCTGGGTAGGGGTAAATCTTATCACTGCTGGCATCAAACTGATTAAAACTTTACAAAACAACATGGCAGAGACGTCCCCAGAAATGGTATTTCATCCACCAGAAAATATATGGTCTTATATAAGCACTTTAGTTGGTTTGTAAAAGGATAAAAAGTCATGCTGGTTAAACTGCTTCTGATTGCTTAAAAAGAAGAAAAGCTTTGCAGTTAAATTGCTGAGGTAGGATTCCGAAGATCTGTGTCCATTTTGTTCCACTGCAGAATTCCTAGGTGACCTGAACACATTCTTTAATCTCTGTTCCCATCTAAAAAGATGCAGTGATAAGGCTCTTTTTATTTGAGTTTTCATGTATGAGGTTTGACAGCAGGTATTTGCTTCACCCTACGGGGATACAAAGTATTCTTTAGGAAGGAAGGTCATTTCAGCTGAGCCTTACAGCTGTCCTTCTTTGCTACTAATAATGGTACCTGTGAAATACAGCTGTCCTATTATATAAGCTTAGTGTATTAAAGGAAAAAGGTATATACTGACCCCAAGGCAGGAGATTTATTAAACAATTCAGAAACTTGTATTTTTACAAAACTGGCCAGAGGCAGGGCCTGAGAACCTGGAACTGCCCAACAGGGAAAATGGGAGAATAGATTCTTGGATTAAATAAATCCCATCATCTTGTCTGTGGGAGGAGAAGGGAACTGCTGTGCACACCAGAGCAGGTGGGTTACCGAATTTGGTGAACAAAGAGTGGAGATACTGCTGGAAAAAACAAGCTCCCTTTAATGTTTTAGGTGGTAAATGCAGATGTAATTTGAGAGTCAATGCGTGGCTTTTGATTGAACACAAAGGGGCAGACGGTTCCACTTAGTTCTGAAATGAGATGCAATCATATCTGTGGATTGCATGGTGGCAAATCACAGTAATCTGCCTTAGAATGCATCATGCTGCCTAGAGTGCAGAGTCCTGCAGCAGTAATCCTCCTCACTGCCCTTGACTGTCTGCCCAAGGCATAGCGCTGTACTGAAGCAGTAACACACAAAAGGGAACTCTTTCTGCCACAGCAAAAAGTGGTCTTACCAGAGTCAAATCTCACTAATCCAGGAATAGTACTGTTTTAATCAGTTTGCATGGCTGCAGTTCTGAATAGCTATTATTATTGCTGTTGTTGTTCTAAAAATAACCCAGCATTTCCTAAGTTGGCTGTTTGAACATTAGTGGGGTACACTTCCAGAGTAAATTGCACTTCTCCTGTATTAGCTGCCACTTCTGATGTCTGGATACACTATGAGAATAAATGGTTAATGAATCCTATGTGATCAAGTAGGAATAGGATCAGAGAATACCCCTACGATTAACTTTTTAGTTCCTTCCTCTTCTCAGAGCATTTATTCTTATTTAAATCATTAAAATAGCAAATCCAGTAAGCAGAATGTAACTAACATGAAAGCCAAGAGATGGCTAATGAAGATGACAGCCCTAAATACCTGCCCTTCTCACCACTTTCACTAACTCTTTTAAAACAGCAGAAAGCTATGTAAGTATTAAAGCACTGAAAGGAAGAGCACAGATTGATCACCTGATTTCAAAACCTTGAATTCTTTAAATAAGGAAATTGAGTATATAGCAGGTAGAGAATCAGTCATAGAAATCTAGAAGAAATCTGTTCTTTTCTGATTCTTTTAACTCTGAAATTTAAGATTATAGATCTTTAGAAGAAAGATATTGGTAGAAGTTTGTCTTTTCTCCAGACTGAAGATTGGTTAGAAAATTTTTCTATTGAAATAGAATTTAAAATTATTCTGCTTGGTGGAGTTTGATGGAACATCAGGAATTTTTTTTCTCTGGATTTTTGACCAAGTTTTGCACAGAAAAGTAACTTTTGTGCAGAAGATTCTTATTTCAAAAATAGCCATGCATAGGAATAGTGTGTATGCAAACCTGAATTTTCTTAATAAAAAAATGGATGAACAGATGTAATTTTTTTGAGTTTTTGAACAAACACTTAGTTGTGAAGTAACTACATAAATTTTTGCATTTGGCTTGATAGTGGCTATTTAAGACAAAGAAATACACGGATTAATATTGTAGGAAACATTCCTGGGGCAAAGAGTACAGAAGATTTGTTTGCTTATGGGTCTGTGTGCCTAAATAAATGGCTAACATTTTTAGAAATAGACATTGTATTCATCAATAATTCTGATAATTAGCACTTGATCTCCTGCCTTCAAACCCCCCTCCTGTCTACTGTTTAAGCAAAAGCAGACATTGCTGTCCAGCCTGGAGGCTTTATATTTCTAGTCTTTGGTCTTAATCCATGATCACATTTCCAAGTCCCTCTATTAGAGAGGAGTGTACTTGGCACAATAAGACATCAAGGTCTCCTATGTGTACATTCTTTTATGTTCTAAGCACAAGCCAATCAATTTGAAACTAGAGATTAGAAGGGTGGACATTTTATTACTACTTCTTCATTTGTATTAAAGATGCAAGTTAGTTAACAGCAAAAATATTTAGAGGCTCTAGGATATTAAAATAAAATAGGAAGCAGTTGAAAATCTGCAAGGAAGTGTGAGAGAAGGTGTGATCCATCGAAGAGTACATTCATATGTAATTCTAGATCCATGGCAATTGCCTCAGCCTGTTTGGCTTCACAGTGGAAAAAAGTGCTAAAGATCCCATTCCAGCCCAATCAAAAAGCCTGTTGATCACTCATCTTGGATCAAATGTCATAGATCAGTATCTCCTGCCTGAGGGAGGAGAGGGTTGGAGAAGAGGGAGGGCACATGAATATGAGTTTGAAAGGAAGTCTGCAGGACTGGCTTCTGACCCCAAGACCAAAATAAAGCTGAATCTTAAAATGTTGAATCTAAGTTTGTGGAGCTTGGTGGTTGGTCCACATACCTGCAATGTCCAAACAAAACCAGATCATTGCTGCCAAACTGACTTGTCTGTGCTGCAGCGACAGGAACAACTCCCTGGGAGTCACAGATGGCATTTCATGGAGGCCACAGACTGTTTGGGCTGAGGCTTGCCTGCTTCACAGTGTTGATATCAAAGCAGTAACCTGCAGGTCCTATTTTCTCCAGTGGGAGATATAAGGGAAGGTGTAAGGAATAAGAAGTGGCGGAGAAAGTTCTATTCTTGATGAATTCAGGATGTTAAATGACGGTCTTCCAAAAAGGAAGTTTTCTGTGGGGTTTAATAGAAATAGACTCCCCTGGAGAGGATTCTGAAGGCTCTTTCTGATGGTAAGGGAGTCTGTGGCCCTGGGATGCTCATTAAGAATCAGACAACCACACTGTAATTCTCTGGTCAACTGTTTTCTTATTTCTAAATTACTGGCTGGGATGAGTAATAGGCAGAAGCTTCATTACTGTGACTTTCTTTTTGTCCTTCCTTCCTTTCTTGAATGCTGACATGCATTTTTAGTGTGTGCTAGCAGTGCTGCTTTTTTGAGATGATGTGAAGCACTTTCTGATCCTGAAAGGAAAAGCAAGGTATGCTAAGACAGCTGTGTTGGATAAACTTTTGACACGTGCTCCTCAACTCAGACCAGAGGAAGAGTCTGTGGCAAAGCCTTGTGTAACTCTCTGAAGATGCAGTGTTGACTGCTGGTAGGAAAGCAGATGGAGAGTGGATGCAGCTGATAGGCATTGAGGCTTCCTGGCTCTTGGAGTGATCTACTGCGACACTGCAAACTCACTCCCAGTGGTGTCAGGCCACTGCAAGGCATGTTCTGTGCTGGTGGGGAGCTGTTGCTGCTGGGGTAGTAGCCTGGTGTAGAGATGCTGTCAGCTGGGAGGGGTGCACAGTGCCTCTGCTGAGAATATTTCTATAACGAGGCAAGCAACTATTTTATCTGTTTAACCACACAATGCAAGTGCCTCTTGCCAAGAGCCTGTCTTCTCAGTTTAAAGATGTGTTAATTGAGTAATAGACAATATTTGTCATGAGGGAACTATATGTCTCAGGAATGTCTGCCACTGAAACACGACGAGTTCTACAAAGCTATATTTTTTCAAGTAGCACATCCTTACTGCACTGTGTGGGTTCTGCTGTGGCTATTGTTCCAGACAGGACTGGCCATAACCCCTGGAATAGATCAGCAGTGTGAGCTTTGTTTTGCTATTGTGGTAACCCTTGTAACCTAAGAAGTCAATAGCTGACTTTTTTGTTTTAATTTATCTTATAATAAAGAAATGGCAATGTGCTTCTGGTAAAGAAACCCAATTCTGTTTATTTCTTCCAGTCCATAAAGAAACATTGTGTCCACCAGATCTCACTTCTTCAATAATTTTGAGACTACAGTTTTGAGATTATGTCCCTCAAAAATTTTATGAAAGGTTGCTCTGTCTGAATTTTCACAGAATCTCAAAGTAATTATTGTATGTTTTTAATGCCTGTCTCCATCTAGGATATCAATTCACTAATGTTCAAGAACTTTTGGAAATCAGATTGCAAAACACTGTCTTGAGATGTCTTAAGCAAGTTTGCCTCTCTGATGATAGATACTAAAACATAATACAATCAGTCTCCTTTCAGATATATCAGATACTCAAAATGGCTAGTCAGTTTTGAGAGCTAGAGACCCTCGGTGAGTGCTTTTCCATGATGTATTATGTTGAAATATTACTTCTTAAAGCTCATAATAATTTAAGACATCTAGAATTATATGAGCCAATAGTTCATAAAAATTTATTTTTAAAAGTTGAATTTAAATTAAAATCAGACTACTCTTCTAAAATTTTAAAAGCATTATGCTGAATTTCTATGAGCAAACGTCTCATAGAAATTTGGCGTTAACTTCCTATCTGCTGTCTGGAAACACTGAGATGTGTTTACTACTCACTAAAAAACACCTTGATTGGCCCAAATAATCAAACTACCAACAAGTTAGTAGATTTCTAAAACAAATTGGACACACAGGCACAGTTCTGAAGACCTCTGAGGAGACAGAAACAGAGAGCAGACTTGGCTTTGCCTGCAGCAGGAGCATTTAGTCAAACTTCTCAGTTGTTGTCACTGCTTCAGTCATGAGGAGCTCATGGGGCAAAGTCCCTGTTAGTTAATTTCTGCAGGGATGTATCACTTGACCTTGGGTAAAGTTTGATGACAGGAAGTTGAAGTAGAATCCTGTTGCTGGAAACAATGAAGGAAAACTCAATTAGAATCCAGACTTGCTTCTACATGGCTGATTGTAAAACTGATTTGTTATTATGTACCTTTGATTTTACCTTTTACCTAACAGATATTGTCCTAGAGGATGTAAGGTATTCTCATCTCTGATTTCATGGTGTCTCTAACTAAGGGAAAGTTTTTATGCAGATGTTTAAATGTGGATTTACAGAGTAAAAAAACCCTCAGTGCATGCCTTTTAAAACACAGGAAAAGGAAGTCCCACTGCCATGTAGTTGAGTCAGCCATGGAAATGATTCATGAGAATTTCCCAAAATCACAAACTTAGAGGTTCACCCATCTCTAATATTAAAGCTCTGGTTGGTCCCGGCTGAGTGTGTTCCTGGTTTGTGTCCTGGCTGACAAATTGAGCAAGAGCTTCATAAAGAAGCAGCTTTACTAGATGACAATATACAATGCATTTTAATAGTACATGTTTTATATCTCCTCTTTTTGAGACATACTGTTTTTCTTAAGAGTTGTCTAAAGACCATAAATATTGAGTTAAAATAGTTAAGTCTAGAATGTGCTGATTATTTCTAGACTGTTCATAGCTGGACCACTCAGTTAAACGCTTATAAATTTGAAAGTGTGTAACCTCTCCCATTTGGTGTACCTGAAAAGTGTACATATTGGTCCTAGTAACAATATCTCCCTTTTACGCACTTATACCTTTCTTACACCTTTGACCAAACGGCTTTTATAATGCAACAGAGATTATGAAATAACATCAGGGCAGTACTGAGGAACATATTGATGTTCATTCATTTTTTAATTAATTCTGAAGGCTTCCATGTAGGTGTAGCTGTCTTATCAATATTCTTTTGCTTTAATTGAACCAATCCCTTCATTCATGAAGAAAAGGAACAGGCATTTTTCATGCTATCCTGTAGCAATTTATGCAGAGAGAAGAACCGTACTATCTTGGAAAAATCACTATTACTGCTCATTATTTTCTTTACTCCTAATTAAGATCTTCACTTGAAAATAACTGATATTTTTAATCAGCTTATCATTGAGGTGACAAAAAGGTTTCTGTTGCCCAATAAAATTTTAGCAGTATCATCTGTTAAGATCTGGTGTAACAGCACAAGCTTTTTGTCTTTCAAAGGAAACTTCCTGCAAAGATGAATTCAACTTTTTTTTGTGGGAATGCAAGCCAACAGATCTCATGGCAATGAACACAGTCTCAAGTGAAGGGTTGGATTGGTTGGCAGTGGTTGGGAATGCATTTTGTGAAAGGAAAAAAAATATAGGGAAATAGTGCCAGGTCAGCAAGGTGAATTATCTCACCAAGGAGTTCACCAAAGGGTCCTTGGCCAAGAGGGAGAAAAGTCTCTGGTCAAGAGCAGTGGCAGAAGGAAGCCCGGTGGGTGTAGGATGAACAGTATCTTTCCTTTTCAGTGATGCAGAGCAACTAGAATGGCAGAGCTTTACTGTAGCCCTTTACACTGGTAAAACATAAGGAAAATAACTGATGAGAATCAATCCTCATGGAAAAACAATGACTGGAAATGTTAAGATGCTGGGAAAGCAGTGTTTCCTAAGTGGCCATGGAAGATTCTTCCTGGTTCAGAATGTGTAAGGTCCCTGAAACCAGTGAATGGAAACTGGATCTACAGCCACTTCTCCCTTGATGGACTTTTTTATTGCCATCTGGATTATAGATATGAAAAATCATGTGGTTACAGATACAAATCTGGCACATGGAGAAAGCAGCTTTAACTCCCTCTTGCTTCACATAGTTCCAGTGCTGCCTTGAAGAATTCTCACTTGTTCTTTACTTCTTCCCTTGGCAAAGGGTCACTAGAAACCATAAAAATTCCCGATTTTGTAAAGTGTTCTGAAAATTAATGCATGAAAAGTGGAAGGTACTCAGACTGTGTGCAAACAGTGACCATACTAGGACAGTAGATAGCTGGTATTATGCATAAATATCTGCTCAGCAATGATGAAGAGGATTTATTTCTCTAATTCTTTTAGTGTTTTACTTAAGTATTGTGTTGTCTCAAAAAATATGCATTGCTTTCCATCAAGATTTTTTCTAAGCTAAGTGATTCATGGAGGAGAGGAACAAAACCCCATATTTTAATATGATTATAGATAATTGAATTTCCATGCTGGTGATCAGCAATTAATTAGTAGCTGAAAACATTAATCCAGTCTGTGAACCACAAAGCTACAGTCTATTCCAATGGCTCCAAGATATAGCAAATCTTTGGAGCCAGTTTAGTAACATAAGTAGACCATAAATCTGACCAAAGCGATCTAATGAAAAGTTCAAGCACGACCCAATGGTCTCTAGAAAGTTAGAATTCCAAAATAATTGAATTCAGAGTAATTTTATCCATTTGTGTGGGCTTCTGTGAAGTGGGAGATGGACAAGAGTTTTATTTCATTCTGGCTTTTCTAAAGAAATCTTAGATGTTTCCTTACTGATCAGATTACTTTTAGTTTTCTGTATGACATTTTATTAGAGTTTGTTGGGATTGTCTGCTATTGTTCCTCACATAATCTTATGGAAATTCTGGGCAGTGGTAAGCACAATGGTTTTACCACCATGATCGGTACACATTTTCCACACATGATAAATGTAAGTGATTTGCTAAATGCCTGCCAATTAAATACTGTAACTTTCCCTTTTTACACAATTATTCATATAAGATAGAGACTTCAATCATCACTAGTTCACGATTCTGCCTTTATAACAATTAAACCAGTTATGGTATTGAAATGGGTTCTTGTATCTTCTACTGGCAGCAACAATCTTGGTTAAAAGGATGGCGAATATAATCTACAACAGTTCCAAAAGCAGGAAATACTTCAAGCAAATTCCAGTGTAGTTTTTTGTCTGGTTATTTGTGAAGTTCCCAGCAACTTCCATCTGTCTCCCCTGGCTTCCATGTAGTAAGTTAATAGTGCAATAATAGCTGATGAACGGAGAGGGAGCAGAGGAAACAGCAGAGTTGTGCTAAGAATGGAACGATGTGCCCTTATGATGATAAACTGATCCCATTCCATTAAATCACAAAGCTGTCGCCACTCTTCTCTTCATCCCACATGAGCGGCTGAAGAAAAAATCATGGAATTGCTATCGCTCACTGCAGCTGTCAGGAAACGATACTAATTAGTTTAATTTGCAATAACACAAGCACTTAACTCTCCAAATAATCTAAGTTAGTAAGTCAGTTTTTATATTATGACAATGACATGTTTAAGAGCCTCTGGAGCAGTGATTTCTTTAACCTCTGACTCAAATGTCTTTCAAAGGAACACAACAAAACTCTTTGTCCCATGCTATTCCAGTACCTGCTTGTGAGGGCAATTACTTGATAGGAAATTGTGGCAGCATTGCTTAAAGAGGAGAAAACCTGACAGCTGGTATACACTGCTATTTGGCAAGGCAATGTAATGAAACATTATTTTTTTAAAAAGAGCCTGTCCTTTCGAATTAATTGCCAGAGGATAATATCAAAAAAAAGATGGTCAAACAGCCTTGGTTTCCTCCTTTCATGGCTTTGTGATGTTCCTTGATTTGGTAATTCCTTATTTGTTTCATTTTCTGCCATTCACACTGTTCTGGTATTGTGTATGAATTTCTAATGCTTCTGGACAAGGCAGAAAATGTTGATGAAATATTTGGAAATATAGTCAATTGCAAAGGGAAGAAATATCACTCCTTGGGCTTGAAAATAATGAAATTTTAAACCCCTACACTTATAAATAAAGTTGGGTTTGCTTGCTTTAGACATCTCATATTTCACTCTGGACAGTGGAGGAACAACCTCATAGGAGGTTGTTCAACCTTCTGAAATTCTCTGATACAATTAGCAATTTAATGTAATATCAACATGCTAACTTAAAAGTTGGAGTAATCAAACATTGGAAATGAATGGGGCATTTGTACCTCTTCAAGCTTGTGTTTCAGGCTCTATGCAAACTCAAATAGTACCTTAAGGCACTGCTTCTTTTTTTGGTGATCATTTTGTATTGGCTTAATATATTGATGATAATGATGCTGTTGAGAAAGCCATGACAGTGTACACCCTTTCCTCCTCCATCTTAATTTTTAAATAATGACTTATATTTTGAAGTGGAGCATTTTACAAAGAGAAAAATTCAGTGACAACTTCCTCAGTGATGGAATTGTGGCAATAGGTGTTTCCTGAAAACAAGCATGTTAAGCTGACTTAGAAGGCTTGACTAAATTGTCTTTCAAAGGCTTCAGTCAGACCTTGGATTTTAAGACCTTTGTGTAATCAGTACAGTTCCATTGTACAGAATCAATCATCTCAGGATCTCTTCTGCTTCCTGGACTTTATTTCAAGACATCACTTAGAGACATACTCATCCCAGACTTTACAGTACAGTGAGGGTCTGAAAATCCTGAATGCCAGAAACAATCATAAGTTTTAAAAGGGTATCAGTCTAGTAAAGAGGAAAAAAAGGCTCTGTAATCAGGGCCAGGGGGAAAAGCAAGAAAACAAAAGCTCATTTACTTAAAGAAAAAAACCATAGAACTTCTTTTTTCTTCAAACCTCATAATAGAGTTTATCAACTGTCAATAACCAAATGCATGTTTCTCTTTTCCCAAGAGCTGATTAAAGCTGTGGTTGCCTCCTATAATTCAGGGCATTCCATTGTGTTTGTTTCTCCTGGAATTTTCAGGCTGAATTACTGTAACTAATATACCACTAACTCTGTACTGCAAGAGCCCTGACCTTTTGAATCTCTGCTTCTTAGCAGAAAATTGGCATAGAAAATTTCAACACAATAAATGCTTTTAATGCTTTACTTTATTTTTATCCACAAATACATATATAACATCTTATTAAGTTAGTTTGCCACCAGTATCAGATTGGGTTGGAGAGTTCTAAAGGACAGGAGACGGGAAAAGATGAACTATTCCATTTGCAGTGGATTAGCAATAACCAGGAAAAGACCAAAAACTTATTTTTTTTTGGCTTCACTCTGAAATGGGACCAAACTTGTGTAGAAGTATCCATACATACTGATCACAAGTCCTCCCAGAAGTTCCTTCCCTTTGGAAATATTCAGATTTTCATGTATTCTTCAGAAATGGGGAGAAAGGTTTTGTAGCTTAAAAAGTTATTATCTGAAATAATGGTTCTGATTATTCCTTGAATTCAAATCATTACATTAGCTCATTAGACCCTGCACAAAATGAGAAAGTATTCAAATGACAGGTGCTAAATACCTTTGCCAGGCAAATAGATACCATCTTCTTGAGGTCACTGGTACCATTCAAGCCTTCTGCTTATGCAGAGCCTCAGCAACATGATGCTGCATGATATGAAATGGGGGCACTGGAGGTTGCAGAGAAGACACTGTGTGTGGTAACCGGAGGGGTCTTAAATGACAATCATTTCAGGATTGTCATGTGCTGGCTTAATCAATTTAGGAAGTCTGTTTCTTGAGGTTGCTTTCTTTTTTTCCTAGGTGTGAGGCAAATTTTGGTAGTTTTCAAGTAGTTCTGTAGTACTTTGCTTTTGCAAACACATCCTACCCTGAGACAAACACAATAAACTTTTGATAAGGGTGGAAAATATACAAAGTGAAATTTCCCTTGGCCAGGGACTTCTGTGCTTCTTTCAGGCACAACGACATATATTTTCCTGTGGCTTTTGGATAGACTGCAGGCTTGGTGTTTGGAGGAATAGCCAAATGATCTCTGTATGAAAAAGCAATAGCCAGATTACTCTGGCTCTCTGTGGCAGCATGGAACAACAAGATCCCCATGAACAGTAAAACCTGGCTCAGCATGTGACAAGGGACCTTCAAACTAATGGTTAGTTGCCACTGGAGAACCTTACTGCACAGGACCAAGAATAACAGTGTGCCACATTTTTCCTAAAGAATTAATTTCTGACATGATCCTCTTTAAGCTGAAGCTAGTAATTTCAAACAATCATATGGATAGGATTGCTAGTTTTCCCTCATATCTCTTCTTATCCATTGTTGCTGATCCTCATCCTCAATATACCTATTTGCCACTGCTGACTTCAATGTTATAAAATATTTAGCTTTTTGATGCTAGATCAAATAGAACAAATAAAACACAGCTACTTTACAACTAGATGATACAAATTCCTGTATAGATGGATGTTATGAAAGTAAGCAAATAAATCACTCAACAAAATTAAAAAAT
The DNA here is from genome assembly GCF_037042795.1 of Molothrus aeneus. Classification (NCBI taxonomy): domain Eukaryota; kingdom Metazoa; phylum Chordata; class Aves; order Passeriformes; family Icteridae; genus Molothrus; species Molothrus aeneus. The sequence continues at coordinate 11,696,444 of NC_089652.1, read as the reverse complement.
AATAAGATTGTTAATCAACATTGAAAAAAATCACTATTTAAACAAGGATTTTCAAAATTCTACATCAAGTAGAGTTGTGTATTTCAAGGGAAAAGCTTTTAGTAGCCTTTGCATTGTTTGTACATTTAGTTAGAGCCAAAGTGAAAAGCAGATTTTTTTAAATGCATCTACTCTCTGAGGACAGCAATGTAGCTGAATTGAAATACCCACATTCTTTCTGCTGTTGTTTTTTTTTTTTAAATAGGTTATTATGTTCTAAAACCACAATGAAAAATATCTTCTTCTAAAGTGTGTAATTACACTCTGTCGCTCTCAAATCTCCTCTGGTTTCTGAGCTCATTTAATAATAGTGAACAGATGAGCAAAAGTTACAAATGAAGGTACTATCAATTTGATGCTCAGCACATAAATACCTATAATGATAGTGTGCTTGTCAGCATCCATTGTTTCCAGTTCTGCCCATTTTCTATTTCTACAGGGATTTCTATCCTCTTATGCAGACAGTAAGAGACAAACAGGGATTTCAGACAAGGCAAAAAGGGCCCAAAGAATCAGAGAGTGTGTATTTTAGTGTCTGTATTCCCCAAGGTTTTAGATTGCTAAATCAAAAAGTTTCACCTTGGAGATTCACATCTGCACAGATCCAAGTCTGGCAAGTCCGGATAAATTTGCCTACTAACAAGAAATTTGTTGAGTGAATTCGGGCTAAAGGTATGAGCTTATCTCTACTTTGTCAAAAGCAGAAGTCCATTTTGTAAGTCACACTCCACTTAAACAGTTCTGATTAAACAATTAAACAATTTTGTATCTAAATGGAAACACCATGAAGAAATGTTTGTAGAAGTGCAGTGGAAACCTCTAAGATAACTGTGGGGAGATTCATGTTTTTATGTCATTATGTTGTATGGGAAGGAGTGAGGGAAAAGATTTAAGTCAAAGGGTATAAAACAAATAATCCCTCATTATCTTCCTTACTGATATTTTGACCTATGACTATTGCCTTGTTCTTATCACCTCTCAAAGCCCCCTGGCAGGCACTATGTAATTGTAGCAAGGAGTCAATTGTAAATATTATTATAGTGGTTTTGCTCTAGTAGGCTGCTCCTCTGATAGCTGTGGGCATGTTTGGCTTGTTGTGTTAAGTGCCACTACAAATTAGAAATTTTCATGGGCATATGGGGTTTTTCTGTATGCCCAGTGCAGGACTGGGACACTGTGATGGAGGGAACCATGCTGCCTCACAGATTATATGTAGGAGTAATGCTTTAGCCAATAGATAGACCTGGAAGGTTTTGTCAGGACACAGTTCCCATATCCCATTTCAAGGCCTCTCTCGGTCTAAAAGAGAGGCCTGATGGGGATCTTGGCCTCTCATGTCATCCTGGGAGTGCTCTACAGCTTTGAGTTTATTCTCCTTTTCAGACATACTAAATTCATATCCATATCCTACAGTCTGTTCTAAGAGGAAGCCTTAAGCTGCACTCCAGCGCTTGCTGGAAGTGAAGAGATAACACAGACCAAAACTTATTTTGCTCTTACACTTTAAATCCAGGGGGTTTTGTGACAGAGAGACCATGGAGCACACATGTAGATGTGCCTGGACCCTACCACATCCTAGACCTCTCTTGCTGGAAGTACTTCTTGTGCCAAATTTCAGATCTCCCTTCATCCAGTAAGGAAACAAGGTGGGCCAGGCAGGGCAGAGTTATTGGCTGCAATTCTAGTAGAAGCTGTATGGTTTGTGAGAGTATGTGCAAAGTACACTCATCATTTCTCCTGTCAATTCCCTGTTTTCCTGAGCCTTCCCCCTTAAATGAAGACAGGCTCTGAATCTTTGCTGATCTGGCCCTGCTACGTTTTTATTGGTAAAACACCACGTTGTGCTCTGCTTTTTATATATTCATTTCTTAGCATTTTAAGTGGGAAAAAAAATTGCCACTGTTCTGTGTAACATTTAAACATCACTATTTACAGCACAAGCTTCTCCAAATGGGTTGCGCTGATGTTGCCCTGAGAAAGCACAGTACAGATGGGACAAGGCTAGGCTGTGACATTTTTTATGAGCAGTGGGAAAATCCCCTCAGGGCAATCATTTGCTTTGCTACACAAAGGCATTCCAGGGCAGACTCAACAGCAGTCTCTAGAATACCTTCCTCTGGAATGCATCCTTGTTATTGGGATGTAAAATGGAGGGCTTCATCTGTGCTGTATAGGCAGTGCTTCCATAAAAATATTTATCCATTAAAATTATCCATTGTTTGTTTCTATAGGGAGATACCCCATGCATCTTAGTTCTGAAAGGAAATCCAGATTGTCTCGGGTTGTTTGCCCTATTGTGTTTTCCAGAATTGAAGGTACTTCTCTATTGCGTTTAGTAGTAGCCATGTTTGCTATAAAGCCAAAACTCCTGGAAATTAAAAAAGGGCATGCCTGCCTTCTGCTTCAACCTGATCTTTCCATTGAAACCTGCCCTTATTCCCTACCTATCCTTTCTTCGGGTGTCAGAACTTCAAGCTTCTGATTTACATTGCAGGATTAAAGAAGGGTGTCTCAAGGAATCAGGCTTTGAGTAAATACTTGAATTTTGGTAAGAGTGAGGACAAGGACGACCCCTGCCCAGTAGGAGTCCTGCTCACAGCCCTTGCTTCTCTCCCTTCCCTGTGAGGGCTCCTGTGCGTGGGAATGTCCACTCTGGTATGTACATGCATGCACCTTCACAAGAAAGTGAAGCTGTTGTGTTCTTCATTCACTGTATTCTACCAACTTTAATTTCATTTCGTGAGGTGCACAGAAGTGATATGAATAATAAACTATAAGCTATATTCACAAAAGAGAAGGAGGAATAGCAGTTTTTATTCTGTTTCTCTGTCTTTTATGTCTTCTCTCATTTTGTATCTTTCTTCATTTTGTTCAGATCAAGTATATCTTGTAAAAGCACCCTCTGCTTTTTTTTGTGTGTTAGTTTTATAAGAGAATAAGTTCTTTGGACACTTAAGTGAGTTGGAGAAGGTTAAAAAAGCAGTACTTTGTTTGCCTAATTAAATAAAGACCTAAGTAAAGACCAAAATCTGTTTGGATTATCATGCATATCTAATTAGCCTGCTGGGACTAAATCCAAATTCAGGGCCCTGTCATGCAATCCAAAAGCAGCCCAGGTTGTAAATTCCTGGTCCCGAGGCCCAAAAGCCACAGATGTTGAGTTCTTGCTGTTTTGCAAATACTCCTTACTGGTCCCATTCTCCCCACCCCCTTTTGTTGCAAGTTTTGACTAGGAGGAAAATGCTTGTCACAAGCTCTTATCAGAAGAATTTTTCACTCGGCATCTGTCCCTGCTGGTTAGCACAGCAGCACCAGTGGCACAGCTCAGAGTGTGGAAAAGGTGGTAGAACCTTTTCTTTGTAGTATTGAGTCATTCCTGCTGCAAACAGCATAAGCTGCAGTTTATTCAGATGTAATGTGTGGGAAAGCAGACTCTGAGACTAGATGAAATAAAGGAATGAGTTATGGCTTTCTATTGATTGAATAGATGTTCAATCAATATCAACCTGAGGCCAGATTTGTGTTGTAGCTGAGCCCACTGATTAGTATCACAGCTGTGAATGCCACAATCAAATTCTCACTGATTTTAGACAGTCCTTAAAAATAACTTGTGAAACTACACGGTGATATTAGCTTCCTATAGATCTTTCACCTTATTAGTTTTTAGGTTTAATTATATTCCTGCTTGTTCTATATCTCTCCCAGGCCTGCCTCCCCCATCTCACAAACATGTGTACAAATGATGTACACAGTATATTGAAGACCCAAAGGTGCTTTGCAAGTTGTGAATTTTATTCTCTCTTTTAAGCCATTACCTTCTCACCTGTGAAGGAATGTAATGACCCAGCTAAGCCAGTTGTCTGGCTGTGTCATGTAACTGCAGCAGTTCAAAGCATTTGAAAGCAAGAGAAGGTTTGCTGCCTCAAATCTTGATGTCCTTTTCTCCAACAAAAAGGTCTTTTCCATCCCCATCCCAGCATTGTGCCTAAAGAAACAGCTAGAGTTAGCGGCCTTTATATGTATGCACACATGGGAGAACAGATGCCAGGTTAAAAAAATAAAAAAGCAACTGTGAAAAATGATGGGAAAAGTAATCTGTTTCAGTGACCTTCTAATTCTGCTGTACTGGTCCTCCTGAGGACATTGCTGTCAGTGGCATTTACATCTCTGAACTGAAGGGGGTGTGTGGCCATGAGATGAGGGTTTTCATCTCCTTGAAAGTGTTAGTTGACTCAGTTCCCCAGTTCCTGTTTGCATCAGAGGAATATTGGTTTCCCAGAGCATTTGTAAGAGATAGCTTTTGTTTTCTGTAAAATATAAGTGTGTGAGAGACAATTGTCAGGTTTCATTGTGGTCTTACAATTAACAACTGACCAGCAGTTCTGGGAGGAAAACAAATCAGTTCAAATGAGGGTGGGCAGAGCAGGACAAGACTGTCCTGACTGCACTGCATGACACACACCATGTCCCAGGCTGGCCAGTCCTCAGCGATGAATAAAGCCTCATCCTTCCCTTGGTAAAACTGTTGTCAGGTCCTAGCCAAGACAATGTACAAGTAGATTTTCCATCATTAAGAAAGGAAAAGCAAAGGTAGAATTACCTTTTACATGCAGTTTCAGCAGTGACTTAAATCTGTTTCTACTGATGTATTTTATTTTTCTTATAATTATCCCACAGTTCTTTTGTTAGGTATCCCTGTCTCCTGTTGTGCCACAACAAATTCCTAATATTCTCTTTTAGATAATTCTTTCAGAAAATGTGTTTTCCCATATAAACAAATCAATATAGACATCTTCTGAGGTGGAAAGTCCAAACTCATTATACAATTCCAGCTAAGGTTTGCTTTGTAACAATGACCAGATTTTGCCAATTGAAGTTTGTTCGTGTTCAGTATATCTGAAAAGAACAGTTCTTGCTATTTGAGCTGATACTTTGACATCCCATTTTACTCCAGAAAGAAAAATAGTTTAAGCTTTATTTGAAAAACTCTTGAAATGTGATTTATCAACTAGGAAAGCACTCAGTTATAGTTTGAGATTATAAGGTTTGTGCAAGTTTGCATATTAATAAATAATAATACATCTGCCATGCAGGTCTTGTTTCTGGGAGTTGGAGTGGAAGAGCAGATATTGTAACCTCTGCAGTTTTGCTTTTGCCTGAGGCAAGATCTTGGCTCCATGAAAAGCAGTGGCAAATCTTGCATGAGTGTAGGGACACAGGATTTCATCTCAGATTTTCAGTATTATAGTGGGCATCATGCACCACTGACCAAAGTCTCGGCCTCCGTAGTATTTACAATTGTTATCTATTGGAATGAAGTTCCAGTGCTCACATTACCAAAGAAAATCCTTCCCGTAGATTTATTAACACTGAGGCTAAAGATAAATCGTATGGTGCCTTTCAACCCAAGCACAACATGGGTATGCACAGGTACTCCACATCTCACCTGGTCTAAGCACCCCATGAATGCAACAGTACACATTGTTTCCAGGACACCAAAATTTCTTTTTCAACTTTACTTTTCAGTTTCTTTCCACAGTTTAGTGCTAGATCAATAATTGCCAGGGCCCTGAGTGCCAAAAGGGTTTAGGGACCATGATCAGCTTCACCTGGGGCTTCCCCTTAAATGCCCATAGAGACACAGAAGCATAGGCCAGGGGCTCTGTTTAAGCTCAGCTCATGCTAGCTCAGGCTGTTTCTTGAGAATAATAAATTTTGTGATTCGGGAAGCAAACACTCCACCCAGGAAAAGAAGTGCTTAAGGTCAGATTAAAAGATTTTTGTGGTGGTTAAAGAAATAGAATAAAACTTATGGAGAATGTTAGCCTAATGTATTACAAATGTGATATATACTGGAATAAAAGAGTAAATATTTTTGTAGGGTTTTTTGGCTTGGTTTGTTTGGTGGGTTTTTCCCTCTTTGTTTGTAGCTGTTAGCCTCACTTTTAAATAATTTGGATTTTAATTTGTTTACATTTTAACTGAAAAAAATCACATCAAAATGAAAAGTGATGCCTAGAATATATTGTGAAGAAATAGTTGTTTCTAGAATGGTATTTGTCTACAAATACATCATCTGGCTGGGGGAATATGGGGGAAAGGCCAGTAGTGCAAAGATCTTTTCACCTTCCCTATTGTTCCTACCTACAGTAGAAGCTGTGTGGGAAGTTGATGGCTCCTGACCTGCACACTGCAGGTTACTGCCTTCTCTTTTTCAAGACTTTTTTAACTGAAGGCTAAATTCAGCCCACTTCTTTACAAGTTCAAGAATTCAGTGTATTATTCATTCTGAATAATGGTTTCTCTATGTGTGTTTTAGCTTCTTCTTTTATTCTTCCTATTTCCTCATACTGTTGCTTGGAAGAACAATATATTGCAGCACCCTCGTCTGTTGACTCCCTAATTATTTTTAATAATCTTCTTGACCTTTTTCCACTAGCAAACAAGTATTTGTTAAAGACCCACTGAGAATGGAAAGAAGATGAGAGTATAAATACTTTCTTGAAGTAAGTATATTTCCATTTTTCACATGAAACGGCTTTAGCGGATGTTGTTCTTAAAATATACAACTGACATAAACCCAAAGCAGCTACAAGAAATAAATTTCTCACAAAGAATGCCAGCCTACAGAAACATTACAATGAGCTAGAGCATGTTTTTTTAATCACAAATACTCCAAACAGCATGCAATTGCCTTATTTCTGTACAATGCCTAGAACTAATGCACTGTCAGGAAAAAGAATCCAAATTCTTAAAAAATAATTTTGAATAATTAATTATAGCCACCTGTTTAAACGGAATGTCTCAAATACCTAAGGCAGCAGGATCTGCAAGAGAATAATTCAGCAAAACAATAGTATCCATCTAAAGTCAAGGTGAACACAAGATGGAAAGTTGCAAATGTTGGGGAGTTTATCCAAGATTTGTAGCTTGGCCAGTGGGACAAAAAAGAAAATTGGTGATATCTTCAAGTCAGGTACCACAGTGAGACGGTGCTGTCTGAATGGTGACTGAGTTGCTTCACTTATTACCCTTCTGAATAGTCCAGGGGAATGAAACTCTGCATATGTCTGCCAAAGAGCCACTCTTTTAAAGTCTTGGATCCCACGCTATGTTCTTCCAGGCTGAGTTCCTTCATAGCTGAACATTATTCATCTTTAGGTAGAGACTGGTAAACAAGTGGGAGTTTCTTCGTTGTGTGGAAGATGCGATGCCCTTTCCTCCCCCCTTCCCCCCCCAGTACTTTATATGTAGTCAGGGTGACCTGATTTTTATTTTTTATTTTCTTTTGCAGTGATAATCGTTGTTTGGTGTCTTTGTAATTCATGAGCTGAGGGAAGGAAGGATGGACACAGCAGTCGATGTGCCTGCAAATGTTGCTTAAAACCTCTTTGATTTTGGCTACTGCTATTCACTGTGTAGAAAGGGGTGCAGATTGTGAAACCTACAGCTCATTAACTCCTTTGATTTAGTAACAGCAAAAGTACTTTTGTGTTAGACAGAAATGACTCATTGAGTTAAGGAGGCCTGATGGAGTAATCCAAAATACAACAGAAGACAGAAAATTTGGCAAAACTTTTTTGGTAGTGTTCCTTATTCTAAATTCTAATTGACTTTATCAACAAGTTTGTTTTCATTTGTATCAGGCTGCAAAAATTCCAGATTTTGGAAACAGAACAGATGAGAAGGGAATCATCTGAATGCTTATTCAAAGTTTGAATGCACTGTACAGCAACAATTGTCAATGTAGGAAAGGAAATACGACTATATTTATTGTCAATAAACCTTCAGTAAATTGGGTCTTAAAATCATTGAAAGGCAAAGTTTAGCCTGGTTACTTGTGTTACACTGCAGAAGCTGCTCCTAATGCAACTGTAGGAATGGGACTTTTGGCATTGATACATGTAAGATTCAGCCCTGTTTTTGAAGCTTCCTTCCTGTGTTGACTTGATCACTGATTCAAACCAGGTGATGGGACGAATGAAGTTTTAAAATATTTGAAATGTGTGAAAGAAGAGATAATAAGCACATACTATTTTCCTAGGGAATTTCTCTATGTTGCACATTTTATCAGTCTCCTTTTATAGTAATCCAAATATTTTGTCCCAAGGAACAGTTGAAAAGGATCCTAAATACAGAAAGTTTGCAGATCATTCAAAATGTTCTGAGAGTGAATTCTGCCCTGCATTTTGGGAATGTTCTCCCAGACTGGGAGGTAGACTGGTCTGGAAGAATGCACAGAACAGGGAATCAGGAATGACTGGGGAATCTTCCAGTGACCTGCTGCACAGCCTTGGGCAGTCACTTGGCTCCTCGCCTCTTTTTCTTCTCACACTAAATGACCTTGGGTGCATGTCAGGGCAAGAAGCTGGGAAGCAGCACAGCAGAATCCTTGGTGACTTTCTCAAGTCTGCCTTCATGCAGAACAGAAGTGTGACCGTTCTGCAGGCACTTTGTTCCTCCTTAGGCAGGGAAAGGGTAAGAGCTGCCTTAGCAAGTTCAGTGTCAAGACTACAATTTCCAGCAAACAGACCCTCTCTGATTGCTAAGTGGGTTAGGTTTGCTTCCTTTTACAGATATAAAAAACAAGAGGTGACTTGAGAGGTTCTCAGTTGTGCTTTTGTGTCTTAGGAGGATGTGTCTGGTATACTATTAGTCAGTCTTGTTCTCCCAGATCAGTAACATACTTCTAAAATGCCACTCAAGAAATTTCTCTATAGAAAGAGAACTAGAGCAAAACTATGATTGTAGCCCAAGCTTCTAAATTGCCAGGTTGTGTACTGACCTTTGTACCATATCTTTAAAATAGGAGCTAATGAGGCTTGAGCTCCGCCAGACATTAATAAGTAAGTGCTCATGTGAAAGTTGTCAAATATCACTACTGCATCTCAGAGGATAAGTTCTGTTATTTGTTTTGTAGCTTCACCCCTACTAAGCCATAACCCATATCTAGTAAATCTTTCCCAGACCACTCCGGCTCTTCTTGTGTGGGACATATGCAACCCTTGATATCACTGCTCCCTGGGTCACTCTTTATATCTTAAGGTCAGATTTCAGTTGGTGTGGGCTTGTTTTCTTCAGAGACTTGTGCTAAACAGGGGAATAATAGGCCTTAACTTGGATGTGTGGAATGCATTTCATCTGCTTTTATAACACTGGAAGGAAAAATACACCCATCTTATGTGTTGTTCCTAATTCTTAGCATATCTTGCTTTACTGAGAATCTCGGTGCTTATCAGAGATACCTCTCATCTCTTCTCTCCAACTCCCCCCTCATCCACCAAGTTTTGGAATCCTTCTAATGAACTACAGAACAGAATGAACTGGATGCAGTGAAGACCCACAGCAAAATTTCTGCAGCCTTTGCAATCAGATCCCAAGAATGCACATTAGTTTGTCTCTTCTGGTATGACAGGGGAAATAATAGATCACAAGTCTCTGAGACAATTTTAGAATGGATCAGTTTATAAAAAAGGTCTGATTATGTAAGTGGTTGCCAGTGATTTCTGAATGGTGAGAGCATTGACAGAGCAGTGAAGACCAATGAAGCCTTTGTTTTGTCACGTCTGATGGAAAATAGAAATTTTGAGGTTTTACCTGCGTTCACAAAACTACTGAAATAGGTGTGTAGTCAGTTTTCTCTAAACATACATAACTGCTGTACCTGAGAAAGGACAGATGTTGTAATGACATGAAGAATTAAATATTGATAGCACAACAAAGAGCAAAATTCTGACTTCATCTGCTTTGGTGCAGCCATACAGAAGCACATCCCAGCCACACTAAATGGCCATTTTTGTTCATCTTCGGCCAGTTTATATGCATGGCACTGTGCTGTGCATTTTTACTCGCTGTGCAGGAGCCTGGAGTTCAAAAACCAGCACTGACATTTGCCTCGTGCTACTCCGCCTTTCTTATGCAGGACTGGCAGAAGCACAGTCTGCTGGTGTGTCAGAGTGGTTCTGCCACTGAGGTTCTGTAGCTTGCCCACAACAGCCTCCATTGACCCTTCTCTACTGTCTTGCCCACCAAAAAAAGATAGCCTCAGGTGAACTGGCTATTGACATTGAAGTCTGGCCTCAGACAGCTCTGGAGATATGGCCAAGAGCTGTTTCAGACAGTACTTGTCAGCCTACTCCAAACTCATGCCAAGAATCAGTTTCAATGTCTGGTGGCACAGACCATTGTGTTCTGGGGCTTAGGAACATTGCTGAAAATGCAAGGTATTTCTGACATTGACAGATCCCAAGCTGCTACAGGACTTCTCTAGATAAAGATGTTTTAAAAGTATTTAAAGAGTATTTAAAAATGTCAAACATGTCAACAAATTTAGTTTTTATTGCAGTGGAGATGAACAAGTGTAGCCAGAAAATTGAAATATGATGGTATCGAGACTATGCAAAAAGTAAAAATATTAAAAGCTTTGCTGTCACTCTAGAACTCAAATGGGTATTGAAGCTTTTACCACCTGAGCTGATGGTGGGAATAACTAGATGTGCTGCTTTATCATAGCTGTGCACTGCCTTTGCAGGAGGAGCTTTGTTCTCTTTTCCTAAATTACAGGAAAAATTTAATGGGGAAGGAAGGATATGTGATTTAAAAAAGACTGGCAGTGAAAATTACTTTTTCCCCTTAAAATTATGAAATACTCAAAATCTCAACTTTCTGTTGAGATTTGAAATGGAAATTGGGGGATTTTATCCTAAAAACTTCATTAAACCAGGAAAGTATTTTCTGCCCAACTCTAAGCAAAGTATTGTGATAAACCTTTAGGCAGAACATCACCAAAAAGCCGAAAGTGATTCTGAAGCCCACCAGAAGTCATAGAGAAAACTTGGTGGCACAGAAAAGGTTGGCTTCAATTTGCAAGAAAAGAAAGTCTTCGTGGCTTTAGAAGTGATGAAAGATAGCTGAGCAGAGGCTCAAGGAGCTGTGTCTGCAGCAAAGGAAGTGGGTGGACAGATCCCTGTATACAATAGTGCTATGAGATGTGAAATTGCTAAAATAGCCCCTGCCTAATGTAATCACCTTTCAAAGAATATTTGAGAGGCATTTTGTCAGTGACATATAAACAAAGGCTATGTTTGAAATTCGAAACTTGTCCAAAGTAATTTTTCTTTCAAAGACTGTTTCCCCTGCTTGTGCTTGTTCTAGTGCTTTGAAAGGGCATGTTTTTAGAGGACAAGCTAGCTTTAATTGTTTATTAAAAAAAAAAACAACAACCAAACAAAAACCTTTTACAAAGCAGTAAGGAACACCAAATGCATCTTTGAACAACCTTACTTTTCCAGCACAATAGAAACTGCATAAAGGCAGCCATTACCCAAGAACTTTTAGGCACTTTTTCTAGAGCAGAGATCTCATGAGAATATAGAGAGAACAGCAGGCATGGTACCAATAATTCTTTTGCCATTCACAAATAGGCTGTATCAATACAGTAACTTCAGATCTTAGATAATTTCTCATTCTAAGACATTCCAGCTTGCATTACAAGCTAGTAGCATGATCCCTTAACTGTGCCTGTGTAAGACTCCTGTTGGCTTCAAAGGTAGTGCTGTGTTCGGGCTGACACAGGATCATGACCTTCACCCAGAGACAAATTATTTACTGTGGTAACTGCAACTTGTGCTGAACAGGAACTACCGAGAGAAAAGGGAGCAAAATGCCTAGTATTGTCTATCTTAGCTGTTGCTTAAGGCAGGAAAGTAAAAACCATAAACCATAAAAAATCTTACCTCTTTCTGCAACTAAAATTTTGTTGGGTGTTGAATTATGGAGGACATAAGTCAACAGTTGAGCTAGGATTCTGAATACAGTTAAACCTGGGGTACCTCAAGTATCCCCTGATATCTCTTACAATCACTAATGATCACTTTTGGCATCTTGAACACTGAAGTTTATGAACACCAGGAATACTGACATGTGGTTTCTCATGGCTTTTGTCTGGTGTCGGACTATGAGTCATGACAGGTTTTTTGCTGCAGGTGGCCCATTTCTATCTGCTTTCCTTCTCAGTTGGTTCTTATCTAATGAGACAGTTAATCTTGCCACTTTTCTTATGGCAGGTCACACTGGGGGAGAAATGACAGGACTTCCCTCCTCTACCCTTCTCCTTATTGTTCATTGCTGGCAGGAACTTACTGATCCCTTTCAACTCTGTACTTCAGGTCTTTCTTGTAAATTTTAAACAATTGCTTGTTTGAGCCATCACCCACAGGATTTTAGAGGGAGTTGTGAATGTATCATGACTGTGTGAGATTTGATTTACAGGAAACTGAGAGGACAGAAAAAGTGACTGGTGCTATTTGCAGGCATAGGTGGAAATTATCTCAGAAAGAAACCTGTTAATTTGTGGGCACTAGCATAGTTTCTCTTTGTGGCAATGGGAATTACCAAAAGGTTTCTATTGTATATTCTACCCTTTTTGTGCTTGGAGAGTAAAAAAATGTTGGAGTCTTATTCCCCCTGAGAGGGCACATACCACAGGTCTCCTCAGACCCTTTACCATCTTCCTAGGAAATTCTTGATTATACAGAACTGGGGGGCAGGGACTGAATTGTAAGCTACCAGGGGGTCCCACTGCCATCTCCAAGAAAAAAGTCACCCCACTGCCACTTGATGGCTTTATCCTGCTGTACATGCCCACTCAGATGGCCAGCTGCAGCCTGGGCTAAATCTTTAAGAACTAGTGGAAATGAATTGCGTGTTTTTCATCAGTCATGAATATATGAAAGAGAAATCCAGCCTGGCAGTTGCACAGTTACTTTACATGCCTGGTTTCCCATGAAGCCTACCTCCTATTTTGATTCTGTGTTAGCTGTTGTTTCTAATTTTTGTAAAGGCTTCAGGAAGCTTGTTTTAGCTAGAGGGAGTGAATTGTCTTGGCAGAAATGAGGGAAAAGTTAAGAGGAAGGGCCTGCTACATTGTGCAGGCATTGTACATTGACTTAATTGAAAATATATTAATATAAATAGACTTCAGACTTCCTCTCCTCTCTCTTTCCAAGCTGAAAGCCACCCATGGTCACAGTGATGCCGAGGCCTGTTGGGCAGCAGAGGGGAGGTGGTGGGGCTCAGGGTGATGCTTTGAGAGGGCACCTGGAACAGAGGCTAGACAGTGTTAAAGGAATAAAGTAGGTATTTATTAAAAAGGCCTTCAAGGAATACACCTTGGGCAGTACAAGAGCCTGACCGAGGCTACAGGAGGATGGATCACACGTTTTCACACTTTTATAAGTTTTGGTCCATTTACATATTGGGGTTAATTGTCCAATTACAGCTTCAGGTATGAAGTCCCATCCTCCCAGATTGCTCTCCTCAGCTTGCTGTTGTTTATACTTTTTGGGCCTGAAGCTGCAATGGTGTCCTTGGTTCTCGGGCTGGATTGTTTTGTCTAACTAAACTGTAATGAGAACTTGCTAACACTTTATATGAAGTTCAGAGTTGTATACTAATGCAGTACAAAATCTGGAAAATATGACAGTTAAAACTTGGGGCACCAAGGGTGCAGCCCTCGGGGCCAGGCTGGCCCGGCCAGTGCTGCACTCCCCTATTTGCTTTGTGGGAGTGGACAGGCGCTGGGAGTTCGTTGGGATTTTACTGTCGAAGCTTTCTAAAGTGGTGTAAATGGTGTGTGCACAAGCTGCCGGGCAGGCCTATAAAAGCAGGACCATATAATCAAGGTGAAAATTGAGAAAGTTATTTATTTGGTTCTCGTCCTCGCCAGTGAGGACGAGAACCCCCTGTCCCGGCCGGCCGGCCTGCGCTCGGCTTCTCACGGCCGTGACGGGGCTGAGCGCTGGAGGAGGCGGGGGGGCAGAGGTTATCCCCCGTCTGCGGGGGCTGGGGATGGACCCTCTCCCGTGACCCTGCCTTGTGGCGGCGTGCGCGGCGAAGAGTGCGGCAGGCCCGGCCCGTCCAAGGGAAATAGCGGAGGAAACAAGAGGCGCTCGGCGGGCCCCGGCCCACACCCTTGGGCCACTCCCGACCCTCTCCTCCTGCCTGAGAGGGGACGCTAAGTGCAAGCGGAGCGGAGGGTCACCGCCGGCACCGAAAGCACAGGAGTCGCCTCCAGCCCTGTGTATGGCCGTGCTGGCCTCCGGCCGCGCCTCGTTCCGCGGCACCTGCCGCCCTGCCCTGCTCCGCTTCCCGCGGGCACTCGTGTCGCGCCGGTGCCGCCGAGAGTCGCCGAGCTCAAAAGTAACAAAATCCGGCTGCTACTAACAATTCCCTCCCGGGGTGTCCATCCTCTCCCCATATCGTAGGAGTCGAATTCCGGCTCCACCTGCGTGGAGGCTTCCCCGTCAGTCCTGCCTGACGAGGCTCAGTGTCCCCTCCTTTATATTGCGGCAAGCCGGCAGGGCTGTGGGCTCCCGCCAGTAGGAGCAGCAGTGACTGCTTAGGAAGGGATCGCTGCCCGTCTCACCGCCCGGCTGTCGAGGACTCGGCTCGGCTTGAGACTGGCCCGCGGGGGTGCCTGGAGCTCTGGGAATGGATCGAGTAGGGCCGGAGCCGCCGGGGCGCGGGGTGCCGTCAGCTCGCCCCTCCGAGGCGTGCGCTTCGCTCGCGTCTGGGCGCCCACTTGCGGTCCCTCAATCGGATCGAGTCAGCTCTGTGAAATTCCTCGGGGCTGACCGTCAGGGAGCTAGGGCTCTCGTGAAAGCGACTTAGGAAAAGCACAGGGCTGAGAAGCTTTGAGAAAGTTGGGCAAATTCGTCCCTTTTGTGTGAGGGGAGACTAAAAAGCCGCACGCTATGACCCCCTCTTGAGTGAGAGCACGGACGGGAGCTGCTGCAACTCCGCCTTGTCCTGGCTGCGGAGGGAGATGCTGCAGCCCCAGAAATCCCGCCGTATCTCGTTCAAAATAGGTTGATACAAAGTCAAGACGCTAACAAACAGGCATTCCCTGGTAAACGCACGCAAAGACGCCTCAGAAATCAGGAGGCTGCCATTGTTTATGTCCGTCTTAGCGAGGAGGGATGTGCAGAACTACTCCCAGGGACAGAACAAATACCTGCTAAGAACCAAAGGCGCCATGGGTTGTCGCACAAATGAATTGATCCAGTAATCGCTAGGGCTATAACACCCTTATTTATGCTAAAGCATGTGACATAATCTTCAAAATGTGGTAGCTCCAAGTTACCACCTCTTTATTACTTATACAAGCTAATAGGTAAAGTGACTTTTACCTTCTTTACTTGAAGGAGACACAAAGAAGCAGACAGGTAATTCCGCGCTGCTAATTATTGTGATGTGATGGGTAGGGAAGGGAGAGGTTGTAGTGGAAAATGGGAAGACCGATTATGAAATCTCGCAGTTTAGCTAGTAGTGACCATCTCAGACCTCATGATTATTTCTTTCTTAAACTGCGGATGCCAATATGTTAGCAAATCTGGCACCTTATCTGCCAGCGAGTGAACCCGTTTATTCTGTCCGAAAGCGTGTTTTGATAACAGGCATCTTTTTTTTTTTTTCTTTTTTTTTTTTTTTTTTCCTGTGACTGATTTGAATTCTCGCCTAAATGTTAGCGTTTTAAATTGAGTGTTTAGCTGTTGCGCTTCAGGGTGTGGAGAGAGGGAAGCGGTAGCTCTCTCTCTCGCTCCTGGGTTCTGCGGTACCGAGAAAGATCGCACTCAGTGCCGAGAGCGGAGCGCGGAATTTGCCGTCTGCCGCGGTGAAGTTGCGGTAGTGTTGCAGTTCCGCTTGTGTGAGGCTTGCCAGGCTTAAGGCAAAAAGTGTCCCGTATACAAAACGATCAGAATATTTACAGGTAATTGTGACTGTCAAATACTTCGTTGCGTTGACAAAGCGCAGAGATCTTGGAGCGTTTCGTCTTTCGGGGGGTGGGAGGTTGCGGGGGCTTGGGACCCCTGCGAGGGGCAGCGGCGCGGGCCCGTTCGGCCGGGGAACTGGGGGGCTGCTGGATCCCAGCGAAACGCTGGCAAGGAGGAAATAACAGTGTCTTCCCGCAGAGACGGTGCGGCTGAAGGGCTCTTCCCGGGGCAGAAGTGCAGCGGCTCACGGAACAGAGTAAGTGAGAGCTGCTGTCCCCACTGGGGACAAACTCTCTTGTTAGATGCTGATTTGGTTGGAGCGATTCCGTGACGGGGAACACACGAGCACTGCGTCTGCTCTGGTTTTATGATGGGATTTCAAACGGTGGATAACTCTCACCCGTCCTTTTACAAACCTGAAATTTGTCACGGGAGCGCGCTGGCTGCGCGCAGGCCGGCGGCCCCTCCGGCGGAGGGGGGGCGGGGGGGAGAGGGGGCAGGGCGGCCGGGGGAGACGCAAGGGCTGGAGGAAGAAGAGACTTTAGGTGGAATTGCTCTCGCTGCTTGACAGCGGTGCTTGGCGACAACGGTGCCTTGCCTGGGCACGGTGGCCGCGCAGCTACCGAGGCCAGGCGGCTCCGGCGGCGGCGGCTGAGGCCGTCCTGCGGGGCTGGGAGGTGGCAGCCCCCGCCGGCGGCCGGGCACTTGCTTCCGGCCCATCCTGCGCCCTGCCTGCTTCTCAGGAGCGGGGCAGGGGTGGCATGGAGACAGCCTCGTCAGAGACTGTGAAGCAGAGGGCGATCAGCTCCGCGGAGCCCAGCGGGCGAAAGGCGGGCAGGCTCAGGGTAGGGTCCTCAGTTCCCAGCTGCCCCGGTATCTGCTTCTTAGGCTTCTGCCTCTTTCCGCTGCTTCGAGAAGCCACGTCCAGGTTGAAGGACGCCGCCTCGGCAAAGCTACCGGGGCTGCCTCGGGCGGCGGGCCACATTTTGGTCACCCTTTAAGGTGCTGGGAGCGGGCAGACAGCCCCGAACCCCGAAGGGGCCTTTTCACAGGCCAAGTACGAACTCAAGCCCCGAAAATATTTTTAAGTGTTGGCGCATATTGCCTGGCAAAGTTTTGAGGTCGCAGGAAAAGACTATAGGTTTATTTGCAGGAGGAAAAGCGATAGGATTTGGCCCTTTCCTGCTCCCGGGCCCCATGTGTGACCCCTCTGCAGACAGCGCCTTGCTGTGCCCCGTAGGTAGCAGTACAGGGATTGCGAAAGCCTAGAAAGACTGAGCATTACCCTGTCAGCTTTCCATTTGCGGTGATTCCGCCAGGGACAAACCAGGTTCGTGGCGCAGTCGGGAGGATCTGAGCTACCTTCTTGCAGGAGCCAGGCTGCGGGATATTTGCGGTTCATGTGTATTAGGATGCGTTTCCTCGTGTTGCTCAAAGGCGTTTTCAGCCTTTATAGTTCAATAAACCCTGTTGGTTGTCTTCGAAATCCCCTTCACTATCTGCCCTTTTTTTTTTCTAAGCAGATCCACAGCTTTCAGTTACTTGCTCAGAAAACTCTAAGCCTTCAGCCGGGCACCCCAGCTGCCGGCCGGGCTGTTTTGTCACAGGCTGCCCCTGCCTTTGGCTTCAGCCTAACAGCGGGGAGCGAGGGCGGGAGCTGGGGGCACCGGGGCCCCGTGCGGTCCCGCCACCAGTCTGCTCCCTGAGCACCATTTCGCGTGGCAGGAGCCGGCGGGAACTGCTGCCTTGTGCCTTAGAGCAGAGGGTTCTCCCTACGCATTTACTGGAGTTTTAATTAAAACGGGCGTACGCAGATAAAAGTATCTGTTGAGAGGCAAAGTTTGGATTTAGGAGGAAAACAGCACCCTGCTCTGTCCAGAGGACAGTCGCTAATGAGCACCGCGTCCTGAGCGCGGCGGGGCTGGGGCTGAGCTCAGCCCGTTGGGAAGCTCACGGGGAGGGGGCTCGGAATCGGCTCTGTCCTGGCTCTGTTGAGGTCCGTACTCTCATGTGTCTCCGCCGGCCGTAGGAACTCGAAGAGCGCTTGAGCCCTTGTGAGGCGATAGTGTCCAACCTGGGCGGGTGATGTTTTGCTTCTAGGTCGGAGCCTGGCGGGGCAGCAAGGATGCTATCTTGCTAATTTATATAAATCATTGTAATTAAAACGATTCGTGCCTCGGGGTACGAGTCCTCATCCCAGCACGCTCGGCATGTCCTTCCTTCGGAGTTCCGCCGCCACTCGTTCTCACGCCTGGGGCGAGAGCGCGGTTGGAAGGGAAGAGCGGGCTTCCCCGGAGCCCTGCGCCCCGTAGGCACATTAGGGGTGTAAAGGCAGGCGCTAG
This sequence comes from Molothrus aeneus, assembly GCF_037042795.1. Classification (NCBI taxonomy): domain Eukaryota; kingdom Metazoa; phylum Chordata; class Aves; order Passeriformes; family Icteridae; genus Molothrus; species Molothrus aeneus. The sequence continues at coordinate 11,678,290 of NC_089652.1, read as the reverse complement.
GCTGGCTCCCGCACCGAGGGTGGCGGCTCTGTGCTGCAGCCCCTTCCCGCATTCGTTCACGCCGCAGCTCGGGCAGTGCGCGGCAGGCGGAACGCTCATTTCCCGTCCTGGCGCCTCTCGGAGCGGCCACCTCGGGGTGAAGCGGGGGACACCGCCCGGCCCGGGGCAAACGGCACCGTAGTGGCCTTAGGCTGCGGCGAAGGAGCAGCCGCAGTTGGTGCTCGGGTGGAGGGGCTTGCTAGCTATTTCTCTCTCGGATCTAGGGAACTTTCTTTAATTGCAACGAAGGTGGGAAAACTCTTCCTTCATTTCCAGCTATAAGCTGCTAATTTGAAGGAAAAGACCCACAGGGCACAAACGCTTCGTTCTGTGCTCTCTGCTCCTGACAAATATAAACAGAAGTATTTTAAAGACGCCATGCAATACTGAGGTATTTCGAAGTCTGTTAAGGTGAGGTCGATGAGCTTGATATCTCACGGAGGAAATCCCTTGCGGTTAGCATTGCAGCGTTGATTATGGGAAAATGCAAACCCAGGGCCAGGGGGAAAGCCAAGATCTGGAGACGTGTATGAGGAACACGGGAAGCTGCAGATCGTAGTGCCTAGCACGACTCCGTGCTAGGAGAGTGCCTAGCACGACTCCGGCAGCGGCCAGCTCAACCCCGCACCAGGCGTCCAGCCGGCCCGGCCTGCCGGTGAGCTCCGCTCCCCGCGCCCGCCTCGGCCGGAGCTGCGCTGCCTCCTGGGCACCGAAATACGGTGTAATAGCCTGTTACATGCTACTCGGCTCCGGCCGAGTCGTTCCCTTCCCTGTGTACGTCTGGCTGCAGAGATTGCTTCTCTGTTGTCCGCAGCTCTTTCTCCATATAAACCAGCGTTAACAGCAAAAGGCTCATTAATAAAACCACTGGGGGAAAGGATGGAAGCGCGGGTAGGTCTGCAGAGATACTGCTATCCCGAAACCCTTTGGTCGGAGCTCGGACGCCGTGAAGACGCTTTGGGTTTGTTTTTTTAAAAATTATTTTTGTTATTCCATTGGCACAGCACGAACGAGCCGCGTGGATCCCGAAGGGGCTGGAGGCAGCCGGCGGTGTTCAGGGCATGCAGAGCCGGCTCCCGAGGGCCGAGGCGTTATGCCGCGGAGCCAGGGCACTGCCCAGGCGGCCCCGCGCCCGCCGCGCTCCCCCTCTGGACAGTCGCCGTTTTAGGCTTGGGTTGCAGGGGGAAAGCAGAGGATTGTGGCTGGGAAAGGACGATGGCTGGCACCGTGCTCCCGCCGGCACTGTCGGCTGGAGCCAGAGCTTCCCCCTCGAAATGATGCGGGAAGAGTCGGGCTCCTCCCGCCACTGGGCTCAAAGGACATTTTCGTTTTATTTCGGCTGCCCCTCGTGAACCTGCCGCCGAAAGAGGGATCGTGGTAATGCGGAGGGACGAGAACCCGTCCTACGGCTGCAGGGTTAGATGGCTTGTCCCCGACAGCGAGCGCTCGATGGCGGGGCCACCCCGCAGCGGCGGCCTGGCTCCTCGGCTGCCCAGCGCCTTTCCCGGACCGCGAGGAGAGCGCGAAGAAGGCGCGGCTGATCAGGACGTCGGTCCTTATGCGCTGCCCATCGCAGGTTTGCCTGGGCCGCCGCTCTGCCCCCGAGCCGCGGGACAGGAGAGGTGTCGGAGCCTCGACGGCATGTGGCGCGGCGGGCAAGGTGGCAGGGCGGAGCGGCGCTGCAAGGGCCGAGGGCGCAGCCGAGGGCGGCGGGAGGGGCCCGCTCGGCCTGCGGCAGGTGCTGCGCCGTTCCCGCACCGCCGGGGCCGCGGGCAGGCGGGAGCTGCGGCCGCCTCGGACTGCGCCGGCGCCAGTGCCCGCGCGATGGCGCTGTGCAAAGGCGAAGGCACCGGGACAGGTCGGGCGGGTGGTCCTGGCCGTGGCCCGCGGGGGCTCGGGTATCGCCGTGATGGAGCCTGGGCCAAGCGGAAATACCGGAGCCCTCGCCTGTGGGATCCGCTCTCCGCTGTCCTCCTGACCCTGCGTCCTGGCAGTGCGGACTACAGCCGCCACCCCGAAGGGACCCGGAGCTGCCTCGCCGGTGCTGGGGGCCATCCCGCTCCCAGCCCGCCGGCCCCTGTGCCCTCGTGGTAGCCCGGGACCTCTGCGCTTCGAGGCAGTGCCCGCGGGCGGTGGGCCGGTGTCCCCCGGGACCCCAGCGTGCTGCGCCGGGGACCTCGCCTGGGCCCGGGCCACAGCGCTCGGCCCCGGCCGAGCCTCGCGGTGAGGCTGTCGTCCCGCGGGCGCCGCGGCTCCTGGCTAATACCGGGTGGAAGGGGGAGAAAGCAGCAGGCAGGAGAGCGCCCGGCGGATCCTGCCACGGGGAGAGCCACGGGGGCCGGCTCTCGGCCCGGCTGCGTGGGGCGAGAGCCGCCCCAGCCCGGGGGGCGGCATCGCGGGCAGCGGAGGCCCCGGAGGTCGCGGCAGCCCCGGCTGCAGCCGCCCGCCTCTGAAGTCTGTGTGGGCAAGAGCCGCGATCGCTTCCATGCGTTTTGGGTTTAAAAGCGGTAGTTAATGAAAACCAAACCTTTCCAACGAGGTGTTTTTGTTCAAATTTTTTTGGTAATCAACGACTGAAGGGGTCCGCAAACTTCAGTAACAAGGAGCGCTGGGCACTCGGAGCTCATCAACTCCTGCTCCCATCAGAGTGAGAGAGCAGAAAATTCTCGTACCGGAGGTCGTGTTAGAAAAAGAAAAATAGGTTATTAATATTATTAATATTTTTTCAAATAGTGGTTTTTTTAATTGCGACATTGAAGACGGGTGAGGAAAGCAATGGGAAATAATCACCTTTTCTTTCCAGTGGAAATAAGGACATGTGAAAATCATGCAATGGGGGGGAAAAAGCGTTTGTAATTCGAAACAGAGAGAAAAGTCTTTTATTTGGAAAAAAATATGTAAAAGAAAAATAAGCGTCATACTTCATAAAATCCGTATAAATTATGTGATGTTTACAAAACAGAAGTTACCAAACAACATTTATACGAACTCGGTTACGTTTCCCTCGGTTTCACTAACAAGCCCCTTTGCTTTCGCGTCAAAATTTTCAAATTATTACGGCTCCCGATTTCAAAGTTATTTTCTTAGAGTATTTTATGTAAACATTCAGTTTATACATACGGACTAAACACATATTCGGTAATCCAGATATTCCAGTGAACGCAGAAATGAGAAACCAGCTGCCGGTGGAGAAAAAAATGAAAGCAAGAGAAAGGTGCAGGGGATTCATTGCAAATGAAGCAATCGCTACATATATATTTAAATGTATTTAATTGTATGCATTATTCAAATGCCCTTCTGACTAGTTTAATAATTTAGAATCGATAGTTTTCCTAAAAACTTTATAAAATATTTACACTTAATAAAATATTAATCGATTAACAAGCCAGTTGTACTCTTATAGGAGCTTTACTAAAGTCCTGTAATCGCGCTGTCGCCACACGTCTCCGCTGTTAAGGAAAGGATCAGTGACAAAATGTAAATGAAGATCTTCAGACGGTGGTGTTTATAAAATACCTCATTAATGGGCTTGGATTGAGTCTCTCCATCCATCCACATCATCAGATATAATAATAGTAACGAATCAGACAGGGAAGATCCTGGCTAAACCATTGGCATTTTTTTTTTCCAGAAGTATTGAAGTCCTAAATCACCAATTCTTCTAACTTTCTGGCCATTGATCCTCGGGCATTCGTAGTTCAACATCAAAGGTAAGAACAAAACATTATTCAATTATTCAGTAGCTGGTGGAAAACGTTAACTTCCATGTAAGAACGTTAACTTCCATACTGCTGAGCTTTATCAAATGGGGAGGGGGGGGGGAAGGGAGAAAAGTTAGATCGGGTTTTTTAAAAAGAAAACAGAGAGTTCTCCAAACTTTGAGGCTCGTTTCTGAGAGGGAAAGCAGGAGACCTGCCTGGCGGCAGCCGCCGCGCTCTCTCCTCCGCAGCCTGCGCGTTCCCGGCACCGCCGCTCGTTTCTCCGGCCGCTCCCGGAGCCCCGGCCCTGGCGGTATCCCGGCCCCCCGCCCTCGGCCTTCCGCTGCTCCCCGTATATTCTCTGGCTCCCTCCGACTTCAGCCGGCGATGGGACGCGGCTCCCACCCGCGTTCACGGCTTGCTGTCCCGGGGCCAGGCTGGCACCGCGTCCAGACTTCGGCGGCGGGTCCCGCTGCCCCTGCCGAGGCGGGGAGAGACACGAGTGCTTCGGCCGAGGCGGGGACAGCCGCACTTGGCACTGCTTTTCGGGGCCGGCCCGGAGGTCGGATGTGGAACGAAGGGATGATTTCTCTTACCCTGCCCGGGGATCCTCTGCTTCTCCCGGTACTATTTTCAGGGGCGGCCCGGAGCTCACCGGGACACCCGAGCGCTCGGGTGGGCCGTCACTGCCACTCGGAGGGAAGGAGGGGAGCACCGGGACCGGCGGCAGCCGATCTCCTGTGGGGACCTGACCCTCCCGCAAACCCCGAGGCAGCACTGGGACGGCTGCATGCGGGCTCGAGGCAACCACCGCTGCCCGCCCTACTGTTCCCGGGTGCTTACGGGGGGAACGAAGATCTGCCACCAGGGCTGCCCGGTGGCCGTGATGCTCCCGCAGGTCCCCAGTGTCACCGTGCCCGGGACGGGGGGCTCCGCTCCCCACTAACCCCCCTTTTTTTTGACCCTCCGGCGCCACCGTAAAAGACAGAGCTCTTAAGGGAGCACGGCGGGGAGGGCGGCGCCGCGCAGGGAGCCAGCCGCGGACGGGCAGCGGGGGAGGCGGCGGAGGGGGGGTGTCGGGGCGCTTTGGGTGCCCGCCGCCGCCGGCTCATTCCTCGCCGCCCGTCCGCCGCCCGCCCCCCCCACCAGAAGGGATTCCCTCGGTCCACCTTAACGTGGGTCTCGTTCCGCCGCCGGGCGGGCGGCGAGGGCTCGGCGGCGCGGGGCCGCCGGCTCATTCCCCCGCGCCCCCCGGGCCGGGCAGGGGGCGCTGCGGGTCCTCGGGGCGCCCGCGGGGCATGGCCCCGCCGGGAGACGCGGCCACGCCGCCGCCGGCCCCAGGGAGAGGCGCGGTGCACCTTGCATCAGAGAGAGAGGGGACTGCCTGCCTGCCGAGTGACCGCTCGCTGCCCCGGGACTGGTGAGGGGCTCGATCCCGCCGCGCTGCGACCTCCCGGCCGGAGCTTTGCCTGCACCACTGGCTGCACTTAGGTAGCGCTGTCATGCCCTACCAGGAGCTCCGCTATTAAATAATTTAGCGGCGGCAGCAGCAGCGCTTTCCTGCCCGCTTATCACCTTCTCCCGGCCCCCGCCATCAATTATTCAGGACCATCCCGGTAACTGCCTGGAGCTGGGCGCGGAGAACAGGGCGACGGCGGGGCCCTACCTGGGGCCGGTCGCTGGCTCTTGGAGGCCTGGAGGAAGCGCGACCGGCCCTCGGGGCGGCAGCCCCCACAGCACCGCGAAAAGTTACTGTTGCCTCGCCCCGGCGGAGAGAGGTTGCGGGAGGATCCCCGCCGTCGGTCGGTTCCCAGGGGGACGGGGGTGGGGGGCGGGTGGCAGGACGCGGCGAGGCCGCACGGGCTGCTTCGGACCAACCCGCGCGTCTGGACTGAATGCCGGAGGCAGCTTTGCTCCTCCTCGGTGGGTCCGGTGTCCCCAACTCCCACTTCCCCATCATCCGCCCCCCCGCCCTTCCCCTTCTCCCGGCTCCTCCTCCTCTCCTTCCCTCTCAGCCCTCCCCCAGCCCGACTGCCCCTGCCCTTGCGCCTTTCTGCCCTGGGTCTCTCCTGTCACTGCCGCGTCGTCCTGCCACGCTTCCCCTTCCCCACCCAGCCTGCCCTACGCCCTTCCTTCGCGCGGCACTGCGCTCCTTTTTCGCGTGCGAGATGTATTATTTATTTATTGGTGTTTAATTTCCTGCCAGGTGGGTTTCTGCCTCCCACCGTGCGCGCAGCGGGGCCGGGGCTCCGCGGGGCGGGCCGGGCCGGGAGGAGGTGGGCTGCTGCGTGCCCGTCCGTGCCCGACTCCGAGGTAGCAGCGAGACTTGATTTTTGCGGGGGGGCGGGGAGGGGGAGGGGTGTCAAGGCAAGGAGGGGTGGCGATGTTTGGGATGCACAGCCCTGGGACGGGAACGCCGCGCAGACAGACAGGCAGACACACACACACAGGCGTGCACATACACCAAACCCGAAAGCAAGGACAACCCCAAAAAGGACTCACTTTGCCTCGATGACTCAACGCAACTAATAACCGTTTCTCTGCTCTCTGTGGCGAGTCCCTCCTGCCGCTGCTGTCGTTGGCAGAGGAGGGAGCGATTGAAAGTGACACACGGGGGGCCGCCGCCGCCACTTCTCCGCGCCGCCAGGCACTCGCCGCCGCCGCGGAGCCCGGGAGAGCGGCGCTCCCTCCTCTTCTCCTCCCCCTGTTTCCCCCGGTATTGATTTTCTCCGCTGAAGGTGTGAGAAGTCGGCTCCCTCTCCCTTCTCTTCTGCGCCGCAGCCGACGGCCCCACGCCTCCCCGCCCCCTCGTCCCGACCTCTCCGCTCGCCACCCGGGACCCTCCGGGACGGGGCTCTACCCTTGCCGCCCCGCGGGAAACCGCCCCGGCCCCGCCGCCTCAGCACCCCCGGTGGAGGGCGAGGAGGGGGCTGGGGGTGGGGGGAAGGAGTAGAAGCGAAGAACGCGGCGTGGGAGAAGGAAACAGGAAAACTTTCCACCCTGGATTCTCTACTTCTGATCCATGGACAGAGCCCAACTCAGCCAACTTACAGACAGGCTATAAGCAGTAAGTACAGCGGCAATTCACGGGAGCCGCTCGCTGGAGGCTTCCTCGCCAGCAGCCAGCCGGCTACTCCGTGGCTGCACAGCTGGCCAGCGCGGGGGGGCCGTGCCAGCGGGGCCGTCTGGACTGGCAGCCTTTTCCCCGCGGCCCCCGGGGGTGGGCCGGGACTGGCCGGACCCGGGGCGCAGCACCTGGCTGCGGCAGGCGGCTGGGCTGCTTGCCTGCCGAGCGCGATGGGAACTGGGGCGCAGCACTGCCTGCCCCCGCCCGCGGCAGGTTGGCGCCGGGCGGGTGAGGCGAACCGCTCGGTTCCAGCGGGGCCGGCTCCGGCGGCGGGAGCGGGGCGGCATCACACCCGGCCGCTACTCGCCCGGCTTCACGGAGCTGAACCGCTCTGGAGACGGGCATCGGGGGCCCGGCCGGATGAGCGAGGCCCGGTACTGGCCAGCGGCCACTGAAGCGCCCCTTCTTTCTCTCGCCCTAGGTCCGTGCTCCTTCTACTGCGACCTGCCAGCGGGAGCAGCGTCCCCGAGCATGGAGCGGAGGAGCGAGAGCCCCTGCCTGCGGGACAGCCCCGACAGAGGCAGCGGCAGCCCCGATGTCAAAGGGCCCCCCCCCGGGAAGGTGGCCAGGCTGGAGCAGAACGGCAGCCCTATGGGCACCCGCGGGAGGCCCAACGGCGCCGTCACCAAGCCCGTGGGAGGTAACCGTGCGGCCGCGCTCGCGGCGGCTCCGCCGCCCGGGGCGCGCAGGGCGGCGGGCCCGGGGGAAGCGTGTGGCGGGCGGGTCGGCACCGTGCGCGGAGGGGCCGGCAGGTCCGAGTGGCGGCTGGAGAGCTGCTGCCCGCTTTCCTGGGCTAGTATTTGGCTGCTCGGCACCGCTGCGGTGATGGGGATCCACGGGAAGATTTGGACCGGGCGTGCGGCGCGCAGCCCTCCGGCGTTAGAAGGCCGCCTGCCGAAAGAGGCCAGCCCGGGCCGGGCTCTGGCCGGGCAGCTCTCAAAAGGCGAGAGGGTAACGGGGTGAGAGCGTGTCCTGCGCTTGGCGCTTTCTCGGTGCGGATTGCGCTGGAGCAGCCCACGGGCATCCCCCTGCCCCTTGTGCAGGGCACGGCAGCGGCCGGGCGGCGGGCCTGGGCAGCGATTGCAGCGAAGGGCAGCGCCTCCGGCTTGGGTGCGGGCGGTCGGGCTGCCTTCGCGGATATAGGTGACACCAGTTAGGTGCGTTAACATCCACCGTCACAGCTTTAAGAAAAGGGTCACCAGGGTGGGAAAAATGGTAGCGTTTATGGTTGGATTTTGGGGTTTTATTTTTCTTTCGGTAAGTAGAATTTTGTAGGAGTTGTTGTAAAAGAGGATAGGGCATGTGCAAGGTTTAGCTCTTTCAGCAAATATATTGAGCATTAGTTTTACAGTTTTCCTGCGTTTCTCTAGAATACTTAATCTTTCCTACCTTGCTATCAAGTTGCTGGTCAGTTTTGTGTTAAGAGCGTGTTAAGTGCGTGGCTGCTTTTTCCCCTCCTTTTGTTCCAAGCAGGTAAACTTTCCAGTCACTTCTCTTAAATGCCTTCTTTTTTCCTCTTAACTCTGATGCTGTCGTGTTTAAGACAGTGCAGCCTCATGTTAGGAAAAGTATATTTAAAAATCTTGAAATTAACCAGACATTGTGAGCAGAATACTGCAGGGAAGGCCATCAATAACTTTACGTTAAAAAAAACCCTCTGTATTTGTGTTCTAAAATGAGCAGAGCGGTAACACATAATTGTAGTTGTTTATACACAAGGAGTTTGTGTAGCTGGCATTTCGAGAGATACATTGAAATGGTCGTCACATGACTCTCTATTACGTGAGGTTTATTTAGCGATTTTACCATTAGATGCTTGTTTTAGACCTCTTTGGCTCAATAGGCTTCCTAATTGCTGAAGTTTGCTAAGGAGCTGCAGATTTTATTTTAAAAGCGTAGGATTCATTTATATACCTAATGAAGGGTAAGAGAGCTCACTAGTTTTTTACGTTTCTTTATATCTAGTTTTTAATCGTCTTCTCTGTGTTCTTCCAATGTATGGAAAAAGAAGAAGCAGCTTTGCAGTGAAAGACTTGTAATACTATTCCACTTAGAAATTGGTGAAGAAATAATTTGTTGAATAATTGTAAAAAGGAACTAGTTAATCATATAAAAAGTAGTGTATGTAGTTTTACATGCCTTTTTCGAGACTTGGGCATTAAATCTGCTTGATTTTTAAAGGAATGTTAGAATTAGAGCTGAAATATTTTTCCTTGGGGCATTTATAGAAATCTCCTTTAAGAAAACTCTTTCAAATGTTTTGGAATATATGTTTGCTTTCTAGTTGCAGCTGTATTATCCAAGAGAAATTCAGCAGCTTTTATAGTTACATTGGTGGTTCAGCCTGAATCTGGCCTATTAAGCTGTGGAAGATCTCTTCCACTTAAGAAAAATACTTTCATTTCTGAAAGCAAACTTTTAAGAGCCTGAGTTTTCATTCATTACTCTTCAGCTCATTTATGAAGGTGTTGTAGACTCGAGTGTAGAAGTGTAGGGGAATAAGAAATGCAGGAGTAATTTTTTTCTTTTTCCTTAGCTGGTGTTCTTTAAACAGTCTCAGTCTCTTTGGATTTAGGCTGTTCATAATAAAGGTTATTCATTACTCCTTATTGATACTGAAAGCAAGAAAAAAATTATTCCTTTCTGGATACTTACCTAGGTTCTATAATACTCAATACTAAATTAGTTAAGGCAGATTTTTTTTAATAAGATAATGGTGCTGTTTAAAATTGATTTTTTTTTTCTCCTGGCAATACTCTTACAATAAATCAACATAGCTAATTTCCAGATATTTTCCTTCTGGTCTTTTTCAAGTTTGATCTTTAAGAACCTGTTACGATCAAGTGATCTTTTCCTGAATGCAGATCACACCTGTTTCAGGTATTTTTGGAAGTCTGTATCTTTGCAGTGATTACTGTGGTCTTAGTAATTTTTTCACTGGAGTTGTGAAATGCATCTGTAGACATTTGTGGATGGGCTTACTTTAAATTTACTGGCAAATTAGTATAAAAATTATTTGAAGTAAATGCTGATAGGGACTCTCCTGCTATCGTGCCTAGAGTCTGACAAAAAGGAAACTATTGAAAGTCATAGTGAAGTGACATCCAGGGCTTCAGCTGCCAGTGTTTCTATTTATTCTTATTTCTTGGGCTTTAACAAGTGCTAATACTTACTGAATGTGAATTGTATTTAGGACAAAAATGGAAATACTTTCCCGAAAACTAGAGACCATTTCAGTTTTTTTGGTTTATTTCTAATTCCATAATGTGTATCTGAAGATTTTGAAAGCAACGCCAAATGCTAGCAATTCTTTTTCTCATCTCATTTTGGGCCTTAGATATGTAAATGCTGAAATTCCTTCCTATTTGTCAAGTGGCTTTTTGTTGTAATAATATCAGTTTCTGAAGTTAATCGTGAGAACAGAGCAATAAGCTCTCAACTATCTGCAGCTATGATGAGTGTGATGACCTTTGGTAACCAGTTTTATAATCGTACTGTTTGCTGTAATTATTTTTCTAGTGACTTCCCTGAGAAATAGAGAAATATAATGCTATTGGTGTTTCTAGCTTTCTCACTAGTTTTATGAGTGAAAAAGTGTTTTAAAATAAGCTTGTGTAATGCAGACAGAAAATCAATTGTTCTCATGAGAAATTTTGCATTATGACTTTCCTAGTTTTTTATTCCTAACATGAATGTCCTTAATTCAGAGGGCTATTACAGCAGCTATAATAATCTAGTGAAGGTCACTAAAAAGATAAACAAGGTCTTAAAGGTTGTGTTTAATAGGGGATTTAAAAGTTTTGGTACTGTTTACAATGTTGTCAGCGTCAGCCCAATGTATTAGAGTCCAGTTTTGGTTTGCCTGACTAACCCAGTGCTTCTGAAATATTTCAACAGTTATCTGACCAGTCTGTTTTAAAACCTGTATGTAATAAAACACAAGTGCTCAGATTTTAAGGAGAGTAAGGTTCCTTGGAAAAAAAGACTAATATCGCTTTAAAAAACATATGAAGCCTGGGAGAGAGTTTAGAGCAAGCAAGAGCACTATGGTGTTGACAGCTTTATATCCCTGTTGGGTAACATTCACTTACTAGGATTGGCGTCTCCTCTCAGTTAGTAATTCACTCCATAAGGATTAAAAAAAAGAGGGATGATTAATGACTAGGAAACTTATATTTACAGAATTGTTGATTGCAGTTCGTGAACCTGTTTGTGTAAGAGTGGATGTACATATATATATGTGTGTGTTGATTTGAAGAGTGTAGAAAATAAGCATCAAAAGCTTCTGAAAGCAGTTTAAAATGCCAGTATGCAGTGAGCTGTTCTGAAGTTTGATTTTGCTGAAAAAGAGGCATAGAACCAAATGGTAGCCAAGGGAGCATGTTCAAATTTGAAACAGGAAATGATGGCAAAACATTTTTTGTTTAGATTAGTTTGATGCAGTCTGATAATATGTTCATATTCATTTAACTGTTAAAAACTGTGATTCAATTTACAAAATATTGATGGAGGGAAAAGCTTTTGGGCAATTCAAACCAAAGTGTATGATCAGGATGTTAATCAGTAGCTGTACTTAGGGAGCTTGTATGAAGTCAGATGTAACAGAAATGTGGATGCAGTGACTCTTCGGAGCGCTGCTGCTGATTGCTGTGAGCCCCCTGAAGTTCAGTGTATCGTGGTCGTGTCTGCCTAAGTGTAGTTAAAAATCAGTTTTAATATATCTCTGGGGTGACAGAAACACAGGCTGATGGTTAAAGAGCTGTTTGTCAAAGTCCATTCTATATATTTCTGTAAAAATATGGTAGGGTTTGTACTACCTTTTATATCTTTACAAGCATGTACTTGACTGGAGCAAAAATTCACTTCTGTGCAAACGGAAGAATACAGCCTGATCAAATTTGCTCCTCTGTTCTAAATGGTTAGTTAACATGGCATCCTGAGCGCAGTAAGGAAGTGTGTTTCACTTGTCCTTAGGAATTGAGCAAAGTGAAAGGTTTAAGTTTTCGATTCCTGCCCAGATCCTAGATTAAGAATACCTTCCTGCTGCCTGAAAGAAATATGTAGCTGTTGGAAAGAATTAAGCGCGCTGAAATACAGAAGCGTGAAAGCCGGAAACCCTTGTTAGTTTCAGGAACCAGCATAGATGTATTTTTATGTTTTACGTTTATATTTTATGTTTTATCTGTAGCTGCATAGTTGGAAAATGTTTCTTTTAATTTTATATTATTCAGTAGGGATTTAGAAGAAATGTAAAATCTTGCATTTTACATGTTTCTGATATATAATGAGGACGAAACCTCTAACAGGAACAGTAAGAAAAGCAAGACAGTGATTTTTTTTTTTTGGGACTGATTGTTAAAAATGAGTTTCTGGTATTTTTGCTGATCTTCACCCCTCTCTCCCTTTTCCAGTCAGGCTATATCATGTAAATAGAACAAACAGAGCAGTCATTCCCGAAGGGTCATGCAGTATATCAGCTGTATTTTTGCTGAGGTAGAAAAATAGTCTTTCTTTATGTGTTTTCGGTACTTGGTCTGTTATTAAAATAAAGATACAGTTGGTTGAAGTGCATGTGCAATTGAACATACACATTAAACAGAATATAGGGTATCCACCCATTCAATGACTTAGACATAATTTGATGTTTAGGGTAATTTTGGAATCCTTAAGTTGCATCTGCAAAAAGACACCAACAATTTTGAATTCAAGATTTAAGATTAGTGGTAGTAAGATTTTTTTCTTTCCCCCGCAACAGTTCCTAAGTGTTTCAAGTCATCTCCGTGCTTCTTTTCCACACCCATGGCCATGTTAGTTAAATGCATGCTGTTATTCTTATCACAAACCAAAGCAAAGAAAAAGCAACCAACATAATTGAAATTATCCATATTAATTCTCTGTTTACTCCTCCCTTTTTAAGTTGGGTCCTGCTTTTTCTTGATCTCACTGGGATAGAACATAGTATATTTACTGTCAATTATTTATAGGGCAATTCTTTGGCAAACTCACCTTAACAGGAGGTTTCAGTAACTCCTCAGAGCTGTTTTTTGTGCCTAAAGAAGATGGCAAAACCATATTAAAAACTAAAAAGATGCCAATGAGGTAACATATTTTCAAGAAATTAAATAGTGAATTATCTGCCACTTACAATTTAGATGAAGAGTTCGGATATCAAAGGAAGGCCAACAGTATTAACCTTTTAGTATTATGAAGAAACACTTAGAGGTAAAGCTTGCAGATTCCTTTCCCAAATACCTAGTTTTGTGGAATCCTTATATTCTCTTTAAATGCTCTTCTGCTCTGAATATTTTATCTTGATTTAAAAATAGAAAAAACCTGGCATAATGTAACTGTAATCAAGTCATCATTTCAATAGACAGCTATGTCATACCGAAACTTTCTAGTTTGTAGCACAGACTTTCAGATGGTATCACTTACTTTAGGATTCCTTTAAAAGTATTTGAGTTTAGTTTTCTTCATGGAGAGGCTAGCCTGAATATTTATTTTTGCAGTTACTTTCTATTATTGATGTTTTCTTTAGAGCTGTCTGTGTGGAATGGGGAGGAGAAGGGCCACAATGGTGGTCTGGAGCTTAAGTAAAATACTTGAACCAGTAAGATTTTTGTCACTCGTGTTGACACAGAACATGGTAATACAATATGACAACTATGGTGCTGTAAAATGAAAAGTTTTATTGCAGTCATGTATTTATATTCACCAAACATCTGTGTGACCTGTTTAGGAAAATTCTTATTTTTGTGATTGAGCAGTCCTCAACCTGCTTTTAAATCTTATTTTTAAACTTTTCAAAATAGCTGAAAATCTGTAAAACTTGGGAAGATTTTCTTTTGAATCCCAAATTGCAAGGCATAGCTAAGTTAGGCCTTTAATTACTGCCCCTCATAATTTAGTTAAATTAGTAACTACTGCTGTGTTTTTCAGATTAAAGGCTCAGTTTTTCAAGGTATAAAGTATTACCAAGTCCCTTTGAATTGATAGGACGGGGGTTTGTTGGAGATAACCTGTGCCTGATTCATACTCTGTAACTACCAAAGGAGCGTGCTCTCCTTTTGAAGCTCGCAGTGGCTTTGAAACCAGCCCGCTGTGTTGAACAAGGAGCCAGAGCCCTTTCTAGCTCTGAAAAAATCTCCTTGTGGTAATTGGTTCCTACTGTACCAAATGTCCGGGGTCAGCTGCATCAGTCCCCACGGTGGCATGTGTCACTAATGCAGATGTAAGAAATAGTCACAGTAGACAAAAGGCAGCTGAGTATTTGACGGCTTTTGAGAAATGTTTTCTAGCCTCTAGAGATACTAAAAAAAATTGCCCTCCAAGAAGCTTTGTACTTGTTGCAGAATGCTCATCAGCAGCGTCTCTGCTGCAGGGCTGAAGACAAATGAGTTTACATTGATTAGTGCTATGAAAGACACAAAATACTCTGTGCCATTTCATTTGGGGGCACTTGTTAGCCTACCTAGTTGAGGTTCTCATGGCCATTCCCAAGTGTTGACTGCTTTAATGTGTGATATGTTCTCAGCCAGCAAAGCATGTTGTCCATATTGTCACTATTCTATAGTTAGGGATTTTTTTTTTAATCCAGAGTCCCTGCGCTTTGTATGAACGTACATACTGCATCTGTTGAGTATATTTTGTTCTAGTCTTCATTTGCATTGATCTGAATATTGGTAAAGGAAAAAATATTTTCTATTTCCAGTGTTATTTCTTCTATTTCAGGGAACTTTAGAAAAAACATGAAACAGTATTTTCAGTTGTTTGGTTTTTTTTTTATTTTTAAATATATTTGATGGCTCTGTGAGTGTCCCCTGAAGATTTACAAATATACAAGATTTTGGCATTTGTCTATTAGCAGTTTAGAGCTGCTGACATTAAAATACTCTTAAAAAAGATGTTGGAAAGGTTTTTTTTGTTTGTTTGTTTTATTGCTTGGTTAGTGCTGCGTTTTGCTTTGGGTTTTTAAAGTGTAATTCTTACTCTGATTTTTAAAGGTGTGAATGTTGATGTTGCTAGTATCTGAGGACTTACGTAAAACCCCCTTCCGGGAGGCAATTCTACTTAGAATAAAACAATGTAAATAATTTACAGATTGTTTAAAAAATGAAGTATGAGCCCTGCATCAATGTTCTGGTAAACTGGATGCTAGGGAAGGAATACTGTGTCTGAACTCAAGACATATTTTAAATTTCTTGTTGAATGCTAAATGATTATTGGTGTTTCATGCAGTGATGTTTGGAAAAAGAAGATTGTCATTATTTGTAGAAGCTGTATGAAGGGAACAGAAAGAACTTGAAGAAAAAGGACAGGTAGCTCTAGATAAGAGTCTAAGCATATGACTTGTTTTCTAAATAGAAAATTATCTGGGTAATTACCTTGCTAGAAATGTTTAGTCATTGTGCTCTAACTGATGTCCTTGTATCAGATGGACATGCAATATTAAACAATTTAAGCACAACTGTACCTTGTTAGTAGCAATGTCAGCAAGGTAAAGAAGGTCAGAAAAATCTTAATACCTGTCAGACACTATTTTATATGAAGCTGCAGCATCTCTTGAGATAACCATATACCCTCTGTGTTTTCAGAATGCAGTAGGAATGTCTTCCACTTAAACATGCTCCCTCATTTGTTCCCAAAGACAAACACTGAGATGAAAAGACTCACTATTGACAGCAGATCTTTTCAAAGATACTAAACCTGGCATGAAATGTAGGGAGGGGAGTTTCTTATATCAAAAGCATGATTTGTATGGCTGCATACAACCACAAGGTTACTTAGTCTCTCTCTCAGCTGTTCCATTCTATTTGTAATGTTGAGAAGGGGCTGGATTAGTCTGTCTTTACTTGGGTATCACCAACACTTTGCTCTTGAGAAGTTGCTGACTTTTGTCAGCATTTGGACAGAAGCTTCAGATAAGTGAGGAAACTCACAAAGAAGTATTTACCATCTTGGTAATCTAAACTCACGGAGAATGTTTTGCCATAAATTTAACTGACAGGCGTATATTGGAAATGAAGCATGTTATTTTCAAAACTATAATCAGCCTATTTTTTTGGAGAGTAATATAAATTCATATTTTGAGCATATTTTGGTTTATGTGCATTTCCATTATTTATATATTAAAATTAGATGTGCACAATTTCCAGCCTTATTATTTTGAATGGTTATTAAGAAATGTAGTTATAAATTATGAGTTATACAATACTTTGGAGTAAAAGGTGATTTTCATAATGTCTTTTCCCAACTTACAAATAACTTCTTTGCCATATTACAAACATGTTAGCGGAGCAACATGATAGATGTCTCTTTAAGTATCGTAGTAAAAGAAAATGACTTGTATTCTGAGGCTGTGGATAGTTTATGTTGTTTTGGACCCATTTCCCAAGCAGTGATCGAAAACAGATTACAATAACAATTATACAGTCAGAAGATGCAATATCCATTTCTGTTTTAATTGAGTGAAAGAATAATAAAAACATCATTAAGAAAAATGAGGTGGACCTGTCATACATGCTACCAATTTTTAGACTTAGAGAAAATGCAGAGTAACAGAAGTGTGAGGGTTTTTTTAAAATTTTCCTTTTTTCTTTTTTTCAAGTAGTTTGTTTCTCAACCTAGAAATCTGGATAGTAGACTTCATATGAGTTCCTGTGAGCACGTATGCAGTAAGTAGGTGTATTGCTTGACAGTAATGCTCAAGTTAGGCATTATCTGAGTGTCTGGGTCTGGCATAATAATGAATGTATTGAGCCTTTGTGATGACATTAATATGATCACAGTGTCATTTTGACCTGCCAGCTACATGAGCTTTGAGAATGCCATGGACAGGTAGAAAGTAGTAAAAACTACTTCCTTCTCTTTCAGAATGAAAGCTGTGCTGCTTCATGTAAGGGGAGTGTTTTGGTTTTTTGTGCCTTCCTCAAATGTGTGGACCTGAATGCATATAAGAGTACTTGGTTTCTTAAGCCATTGCTCCCGGGGAGAGACTCTCCTATGGCCCTTCAGCTCCCTTGCCATCTCAGGATTTAGATTTAAACCCAAAAGGCAGAAGGGCCCTGTACCAAGGGGCCATGCATCTGTGTGCCTCCTGCAAAGGGACCAGACTGTTGTTGAAGGCCTGAGGTTGAGCGATCCTGGCTCTCCATTTTCTCTGACTCTTAGAGCTGTAAGCAGAAGTGTCCTTTCTGCTGTACCCTACATGGGAAGAGAGAGCCTTGCTACAGTAGCCTTGGCTCTAGTCCTGTATCATACAGCTTTAGAAATCAACATTTGGAATGGCATCCAAAAGTGAAGTGGGAGCCAGTTCGGCCTTTGGAGCACAGATGTAATCTGCTTTCTTTGGCTAACACCTCTCAGTGAGCACATGCATTTGCACTAGCAGAAGTATCTAATTCTTTGGTGTAGGTCTGTGTACATAATAATGTAGCAATTCAGCTTGTTGAGCCCCAAAAGCATTGCTGACTCATCACAAGTGAATCCACACACTGAAGGTCAGCCTATAGGTAGGTCTTTTCTACCCTTGCCCCACAATATTCCGAACTGGATGAAGTATACTGTGCTCACCTGAGAAAGAGAATGTATATGACTTTTGTTCCTTGACCTCATGACTTGTTTGATCAAGATCTGGTAGTTATTAAACCCATTAGATTAATGTGACCTGCTGGCAGATAAATGTATATATTCCTAAAGGACTAAGATTCAAACTGATAGCTGTTAAATGTGTGATCTTACATTTGTAGAGTGGTTCCCCCACAACTCTGCGGTAAGACAGTACAAGAGAAGGCCACTCAGAAGTTGCCCTCGGTCCAAGGGTGGGAAAGATTGGAGTTGGAAGTAAAGGCCAAGCCCCAGAGGGCAGTTGCTGACCCATAATGGGCTGTAGGTGCAGACTGTCTGAAGACTCTGTATTGACTGGTGAAAAGGGAGGCAGAAGGGGAAGCTGGCTGCCTTCTGGAGGACAGAATGGCTTCTACATTTTCTCATTTGTGATTCTCTCCTTCACTTATTTTCACGCTGAAGATTTGATGAAGATTTCTGTGGTCTTCTTCTACCAGAAAAATACCATCTAGTAATGATATTGCTGTAGCAATAGCCTTACCCTTGCTGAAAGTGAAGCAGGATGAAGAGTTTCATCAGTTACCATTGAGTTTGACAACATTTATTCAGAATGAGTTTAATGTGGCTTGTCCTCTTGCGTGTGTACTTGTAACTTTTGCCCATAGCCACTTCTGCCATATCTGTTGGCATTGTCACTTAGAAATTAGGTTTTCTAGTGCTGCCAGTATCTCTAAGATACGAGGAAAGAGGCAGTGGTTACAGTGGTTGCAGATAATTCAGTTTGTCTCTCTGTTGGAGCCTGCAAGTGGGTTTGAAGGCAGAGATATAGGTTGGCAGACATTTATCTTGTAACACGGAGAAGAGGTGATAAGATTTCTTCTTTTGCTTGCCAGGGAGTGATTCACAGAGGAATGGACATGATGGAGAAAAGAACTTGCTGGTGGGTCCCAGTGGAGACCCCAAAATAGGCACGAGTGTGGTCTGCAGCACTTCTCCAGAAATAAAACCTCAAGCCAGCTATGAAGGCTTTTCTGTTGCATTCCAGGGGACTTATCCCAGTACCAGGAGACCAGTTAATAGAACCTTCATTAAAATGCTTTTGCTAGAAGATGTTTTTTTGCTTCAAAAATTACATAATATGGTGGCATCTGCTAGCACCACTGAATTTAAGGGCTTATTAGTGGTTCCAGTTTTCAGGGTTTAAAAATGTTGGTCATTAAAAATAATTTTGGGTGGAACTTGGCATAGAGAGTCTTAACCCCTTAGGCAAGTTCTGTTACATTTTCGAGAGAAAAGGAACAGAAAGTAGTTCCCCAGACTAAAAACTCCTCACAAACCCTATACTTGTTTTTAAGTTAAAGAAACCAAAACCTAAAACTAACAGGAAATTAATGGCTTAAGATGATTTTTTAACAAAAAGTCATCTGATTTTAGAAGTGTTCATTCCACTGATTTTGAGTGAAAGGAGTATATTTTCCATTTAATTAATATTATGAAGTATGGCTCTGGAGTATTTTTTCTTTTGTAACTGGGAAACAAGTTGAAACAACTGAGCTGTTTTATTTAGGAAAAATGTAACTATAGTGTCTTCACCTTTTTCCTTTCCATTGGAATAGTTAGACTTCATTATTTTAAGTGTTCTTTTCCAACCTAACTGATTCTATGGTTCTGTTCCATGGATTGGAAGGCTTGTGTGATTCTGATGGGCAGCACGGTGCTGGTATCCCCAGGATTCCTGCATGCCGGGGGTGCTGCTGCACAGGGGGGCTGAGCTTTCTGCTGGAGGAACCTAGACAGCTGTTTGTGCTGCCTTCTCACTCAGGCTCCCTCAAAGCAGTATTTTGAGCTCTGGGTTATCATTGCTCTCAGTTTTGCTTGTTTAATTGGAGAGGTGGGAGTACTTTATTCTCCTGTTTAATTGCTCTTGCCTCCTGGCTGCCCCGTGCTGGGCTAACAGGGTGGCACTAAGCCCCAGTGGGGCTGCTCCTGCTCCCACTCAGTGAACTCAACAGGTGTGACAGATTCAAACTTAGGGTTGAGTTAGTGCAGCTGGTTTAGCAAAGGGGATTTGTTACCAGAAACAGCTGATTCTCTTTGACTAAGAAAGGTCTCATCTCCTGCGAGCGGCACTTCTATCCCAGACACGCCGCAGGAGAGGCTGTGCCAGAGGTAAATGCTTGGTGTTTTTCTATTTCTCATTTCTTGTTTGTCGCAGCACATGCTCTAAATGTGGCTTTTCTTTTTTACCATTTTTTTAGAAATTCAAGCATTATCGAATCAAGTTAAGAGTTTCATAATATGTTTCTGTGGTGGGATAGTGGCCTGAAATATTTTGTGTTAAATAGTAAGGCTGTTATTTCAGCTAGGAGAAGGATTCTTTGGGTAGTTAAGCTGTCAGAAGCAGAGGACATCTGCAGAGACGGTAGGGACTTATTTATAAGACTTCCTGAGATCTGGGATAGCTGCGATGGCTGGGAGACTGAAGCCACAGAAAGGACTGGAAGCTGAAGAAAGATGTAAATAATACCTTGTGGTTTGCATTTGCCATTGGCTAAAATATAAAATGTAGAAATGCATTTCCTGCCTACAGATTTATTGAATATGTAAAGCCAGAAAAAATAGCCGAGGAGGAGTAGAAAGATATTGTCCTTAGTTTTACTTCCTCTGGCCCTCCTAAGAAGAAAAATTCTACAGTGTAATGTTATTTAACATGATTTTGTTTCTTTGGCAAACACTGTATTAAAATCATCTGTGGACTGAGCTCTTCTTTACTAAATTGCATCCTGGAACAAATTATTTGCAGCGGGCTTATAAAGCCATGAAGAGTAGGAGTTTAACAGCATCACATTACTGCTTATATGCAAAATCAGATATCTTGCATTTTGTCTAGAACACACTGGAGAGCAGAGGATTAGCAGAAAGTAGGGTCTTTGGTTTTAAACAAAACCTTTTGCTGTAATGAGGTGCTTGATGCTGCACAGGATTGGACAGTTGCAGGGGTATGAGTACAGTCTCCTGTATTTGACACAGCGATTTCCCGCTGGCCGCCTGTCAGTGTGTGCACACAGCTTTCTTCACGTGGTTCCGAGCGGTTAGTGACAAACAACTGCAGAGTCATTCCTTCAGTCCCTATTAAAAAAGATTTACAGTGAAAGAATTCTCAGGTTCATAATAAGACTGTTGTAAGCTGGTGTTTGATAAGTAAAAGGCTGAAACACAGTCCATTTACCCAAACCAAGCATTTATTGTAAATAAGTTAAGTGCCATCAACTTACATTCTGTCTGATTTAATTGTATTCATAATTCATGGTGTAACTTGAAAGTGAGCCTTAATGGACATCCTAATGTTTGCTGAAATAAGGGAGCTCTGTCTCTTCCACCTTATCACAGAATTGCACTGCTATAGGCTGAACCTGGGATCTGCTTCAAGCCAGATCCTTCTTGAGCATGAACAGTTGTGTATGTGTGGCCGTGTGGAAACAGTTTGATTGTGTTTGTTTAGCCTGTCCTTGTATCTCCTGCATCTGCAGCCCTCAGCTGGACTCTGCAGGATTTTCTGGAGAAGATCTCACATCACCATCAGCTGCAGATCTATGCTGTGATCTAAACAGAAGTGGTGTTGATATTAAAAAAAAAAAACAAAACAAAACACCTTTTTTTTCCAAATACTGTTTGATGTCTTTCCTCTTGAAAAAGCCCCAGCCAACTGGACAAAATACCCCACATTTTGGAGTGCAGTTAATTTTTCTAATTATGAATTTATCTTCTATTGTTACATGTGATCTTAAAGGTCTTTTCCAGCTGAAATGATTCTCTGATTTTACTTTTGCTCAACTAGTAAAGTCTTTAGTAGAAATCTACTGATTTATTAATATATTAACTAGGTTTTAATTTCTGATCACTTCAGGATTTGCAGTTTACACTGTTTTGAAGAAGTGGCATACTGAGGCTTTAAAGCTTCCCTTTTTCTTTTTTTTTAAATGAACTTAGTAGTGGGGTTAAGTTTTTGGAAAAGGAAATTATGGATTTGTGTACGCTTCAGGATGCAGGATGGCATCTTTGCTGTAGAAATTCAGGTATTTCTGCATAATGAAAGTGGTCAAACTGAATTGGCTTTTGCCTTTGCAATTAGAGCTGCAGGATGTGAAAAAGAACTGGCAAACCTCTCCTGTGCCGATTTCTGCCTTTTAAAGCATTTTTCTCAGTGTAGCTTCTTTTTCAAATTTGTTTAGAAGAAAGGGAAAGACAGTTAAAATACCAAATCTGGATATGTAAGGTCAGTTCTACTGCAGTGCAGAGAGAAATAAATAAATGGACTGCTTTCCCCATGACTGCCTTTGCTGGATAGAGGTCTCTCTCTAAAGAAAAAACAGAAGCAGATTAGGTTTAGGAAATGTTTGTAGTTTGATTGCTTCCTGTGGTTACTGCCAGTTATGGAAGCATGCTTTATTGTTAACTGTACGGAATCTTCATCTAGATCATTTTCTCAAGACAATCCATGCTTTGCTAATTGGGCTTCTTAGTTTCTCTTGTAGAGTAAGGGTCTCATCTTAGAAGTCCAGCCAAAGCTACTTGTACTTCAGTGGTTTTTAGGTGTGTGTGGAAATAAGCATTTGTGGATTCTGCTCTTGCTATTACCTAGATTTTTTTTTTTCTCTGATGGAAAGGCCAGCTTAGAGAATGGCCTATGTTGCAGTCTCGGCTAGGCAAAATGTTTTCTACATAAAGTAATTAAGAATTTTCAGTAGTTTATGAATTTTCAAGTAGATGTCCTGGTTTCTGAACTCCAAACCATAGAAATTTTCTTTGTCTTTGAGGGAGATTACTCTGCATGTGTGTCTGTTCTGTTTAAAACAAAACAAAAAAATTGCGAACAAACAAAACCTAAAAACCCAAAGCATAACAGCAACAACAAAAACTTTATTTTCCACTTTCTTCACTTGATAAAAATCTCTCCACTGTAGAATGATTTCCTTTGGGTTTGACACCACCATTTGATCTCAGTTTTTAATAATTTTGGTGGGTTTCACTCCCAGAAGAAAACATGCTTGTGCTGTGAAGTATTCCCACTAGAAATCTGGGAAGTCTTAAAACCTCATGTTACTCAGGGCAAAGAACTGGCTTTTTTATTAATTCCCTGCTAGACAATCCCTGTACAGTAAATCTTTCCATAACACCATGCTGTTGAAATTAATCAACTTGATGTTTGGAAATTGTTCAAATTAGATAAAATTAAATAACACCTAGATGGGACTCAAAACTTGTCCTGATGGAAAGAGATTTTAATTTAAAAAGACATGAATTTTATTGGTGCTTTTTCTTTCTAGTTGATCTTCATTTTATACTTATTAGGATGCACAAGCACTGCTCCCTATTTAATGGCTGGAGAGGTGGGTGGCTGTTAGAGCTCTCAGATTTCTGCTCTGCCTGTGATGCTGCTGTGCAAGCAGACCATGCATAAACGTTAAGTGCCAGTAGTATCACATCTATTACTTGAGAAAGCATGTGCTGGACCAAGTATTATTTGTAAATAAACAAAAGAGACAGTGCAGGAATTTTTAATACCTGCTTTCTTCTCTTCCTTCTAGTTTGTCATTAGAAACCTGCAGCTTTTACTTGGAAGTCTTAGAGCTGAAAATGTTTTCCAGGGAGCTATATGATTGCAGGTTGATAATACTTTTAACTGGCTCTAAGTCCTTTTTTGTAAATATGAATGCTGTATGCAGCAGACTATCTCGGATTTTCACTTCTCTAATGAAATACCTGTTTCTGTTTCCTTAATTTTTAAAGAATCGATTACTCCCCAGTGAAATAAAACTGTAGATTAAAATGGGCAAGGAGGAGAAAATGCGCATTTGGTCTCTTTGATACATATTTAATTTCTTCTTAATTTCTCTGGCCGTTAGAAGAATCTTTGCAAAAAGTGCAAGTGTGTTTACAGAGACACTCTGTGCATTGAAGCTTTTCCATGAAAGCAACAGCAGAGCTTAAATCTCATCTCTGATTTGCTTTAATTGTGTATGTTATAGAGAGGTAATGATTGCTGCTAACCATTCTCTTCTTCTGGGTAATGTTGGGAACAGTTTTTCACTTCTCTCTTTCGTTGGTTAGATGGAATTCTTGCTGTGTATGGATGTCTTTATAAAAGCCTTTCTGTAGCTCTTGGTTTATGCTCCCCTGACATTTTATGCTGATGCCATCTATATGGGGTCAGAGCTCTGTGGGAAGCATGAAAGAGCTGTTCGTGATTCAGCTACGTTAATCAAAATCCAGGAGTAAAAGCCTGTCGTGTGATTTGCGACTGCTGGTAATGTTTTGTGTGCATACTAGCATTGTGCTTGTCCTTGAAGGAAACAAACTCTTTCCTTTTTAGCCCTCGGAAAACTGCTTGTTTTGTCCCTGTGTGAAAAGCAGTGCGGTGTGTCATGTAGCACGGGCTGTGCAGCATCGCTGCCTGCAGCCTCTCTGGAGCTGGGGGAGCGGGTGCGCGCCAGTTCAGTGCCGGGGCCCAGCCTGCTCAGTGTGTGTGTGCACAGGCGAGGGAGGGTGACAGCGATTCTGGCTGATCCCTCCTCAGGGAAAGAGCTCAGGAGCTCCAGGATTTATGAGTAAGGCTGGCTTGCACTGCAGTAGCACCGCATGTGAGACTGTTATGGATGCTTGGTCTCCAGCTCTCTGAGTACTGCTCCAAGTTCTTCAGCTGGAATGACAGTGAGTAGTGACTAACTTGTATTGCTCTCTAAGGGCCCTGTAGCGAACTGGAGGTGTAATATATGCATGTAGGAGCAAGCCATGGTGTATCTGCATGTAAAGAGCATGTTGGCATCTGCAGAAGTTTTTCCTTTGATTCCAACTGAAAGTACTGAAAGTATATTTATTTTCAGATAACATTAAGAAACAGATAAGTTTGAGGTAGTGAGTTTGTTGGAGATACAACAGTTTAACTCTCTCATGTGAAATAAAGAGCAAAGCAGTTGAAACTTCCTTGGAGTGAGATTGGCTTGGAAATAAGTTTGATTACTTTTGCTTTTTATTTTATTTTTAAAATCAGTATTAAGATTCCAGGTGCTATAGTGAGAGGCATGAGAATAAGTCAGTGTCAGATCACATCAGACAGATGTGGTAACCTGCCCTTTGCTCTCTGTTTTGAAGGTACTAATAGCAGTTTATCATCAGTTACTCTGGGTCACTGAGTTCAGAGATGTTTTGCCAAAAGCTGTTTCTTTAGCTGAGTTCCTGCAGGCATGGGCAGCAGGAAGGGGCAGAAAAGTCATCATGGTCAGGAGTTGTGTGGGGTCCTCTGTGCTGTCCATAAAGTGATATAATGTATGGCATCCATTCTAGCCTTTGAGATCCTGTTTGTACTCAGACAGCAAAGGATGAGTGCAGAGAATAGGTGCTACTCCTGTGCTGAAAAGGAGAGACTGTTGTATGACAAGGAAAGCTTCCAGCAGGAGCATAAAAGACAGCGTGACATTCCTCTCATCAGTTTGCTTCACCACCTTTTCTGTCTTGCCAAAATGTAATTTACACAACTGATATTACAGCCTCAGCATTTGGCCAATTATCTTAATCTTTTGCTAAGACATTAATAGCCCCATCAAAAGTGCTGTGACAGCCTGTATGTTCGACAGGACTGGAAGTTTGTCACTTAAAGAGACTTATTTTTGTTTTAACTAGTTAAATGGTGTATGGACAAATAGAATTCAAATTTTAACCTTTGATAGGAAAAGAAATTTTGTCACTTACTTCAGAGGAACATGATTACCCATGTGCCGTCTCTTCAGGAAAGCACCTAGAGATTTTTTTTTTCACTGAGTTTTTTTTTTAGCACTATGTGTTAGAATTTGGCTACTTGAACTTGCAAAATGCATCAATTTAACCCAGAATCAAGCAGTGAAGAGGGAGCAGTATCAATGTGATGCTGTAATCTTCTTTCATGTTACTTTGAGATGTGTTTTAAAACAAAGAACTGAAACACGTCAAGTGGATATTGTAGTGTGTAGCTTCTGCAGTTAGGATGTCAAATTGAGAGCCACTCTGTGCTAGGTAAGTCACTAACAGAGAATTATGTATCTAAAATATTTTTTAAAGTAGATCTAGTTTCTCAAAATTCAAGATAAGGAGTATTTAAGTTCCTTAGCAGATACTAATATGACTGTATTTATTCCAGGACAGGGTGACTCCTCTGAAGGGATACATAGGTATTGGTTTGTAGATATTAGGTTTTGAAGCTACTGGCCACAGCTCAAAAATATTTAATAGACTTCATGAAGGAAAACTGAAATGTGGCTCTTTCTTCTTTTTCCCTTAAAGAAGTGTCTGGTCCAGGAATACAGTGATTTATGTCCGAAATTCACAAATACACTCAGATATTTTTTGTAGTTATTGTCTGCTGGAAATGATTATATTTCATTCTGAAGAACAGGATTTAGAGTGAACTTGCTGGTAACATTGAGCCTTAGATGGCACATTTGGAAAACTGCTTCAGGCTGAGATTGTTCTCTGCGCCGATATTTTCTAGTTTACCTAGGGACTAACAAGTGATATGTAACCAGTTAAAAAATGTCTGTGACTGGAGGTAGACTGGCCTGTAGCAGGTGGTGGAAATGGCTGTGCAGTGCTGAAGGTTTTCAGTCTGTTCCCTCTTCCTTTTGGGAATGTGCTGTGGGGCTGTTCCCTGCAGATTGGCACGTTTCTCTACTGCCTGCAGTATTGAATCCCTTAAAGTTCATGCCTCACAATTTATCTAATGCCATAGATAACTTGATCCTGTAACCGCAAAAATAGATTTGCAATAAAACACAACAAAATTGAATCCAGACCACCCCCTGAGTTTTTCACTTCTGTGGTTCCTCCTCATTCTTGATTCTTTTTCCAAAAGAGTTGTTCTCACACTCCTCATGGATGCAGTGGAAAGGCAGCCGTGGGTCTCTCTGGGTCTGAGTGACCATCAGATGCCAACACAAGATTATAATTTTCAACAAAATCAGTTCAAAAGTATTCTCCTTGTACAGTGAGAATGTACCATGTGCCATGGTCTGAAAATGCACAAATATCCCAGGGTCCCCCAAGAGGACCAGCCTCTGCTGACTTCTCCATACATTCACTGTGTAGAGAGAAGCAGAAATGGCATTTGCGGGTCAGGCTTTTATATGGTTGAATGTGGAGAAATGACTTTAAAGAAATAGGTACATTCATGGAACTGTAGAAGACTTCTGCAATGTTGAAAAAGTCTCATTAGGAAGTCTTTTTCATCTTTGTGCTGGCTATGATTCTGTTCCTGAACTGTATTCTCTAGAGGTTTTAGTGTGGTTTTTAAATGAGTCAAGTGATGAGACTTTAGTATTTTCCTTGGAAAGCAAACAAAAGTTATCCCACAAAGAAGAAAGGCAGATTTTCACTTACGATGAGTTTTCTAGGAGGTGTGTTAATTTACAAGTTTAATTAGACATGTATGACACAGTTCATGTTCCTCTTATTGATGCTTTGTTGGTTTTTTTTTGGTGTTTTTTTTCCATGTAGGTTTGATGATTCCAGTCTTTTGTGTGGTGGAGCAGTCAGACGCCTCTCTTGAATACGATAATCGAGAAGAGCATGCTGAGTTCGTTCTGGTTCGCAAAGATGTGCTCTTTAGCCAGCTGGTGGAGACAGCGCTCCTGGCTCTGGGGTATTCCCACAGTTCTGCAGCTCAGGCACAAGGTATTCAATAGTTTTTCCCCACTTCTCTGCACTGCAGAAGACAGCACCTGGGGTTGTTTGATGTAAGGAAAAAGTAAGAAAATTGGTAGCAAATCTTGGAAGTGTTTATATCAGTTGTGTTAATTGCTTAATCCTAAACTAGGTGAATAACAAGCCTGACATTTTTAGCCTGTCTAGAAAGCATTAGCTAGATCTTGCTGAAGTGTGAAATCTGTTGATAATGATCAGTCAGGATATTCATGACACACTTGTTCTGCACCACGAGGCAGGTTGCTGCTTCGAGGAAGTCAGCACAGAAGATAGAACCTTTAGGTGTACAGCCGGATGGTATCCAGTATTCCTCTTTGCATCAGGGCAGTTTTGAACGGCATATTGTAGTCTTTAATTTTTTTAAATTATGCATTGTAGACAATGGTTTCGTATATATGCATGCTGTCTTTATGGCAAATAGTTGTAGGACTAAATGTGCAGGCTGATTTTTGTTTTCACTTACCTACTATATTGCTGCAAAACCCTTTGTAAAGCACTGTAGTCCCTTCCACTCTAGTTATTCTCTGTTAGCAGCAAAATCTTAAAATAAACAAAGCTTTCCTCTCTCTGCCCAAAATATAAGCTTAAAAAAAACCCAAACCTAAAATCATAATGTTGAGGGAGATGGGCAGGAGGTGGTGGGTTGCGAAAAATCTTTCCAGAATGAACTTCAAATTTCAAGAGAATTTTTAATACTAAAACAAGTTATTTCAGTGCTTATTCTTTTGGATGAGAAGCCTGTAAGTTTGTTTTCTCTCCATATCACAAATAAAACCTGTGCACATTTAGAGTAGTTTAAAAGCAATTTGCCTGAGGATTTGAATTCTGTCTGGTGATTTGAGCTACTTTGTATAGTTAGGCATTTGAACATGGGAACAGAAGGAGCAATGGTGGTGTTGAATCCAGGAGTTCCAGGCAGTGGTTAATCGCATGGGCTGCTTGTGCAAACTTCTGTCCAAGCAGGGTGATAATGATTCATTTCCTCTGTCAGACTCTGCTCTGTGAGAGAGGCTCAGATTCTTCATATAGGCAGAGTTTATGTACATGTGTTTATTTACACAATATGGTAGTAAAAGCCCTGCAAGAAGGTAGTTGTTTTGTTTTCAATGCAAAATGCTTTGTGTCATCTTAGGGACTCTTTTTTCCTGAATGTAGAAGGTCAGCATATCCCACTGTTTCCATCCTGGTGAGCCAGCTTTCTGTTTGACAGCACTATCCATCTCAGTTAACACGGTTGCTCATCGTGTTGCGAGCTAACATGTGGAACATGCTGCATTAGGTGGCCAAGATTTGATTCCTGGCACTTGCGAAGGGGAACGGGCTTTGCAGAAAACCTGCTCCAAGGGGGCATGTCATCCAGTGCAGTGACCCACACAGGCTGAGCATCTCACTTGGGGGAACCTTGCTTTTGTGGCATTGCTCTGTTGTGGGAATAGAGGGAAGGAGACAGATTGACTCGTGAAGGAAATTAGTCACTGTGCAGGGAGGAAATGGCCACTGCGTTTTTGAGCTTTAACAGTGAGCAGGTTCAGATACTGATCTGTCGCTTGATGTGCTGCTCCAGTAACTCCACTAGAAAATAGAAGTTGAATCTCTAATTATTGCCATTAGTCTAAAAGAAAAGACTAAGGTATTTTCATCTTTAAGGCAACTATTACATTCCTCTAACATCTCATGGTACTGTATTGAGAATGACAGAAAATACCTTAAACATCTATCAGCTAACAAATCTCTTGGTCAGGTTATTTACCTTCACACTGAAGGGCCAGTTCATCAATATCTTTTAGACATCTTCAACAAATACTGCAGGCCATGCTGATCTTAAGGTATGAAGCTGAAGTATGCAGCATGTTCTGCAGTATCTTGCCTCTGTGCTAACTGTCTGTAAGCTGAGGGGTGAGGTACAGATGGCGACAGCCAATAGATTTCTGAGATTGTTTTGTTTAATGTAAAAATTTATAGAATCTAGGGCCCTAATTTGTTAACTAGAGTTGACAGAAGCGTGCTACTAAATTGCTATTATAACAATTTTTTTGCGAACACAACTTTCTGATATTAAAAAGGTAGGAAAAATAAAGCTATTTACTTCATTCATTTTGGTTGTAGGACAAGTCTGCTTCTGTTCTAGTTCTTGGAATTGATTTCCATTAGCAAAACATAGTAATAAATGGTTATTTAGTTCTTTTTTATGATCAACTGAATTACAGGATCTGCAAGAGAGGTTGAAGGTCCTCAGGTGCATTTTTTTCAAGATGCTCTGAGCATCATGCTCTGCAAAACAGTGACATGCGTAGGTGTCCCCATGTCCTCCAGGGACAAAGTAAATGAGTTTGTCAAAGCTTTGGTATTGTAAAAGCTGTCTAAGCTGTAACTTAGTATGTAACAATTGTCACCTTTTGAGTTGTGAAAGTGCTTTATTTCGGCCCCATGACACTGAGGGGAATGGCAATTTCACTTCATCCTGCAAGAAGCATCTTGCCTTTGCCTGTTCTTTTTAGAACAGGGTCTTCTGTGGCAGATTGAAGAGCTGGTTGGAGGGGAAAGAAGAGCTGTGTCAGAGGAGAGAATTGCTGTAGGATTTCACTCCACCTTTGCTGCAGTTCCCCATGGCAGCCCTGCAGAGCTGCTCTGGCTGGAGTTGGTGTGTGCTTTGTGTGCAGGCCCCTGCCTCGCCCTTCCCAGCTGTACAGCAGCACAGCAGAGCCTGGCTGGCAGAAAAGAAACATGGCACAGAGTGGTAGGTGGTATATGCCTCCCTGAGGGGCCCTGCTTTTGGGCTGCAGCCTGGAGCTGCAGAGCTCCCTAGGAGTGATGCTGTGTCTGAATATTTGAGCTGTAAGACACCCACAGTGGTCACCTGGCCTGAGCCTCATGTACTGGCTTGTGGTCACTTGGCTTATTATGGATCATTTTTATTCCTGGCTGCTCGGTAAATTGATAAGTCTTAGCACAAACAGTGTTGGGACAAAAATAGATCAGGTGGTATACATGAAGGTGGTCCCATGCCTCCCTGGAAGAAGCTCTTTATTCCCACACAGTTTGGGCAGAACACATTTATTCCACAAACAGCTGGTTGTGATTTTTCTCTTGATGGTGGTGGGAGAAGAGACTTTTCCAGTGAGTGCTGCCCTCGTGAAACTTCCCTTTTCTGACAGGAGCTGTGAAATGTCTTCTGGATCAGCATGGGAATTCGTTAACAGCTTGGCACTGGGGTGTGAAAGTTGGTGGTGTAAATGGCAACAAAGGTTTAATAAACATTTATGTATTTTTCTTTCATCACTTGAGTCTACACCTGACAATAGGGAACCTGCTGCATGTGCCTTTTAGAGAGGGAAAGAGTCGTGCTTTAAAGGGACACCTGTTCTATGTGTAGTTTAATAAAGTTTACGTGCCCTGATGAAATTTTTTTCTTGTGAGTGAGGTATTCTAACAGGGCTATGCAAGAGAAGGGAGCTGGTAGGAGGTACATAGAATATGCAGTGCTGTGTGCTGGGGCCAAAGTATGAAAGTAGCTGCAATCTGGTATACCCTGCCTGCTCTCCTGTGGCTTTGAGACCTGCTGTGAAAGCTGATTCCCTCCTCTGTGGGGTGGAAGAAGAACAGTGTTAGTTTGATGCTTTTAGTATCTACTTTCTTAGAATCTGTGGGAAAAAGAAAATAGTGTGATTTCCTGTGGATTCACGTTTTTCCTTTTGACCAGTTCCTTGTTAGCTGTTCTGAGTGTGTACATAGAACTGATGAGCATTGTCTGCAGAAGTTAGCAGAGCTGAATGGGCCATTGAGATGGAGTTTGCCTTCTCTTCTCAGGTACTGGAGCTGGGTGTGTTGGCAGGGCAGTGTGGAGTGCCTGCCCTGGCTGTTCTCTGTGGGCAGCTTTAGCCAGGCAGTGGCAGGATGTTGGCTTGGGTTAGTTGCTGTGTGTGCCCATGGCAAGGAAAGGGGTGCACAGAAGAGTGAAATGGTGCTCAGATGTCAAGTTGAAGAGGAAGAGGAATGAGAAAATAGCGGAGAGAAGTTATTACAGAGCAAGAGATCCTTCCCGTCCCTGTCGCTGTAGAGATTGTCAAGCTCTGGTTCTTAAGCAATGCATTACCTTGAGCAGAGCCATTGCAAGAGGCAGTGCCTTGCATTTATGCCTCAGAGACCTCTCTTGTGCCCAGTTTCTTCTAATGCTGTCTATACACTGGAGAGGGAGGAAGATTTGTGCTTGCATAGAGCTGTGTGTGGGTGGTTGGAGTGAAAGGCTGGAAGGAGAGGCTAGCAGTGGTTGGTGGAGAAGGTGTAGCACAAGAACAAAACAGGAAAAAGGTTTTAAGTATCTTGTTGTGCCATGTGGAATTGCAATAGCTGGACTCAGGAGGTGAGTGATACTCTCTGGGGACTGTGGCTTAGTGAGCAGAGATAGACATCTCAGCCCTGTCAGCCTTGAATCACTGGAGTGCAGAAGAGGAGAATTCTTTTGGGCCAGTCAGTGCCTGGCCAGAGTAGCTAACATCCAGAGGTACCTGAGGACCTATTCCAGTCCTACTCCAGCTGCCTGACTGTGAAGCTCTGATATTGCTTGCAGTCACAAGGTCAGCTTGGCTTCGGTGCTTCTACAGAGAACTGTGTTCTGGAGCACTGAGGGAGCTGTCTTTGCAGTCAGCTGCCGTAGGAGAGAAAGGTGGCTCTCCTGACTGTGTAGGAAGGAAACCAAGGCAGAGATATGTTAAGAACTCTCCTCTGGATTGATAGTGCACATAGCTGGGGCAGGAAATAACCCAGGCTGCAAGTGTGTTCGTTTCCTTCAAGGGTTTAAATGTGTGTGCTCAGCCCTGCTCACTGCTGTTAATTGGAAGCCCCTTGCACTTGTGGCCTGCTTTTTAGTATTACCTCAAAGCACAGACCAGATCTGGGTGACACCGTGTTGTTCAGCCAATCATTCCAAGCCCCAGGCTGCTGTGTGTAAGAATGTGGCAGCCAGAGTGCTGTGCTCCTTCACTCAGACTAGCCTTTGTGAGACTCAGCAGCATGACCATCTTGCCTCTTATGGGATTATAACCATGTGTACAAATATTTGAAGGGTGTAAATACCGATGAGAGAATGGATTTGCCTAAGCTGGTACAAGAGGGTAGGGCTCTGAGGCAATTGGAAGGACCTGAGCAGATGATTAGTAGGGAAAGATCCTGTGAAATATTCCCATCTGTGCTGTCTCCAGAACCACAATAGCTTCCAACTGAATGTCAGGTAAAGGGAGAACATACCAGCTGGGGACTGTATTGAACACACACGCACAAGCTGGTTTTATATTTCTGTATCAAGAAAGGTACAGTAAAAGTGTGGTGAAACCCTGCTGAACTGTGCTTGATGAATATAGCAAAGTTTGCTGTAGCTGGGAAGACCAGATATGCTATATTCTACACAAGTGCAAGGTAGCAGTACAGGAAAAAATGAGAGGAAACCTGAGTTCAGGTTTCTTATGTGAGTAATTTGCAATAAATTACAAGGCTGCTATAATCTGAGCTGTTCTGACCCCTCAGCCCACTGTCACTCATGTCTGAGTCATGGCTCCCTATTTATGTGATCAAAGATTTTCTAATGAGAAGAGTTTAATAAATAGGAGAGACATTGGTGAGACAATATTTTAAATAACAAGATGATACAGTGATCAACCAGTTAAATATTGGGTCACTTCCTAACTGTCACGCCTTACTGCCACTTTTTACTTTTTCATTTTAATAGAGTCAGTGTATTGGTCTCACCTAACAGAGTTGTCAGTCTGTGGAAAGCTGCTGTATTTCTCTGAGCTCAAACTCTTTTGACACGGACTATTCTCACCCTGCTAAACCAAGATTTAAAACAAAACACCCCAAAAGAAATGAAGGAAACCCACCTGACCCTTTTCACTCCTCTTCCATCAGTTCGTTTTACGCCATCTCTAATTAACAGCTCCTTACCTTTAGTAATCCCCTTTGTCCCCCTTGCCTCTACTGGGGATATTTATAATGGATAAACTCTTCTTTCTTCTCTCCAGTTTTGCAGTGGCATTATAAAAGGCCCAAATCAAATAATTTAGCAGTAGTATGTTTGAGGGGTGCAGCTCGTACTGACATCTTGCAGTAAACTGCTGTGCAATTCCATGACAACTTGTCTGAGATTGCTAAGCAGACTGGATTTCTTGCAGTGATACTCAGCCATCCAGATCAAAGTTTTCTTTGTAAAAGCTGCTCCTTCTTGAACTGTTCATTGCTTGAGTTGTATTCTTTGTCTTTCTCCCTGATGTTTGAAAAAAGAGGGCTAAGAACTTCTCAAATATTTATTTCTCTCCCTATATACATCATTTACCAGCAAATCACTGTTTTGTCTACCCTACAAAACTTCATGACAACTGTAAGTGAAATTCAATTAGATGGAACTATGAGACAAAGTCACATTTTAATGAGAATATTGAAAAACTCTTCGTTCTTTGTGGGTTTTGATAGGCATTTCTGTGCATAATGGACACAGGGGTTGAAAGACACTGTTGTTAACGATTCAGCATCTCATGCCATTTCAATTAAAGCCCTAGAATTCTCTTTGAGAGTTCCTCAGAACTCTTAAGAAATCTTATATAAAAAATAAAAGAAGCAACAAAGATTGAGGCTCCTTGTATTTGTAGGCTTTGCTAAAATTAATGTTGCATTTTTTATGGAAAACATGATATATAAAGAAATGTTAGAATGTCATATTTATAGATACGTAAATGGAATATATTTTAAGTTTTACTTTGGTGTATATATATAAACACTTATATGATATATTGGTAATTTAGTATACACACATTTTATACATATACATGCATTCAAATATATATTTATATAAAAGTATATATGTGGACGCAAAAACTCAGAATTAAATTAATGAATTAATCTCAGATTACTTGTCATCCTTATTCTTCATTTGTGCTGTTATTTTAAAGAACATCATTACCCCAACAGCATAATCTCCAGTGAATACTTGAGGTTTTGATAAGCTCTTTTTGAAAGTTCTTAACTTCTGACTAGTGGTCAGGAAGTGTCTGTCTTTCCTTTTCTTCCCTGCCACCCCTCCTCAAACTGGCATACAAAAGTTAGCATGTGGTATTGACGTTCTGATCCCAATATATTATTTACAGGATTCTTGTGATGTAACAAAACCTTCTACAAATAATAATCTATTTTTCTAGATGGCAAACATCTGGGTAGTATAAGTAAATGGGTAATTTATTAGTGTTTGAACAGCTTAAAGGAGGGTAAGTAAAGGTAGTCCTGAACAGCTCAGCACTTCTGACGCTGCTTTCCGTCTCATTTGCGGTCTGTGACTGAGCACAGCAGGCTCGTAAGCAGGAGAGAGGGCAGGGGGAAAGGAGGGAGCAGAGGGGACACAATGGGCTTTGGTTGTTCCAGTGAGACTCCCTTTCATCCCTGTCTCTGTGAGATCCCACATACCTGCAAAGGGACTTGGGTGTTGAGTGCTTTGGAGCACATCACGTTTTGGTGACAGCTCTGCCAGTTCCAGTGAACCTGTTGCAGTGGTGTGTGTGTAATTTGTTTGTTCCATGGTGACAATGGATCAAACTCGGGCTATGCTCTGGGAAGAAATCATTAAACCTTTTGTTCTTGTCTCCTTTGTTTCTGAGCAATATTGCTCAGGCTGAACACTGAATCAGTGCTTTAGTTCAGTAAGGGCCACGTTCTTTAATGCTTTCCATTCACTTTTTGTTGCAGGCTGTGTGCAAAAAGGTAACACTGCAGGACAGAGGTTTATTGAAGCTTTGTACTCTTCAGGGAAAGATTTGCCTGTACTCTGTCAGTGTTATAAACCAGTGACGAAATGCTAGGGAAATGGAGCCACCGGCTTTTTTGTGTCACAGCAACCATTACAGTCGTTTGGGGTGAAAAGAAAATCAAGTTCACTCTGAAAGGTCTGTGTGTGCTTGATTAAAAACTTAGACCAGTATATAATAAATTTAGATTTTTCCTGTTTCCTTTCCCAACCCCTCAGCTAAACCCATCCTCTTATAGTCCAAGAAACACTACTGGTTTTGAGTAAAACTGAGAAATGGTCTTTATTAGTTTTAATTAAAAATAAAATTTTGTGATCTCATTTTTTTTCTCTTCTTCATGAATCTGATAATGAAGCAGTGCTCTATTTAAAAGTGGGAATAAATTAGGTTAGGCTAGGTCTTCCCCTGTCCTAAGAAGGAGAATGAGGTGCAGTTAACAGCCTGCTAGCTAACAAGCTAAATATTTAAACACTCAGTAGGATGAGCAAAGCTTGGTGCTGGTTAACATGTTAGAGTAGCTCTTTTTTTTCCTTCTTTCCTTGTTTTTTCTCCTTTCTTTTTTAGATTTTTAAGAATATTCTTATCTGCTGAATTTTTTTTCCATTCCCTCCTCTAGATAAGGAAAGCAGCATTTTAACCCAGTGGCGTGAAGAGCTTGTCTTTTTGTTCCAGCTGCAGATTGCCCTGCCCCATCTGCCTTTCCCACAGGCACACAAAACCAAGCCCACCCCCAGCTGCTTCTTTCTTTAACCTAACAGAGGTAGGGCACATCCCCCAGATCAGCTTCTGCTTATTTAGAAGTAAATCCCACCTTTCAGAGTCCCTCGTTTGCCTTGGGTGCAGGTTCCCTGTGCAGCATTTGTGATGGCTGTGCTGCTGTAGAGCAAGCAGAGCTCTTTCTGCTGGCTGGTCTCTGGTCTGACACGTTTATCATCAGTGCCCCGTTCTGAATCTTGCTGCTCGTGTTTGGGAAAATTGGTTTGAGCATGTGGAGAGCAAAGCTGCTTGGCTCCAGGGAAGCTTGTGGTGTAAAGCAATACTTCTCAGTCCCCTTTAACCATGTAGACAAACTAAGTATGAAAGCCATTTTGGTTTTAAACTGAAAACCCAACAAAGTAGGTGTAGAAAATCTGAGGAGGCTAAACAGATGGTTTAAAATGGCAAAAGAGAGGCCAGCACACTGACCCCTTGTTCAGTGTCTTCTGTCTCTTCAGGAGAGATCCTCCTGGCAGTGACAGCAAAGGGTCTGTTCAGACAGTTTCTCACTGCTGTACATGAGCATTGTGGAAAGGACCTGGCTTTAATCCTCCTGGTCCTTGCTGGAATATAAATGAAGCTGTCAATCAGCAGCTGTGTTTGACATTTGGGTCCTTTCATACCGGTTGAATTTTACAAGGGCAATCTGCCCTCCTGCATTGTTTGTCATCAGGGGTCTGCAGCAGATTAAATGGCTGCATTTAATGGAATGGAATGGGAAAGGATGAGCAGAAGACAATGCTATTAGTGACCTCCTTTTACCTACTATCCGACTCACTGGAAACCCACTCAGAGAGTACTGGTGAAGGTTCAAATTCAAGCTATGTCTGGGAGAAGTGGGTGTGTGTACCCTCCTCCCATCCACTGAGCTACCTGATTGTTCAGGCTACATGTCTCTTCCTTTACTGGTGGAGGGCTTATGGAGGATTGCTCATACTCTATCTTTTGGCCAGTAAATACCTTTGATTTATCCAGACAATTTAAAATAATATATGTTTATACAGGTGTGATTTAAAAAAAAGGTATCGCATGAGGTTGGATAAGATGAGGTTGGGGCATTTTTCACTGTGTATTTATGGGCAATTTTACTTTCGACCTTATTCCAAATGAAAAATAATTCTTCTAGAATGAAGTAACTGTCAATAAAGCTAGAATAACCCTGGCATCTGGGGTCTGTATTTTATTCTGTTTTTACTTCCCATACTGTTTTGTATGTATAGCACCTTTGTCTTCACCTGGCTGTTTCCAAGTTACAAAGAGTTAAATTCAAACAAGCTAGGAGGAGGATGCATGTGCCAGTCAGGGTTCGCAGCTAAATTGCTTTCATACTTTGTTTTTATAATATATTTACTGCTTAGCCACATTTTGGCCTTTTTCCTTTTTCTAACAAAAATCATTATATGGTGTAGCTAGTAGATAATTCCTAATTTTACAGAGACAACACCATGCTAAAAATGTCCTTTGGCATAGGGATCGTTAACTGATGGCAATTTGTCTGCCTTTCTGAATATGTTTTTCTTCGATACCAGCTATAGAATCTATGAAATAATCTGTGGGGGAAAAGTGTGTTTATCTTGTGTTGAAACTGAGGATGGACCAAATGCTTGAAGAAAAAAATCTATCAAATAATGAGCTATAGATAATACTGTATTTTTTCAAGATCCTGGAAGGAGATGCTTAGGCAGTATTATGTGGCAGTCAGCATGAGAAAATTGGCATTTCGTGAAATGCTACCGCAGAATGTGCTTCAAACATCACTATTTATGGATTATATACATGGATTTATATATCCATGTATATAGATAAGATCAATTACATAGATTTAAGTGTTGATGATGTGTCTAAAAGCTACACACGTTACAAACATAAAAGTTTCCTTTTCTGTGGCATAACCATGGAGAACGAGTCTTACTTTTCTCAATCTGAAAGCTGTATTTGTTTGAATAATGAAATGAAGAGTGGTATTTTGTTAGTGATTATTAATAGAGTATTATTAATATTTTATTGTGATGCTTTCAAATAAAGGACTGCACCTACTAGGGTTCTTTTAGGGGTTGAGGTTGTTTATTTTTTTGATATATCTATTAAAAGAGCAGAGCAACACCATATATTTGCATTTTCTGATCACTAAAAATCCTCCCTACCATAAAAATGTGTATGTGAAATTGAGAACCTAATTAAAAGATTAACAGCATGTACAGTAATTTACCCAAAAGGCATGTGTTAATTTGTTAAAACACTAAAGATCTTTATGCTTTCTTTTTTTGATGCTATCAAAATATTTTCCGTGGAACTGGTTGAACCTGGTCTCTTCATTATAAATTCTTCTGCAGAGTAAGACAACTTAATTTCATATCTAATTGCGTAAGGAATTATAAATTATCTTTTCTAAGAGACCTATGACACTAAAACACAGAATGAACAAATAAAATGGATTTGTTCTAGTACAAATGAAGATATATGGCAGTATTTTTATTACAGACAACATTTGTTTGGGCTGAGTGTATGAATATTTTACAATAAGATGCAAAGTGCTATTTGTCGAGCAGTCATTCTAGCAATGCATCTTATGGTGTTTTTCAGCTAATTGCCACGAAGAAACCCAAATCAACAAAACCCAGGCCCACCCATAAAATAAAATCCTATGCAGAATGAGATAAATCTGTTCCAAGGGAAATACATTTTATGTGCATTTATAAAAGTGGGATATGCTTCTTGGATCAAACATACAACTTTTCTTTTGTTCCCAGAGGAAAGACCTGTTGATTCCAAAAGTGTGCTTTAGCTCAGCAAAAAAGTGACTTGCTGCATGTAAAATGATTTCCAGCTAGGCAAGAGATGCTGTAGTGTAGACTGGAGCACACAGGTGAAGGATTTCATGTCTGGTTTCTCTTGGGCGTGATGTATAGAACAGTTGACTGGATGTGGAGCATTTTCCTGATGCAAAGGGAAATGTGGGTCCTGTCCTGGCTCCATTGGTGTCACACAACCTGAGGGGTTGCCATTCTGCTGCACAATTAAGATGTCCCTCCCTCCTGGGGACTTGTGGTGGAATCCTGAACAACTCTGCCCTCCTGCCTTGAAAACACAGGAGGTTGTCTTTTGGAAACAACAGAGTGTCAAACAGTACCAAGTGACATCGTAATCTGAGAACTGAATATTAACATTATGGCAGAATTCAGTAGAAACTGGTATTTATTGAAGATTTGTCTTTCGTAGCTTCTTATAGAATTGTATTCTGGCATTGAAAGTTTAAAATCTTTTATAGTACATTTACTATTTTGTACTGCCCTGTGTCAGTGTTGGTGCCAAGGCTGTTTGAATGTTGCTGAACGTCTGTTTAACCAGCTTAGATTAAACCCTAATAATTATTTAGTGCAAGGAACAAATTAATATTACACTGATCTTTGGAGGGTTGAATTAATAAATATATCACAAGGATTAGTTTGAAATTGCATAATAGAGATGTTCTTTTATTTATTTATCCAGAAGTACTTTCATTATGAAGTTTACTAATACAGAGCTGCTTCTGTTAAGCTGATTGTTATTCCTAGATACTAAAAGATCAATGCCAAATTGTCTAAATCCCAATGTATTGATGGATTTGTGAGTTTTCTAGAAGGGGGCCAAAAGGGTAGTATGTCACTTCATAAAGGTGAGTAGGAAAGAAATGTAATAATTTTAGCCAGAGAGCTTCTATAGTCTCTTTTGAGTGGTATGAGACAAAAAATTCAGCATTTATGGTGAAATGTGGATTACCCTTTAAAAAAAAATTATGCCTTATAATCCAAAGTGGTTTCAGTAACAAGGTTAAGGAACACTTTTGTAATCATACAAACATGAGATTTTTTCCCCCTTAGCTTTCTGTAGCTCTGTATTAAAACTTTATTTTGCAAGAACTTCATATGCTACACAGTTCCGAGTGTGTATCAGTACAGGTAAGTAGGGAGAGAGAAAGCAAAAAAGAAGAGAGAGAGGTTTTTCTATGCTCTGTGTAATAGCAATATCATGACTTTGTGAGGGGCAGCAGTGTGATTTTTGGTAGTGTAGTAAGCACCAGCACCAGGTCACTGAGGTCCAGCAAATCCCTGTCCCACTCTTCTCCTTGCTGTCCAAAGTTGGGATGCAGTTGCAGGTACAGCTGTAGCACTGGCATGGCTCTGTGATGCCCCAGGGTTGCAACATCAATTTTGTGGAAGGAGGGGCTGCTACAGAACAAAATTACCATCATACATCTTCAAGGCTTCTCCTGAATCCTTATCTTTTTTTATCTGGGTCTCTTGTGCACAAACTCACATTTTGCATGTAAATGTGAAGGAGATGGAGAAATCTTAGCTGCAGATGGGGGGGAAAAAAAGCCTCCAGTGTCTTCATATTTAAAAAAAAATCCAGAATTAGAAGGAGATAAATTTATGTAACCTTTGCACCATAATAATATGGCAAGACCTGACACAAAGCCATAAGGCTGTTTTCACAGATTGAGTTGTCTGGAAATTGTGCAATGCTGTTTAAATAGAATGTCTTTTAATAGCTCACAAGAAATTAAAAAAATACATTAAAAAAGTCATGTTTTCACCAAGGATTATGTGATGGCAGTGTTAACTCCAGTGCAATTAATAGACAGCATGTACTTTGTTTTCCTTTGAGTGCTTAGCGTTTTCTCTAGATTTTATCTGGTCACGTATCCAGGAACTTGGTATGGATGCAAGCTGCTGTTAATTGAACTGTATTTGGGACTATTAAAACCATTATATGTGCAGTATGGCAGGATGTGTATCTCAATGTGCATTTGCAGCAATGTCACTGTGGCATGGTGTATCCTGTAGCAGATAGGCAGCCCCTTGTCCATATATTTTTAGATACAAAACCTAATTGGTTTATGACAAAATAACTTCTTATATTGGCATAGCATTTATCTTCTACAAAACCTGCAGTTATTTTCCCAGAACAGTTGGGAGGTGCAGTTTGTCACTTAACAGGGAGAAAGATGGAATATGTTCTAATTTTGTAATGGAGCATGGGCCCATTGAGTCAGGCCTTGTGTCGTAGGAATTTCTCTGTATAAAGGGAGGCTGGTTTCCCTGGAGGTCCTGGTTTCCCCTATCTCAAGCACCTACTGAATGTCTTTTTACATCCAGCTAGTTGTATGATGTAGTATTTGGAGGGAAGAAGATGCTGTTTTATAGGAGGACTGATCAGTTCACGTCTGGAAGCAAAAAAAAACCCCTTACTTCTGTGCTTGATAGATTAAGTCTTTTATATAACATGTTTTATAGCAAAAGGGCTATGTTTGTACAGAAGGAGGTGCCAGAACGCTAATAGAACTATAGTAGCTCATCTGATGGGTGGGACAGATTTCTGTTTGGAAAAAAAGAATTAACCCCGTGTGGGAGTGTAATCTTTGGCATTGTTAATTCTTGACATTTTGTTTCCCATACTTCTGGGGCTCTTGATGAGGGGAGCTTCATCTTCTCTGTAAAAATTTAATTTGTAAAGATTAAAAAAATATTCTTAGAGGATTCCATCAGAAGCTTGTTAGCATGATCCTGTCTTTGGCATGAGAATATGGAAGAGAAAAGAATCCAAGCATTTTAATTTGCTGGGAACAAAAAGAAGCTGGTTGGTAACTTTGGGATGCAGTCTTGCTCTCTGAAGCACATTACTTTGCGGGCATGCAGGCATGTGACAGTGTGATCCTACATGGGGCTTGGTTGGTTTCAAACATGCCTGGGGCCTCCTGTGGCCCTTTTGTTATTTCTCAGCCTTTGGCCCCGAGTGCTGGTGGGGGATGTGTGGAGATGGGGAAACAAGAGAAATGGATATTAGAATTCAGTAGCAGATTTAAATTAAGCAGAAACCTCAGCATGTTATAAACTTGTAAGGCTATATATACACTATGGCATGTGGCTGGACCATAGTTATGCTCAGCAAACCACTGAGTATTGTAGGACAGTTCATACATTTTCTAATTCTTCCCAGAAAAAAGAGGATTTCAGTACTAATACCTTGTTATCATATTTCTAACTATTGGCAGCAAAGCAATTTGAACTTTCAAAAATAGCAGATTAGGTATTTCCTTAAAACTATACATACCATTTAGCATCTTACAGATGTTCTGGGAGAACAGCACAGGGATTGACAGAAACTGGGCCTGAAGGTGGCTTAAGGGAGCTAACAGAGTTTAGGGAAGGTTATGGAAAAGCTGTGCTTTCCAACAGATGTACTGTGAGGGGAGGTGGGAAAGGACCCGCAGTGCCAAAGCAGGAACTGCTCATCACAAACATGACTTTTTCAGCCAAGAGGAGTCCAGGCTGACAATGTCATTTGGAACTTTGCATCCTTAGTAGGAGGAGTTAAGAACAGGAGTGAAAAAGCTGGTAGTAATAGAGATAATGTCCTGACCTCTTAAAACATAAGCATGCCTATCTCCTCACAATGGTGGAAACTGAAATCAGGGTTCTGCTGAAATTGTAATAAGGCCAAAAATTAAACTAGAAAGTTTTGACTTGGTGTGAAGACTAAGTGAAATAGAAAAATTAAATAGGCATCTGGTGCTGTGATGTAGGGTCCAAAATCAGCTCACACATTGCTGTTAGTTCATAGTTGTTGATGCTGTAGCTTCAATAAGGGATCCTTTACTAGAAAATTAAGCCATGTTTTCAGTTACAGAACTGTAAATAAAGTCAAATGCTTCTGAAGTCAGTGGAGTTTTTGATTTCCACTGATGCAGTGGAGGGCAGAGGTTGAAACATGATTTATGTTTCCAGTTGTATTTCAAACTTGTTTTATATGAAGAAGTAAATAATGTGTTTTGAGGTAGGTTGGGATCATAGGCAGCCCAGGTTGACATAATTTAATGTATATTAGTATGTGGTTACTGATCCTATACTCGATGGTTTGCAAAGAGCTTGTTTGAGGTCTTCCATCCATGTAAGTTTTCATCTGTATCCTAATATGGAAAGCCAAACACAATACAGCTATTCTTGAGTGAGTTGTTTAGCTACAGGAGATACAGGCAAAAGCCATTTTACTACAGAACATTTTTCCTTCCATGAAAGCCATCCTTTCACAGAATACTTTCTGTTTAATTATATTCAAAGTAATTTAATTGTTATTTCTAATATATCATCAAAATTTGGATTTGGGTTCTTGCTTGCTTATGTGACTATCTGAGACAGTGACTAAGACTGGGATAAAAAAATAGGGATTGCCTGTAGGAGTCCTCTTACCACTTCAGAGTCACGGAGAAAGACAACCTGTGTCCTCAGAGGCCAGAAGTGTGGAAACTCTTTAAGACTGAAAGTAAGGAGCCATGTGTGTCTTAATATATATAAAATTTTATTTGCTTTCAAGTACTTTCCTTAAAATTGGAGGAAGGAAAAAGCTGCAGAGTGTTGGGAGACACATGAAGCCTGGGGTTAAGAACCTTAAAGTAGGGTAAGGTGTTGCTGTAGTTGTGTGTGTATGTCTGTGTTTGATTGAAGGTGGGGATAGCAAATATTCACTGTTCTGGCAAGGACTGAGAAATTGGTCTTTAACTTGACTAATATGTATGTGTATGTAGGAAGGTTTTAAAAGAAGGGGAAAATAGTTGTTAATTTGGGCTATTTTTCGTTGAAACAAGGAGAAATACAGTAACTTTTTGTTTCCAGAGAGCTTTTTAGAAATATTAATTCAAATTAAGATTCATATATTTTGTGAGGTTTTCACGTAGGGTGGAAAGCAGGGTACCTTGTCTGACTGCTTCTATAAATCAAGATGGTGCCTTCTCTTCCATGAAGCTTAAGGTAAAAGAGTTTTAAAGCCCAAGGTTGTTAGTACTTGTCTGTAGACTTCTAAATAATATGCAAGAGATTTTTATTTGATTAACTCTTTTTAAAAAAATTATTAACAAGGTGCTTATGGATAAACAGTCATCAGAAGCTTTAGAAATTGTGGGAGATTTGATGTCATATGATGTCATTACAGCAATTCGCTGCATTGTAAAACTTCAGAGCAACCACTGCTGTACCACCAGGGTGAATAATGGAGCATTCATTCACTCCTACCAAATCCCAACATCAGATATTCCACAGGCTCTCTTAAAACAGAAATTGTGCCTGTAGGAGCATGTACTGAGAAGTAATGTTTTGCAGGGTATAATCAGAGTACCTCAAAAAGAGTGGTAGATATTTTAATTCCCAGAAGTTGTTGTGTTAAAACTGTAGGAAAGAGATTCTTTGAGGTGAAGGCTCTTCTTATGGAAGCAGCTGGAAAAAATCTTGGCTATCTTGTGAGGAACTGGTGAGAAGGAGCACTAGAGGCCAAATGCTGCTTGCTTATACCATCCTATGTTTGGGGTAGTGCCAAAGACGAGTGCTTTCCCTGCTGCGACTGGGCTGGGGGAGTACATCTCTGAGGGGCCTGAGCTACCAGTGACTCTACTCTAAACCACACATAAAACAAGTTTAGCAATCTTGGACTGTTGAACAATGATTCATTTTATAATATGACCGCAAAATGTAGCTGTGTTGGTAATGATTACTTCAAACAGCTT
Organism: Molothrus aeneus; assembly: GCF_037042795.1. NCBI lineage: Eukaryota > Metazoa > Chordata > Aves > Passeriformes > Icteridae > Molothrus > Molothrus aeneus. The sequence goes on along the minus strand of NC_089652.1, from coordinate 11,634,052 downwards.
GAGAAGCTGAATGAGCAAGGAGAAGTTGGGATTACCCTTAGCCCTACTGAGTGTCCTTGTTGGGCTGGAGGTCAAGGCTTCCTGGTACAGCTTTTGCCCTGGGCTGCGCAGACAGGCAGGGCAGAGCTCTGCTTGCAATAGACAGACAAAGGTCTCATTCTTTAGTGGTAAATGTGCTTTAATAGCCACCACTGTATACTAATACTTAAAATGAAAGGAAATGTTAAGTCTACTCCATGTTACTTGTTCAGGATGTTAACAGCTGTATGGCAAATGCATCTAGAGTAGAGAAGGGAGAGGAAGATACAAGCAACTTTCATAGCCATCCTTTCATATCTGTAATTACATCAAGACTTAGCAGCAGTGTCATTTCATTTTGCAAAGGAGCGTGGCAGCCCTTGAAGTGAGATTTGTTGGTGTTCAATCCCACACGGTAGAAAAGGTCCATTGTGCTCTGACCTGCTTTAAAACAAACCATACTAAACCATGCATGCATACTCAGAGTCCCCCCTCTTTATAGACAACTGCCGTTTGTTGCAAGGGTTGCTATGGCAAACCAGGGCAGAAAATCCTGTCTTGATGTTAAAGTGAAATACTTAGAAATTGTAAGAAGACAGATTTTGAGAATATAAATTAATTAAATGGCAGTAATTGCATTATTGCACTATCTTGCCAGCAAAATAGCTATTCCTGTGAGAGTCTTATTACTGTGTTAGGTCTTGGAGCAGAGTGTAGTTTTTTAAATGTGCTCTAGGTTTTCAAAATCTGTCTTTGTGCTTTTATTTATTTCTAACTAATGATAAATAGTAGCTTAGCCTTGTAAAGATGGTCATCATCCGGTGTGATTGAGTTGTTAAATCTGTAAGAAGACTGAATAAGCATTTGCAGTTTGGGCTTTAAACTGACAGAAATAGCTAACTATAACCTCACCAATCTGGCCTACACAGCTGCTGGATAGTTCGCTGGTTTGAAATCATTGTGTTTGGATTTGGACAGGAAATGTTGCGTTTCTTCCAGATAGAAGTCCTACAGTGTCTAATGAGCCTTTTGCTCCTTGGCTGCTGGAGGTACAAAGTGTCAGGCAAGAAGGAGACTTCTATGGTACATTACTTCATTTGAGAGAAAAAGGAAAAAACCAAGGCTTTTTTTTGTTGCTTGTCTTATTCAGCCCGCCCTGTCCTGAGTACTTAACAGGTCTGATCTTACTGCAGTTGTGCCCTTCTTCAAATCAGCAATGAAGTGATGAAGAATAAGCTCCAGAAACAGAACTGATAAAATGGATGCTACCTAGTGTCTTTTTAGTGCAATTAGAAAAGCTGCTTGGACTTTTTTTTCACTTTAAATTCTGAAAACAAAACAGTTTTCTCTCCTTATATCTGTAAGAGTTACTCACTTAAATTTTTACACATACAAGCATTTCCTTACATTTTTAAGTGGGTCTGTGTTATTGTCCTTTGATAATATTTGGGGAGAAATGAAGATTAAAATGCTTGTTTCCCACATCTGACATAGGAGATTCAGATTGAAAAGGAGAAAGAAAACAAACCACTATATAGAAAAAGAAATGAACAACGTTTTTTGAAGATGCACTACCTAGGACCATGAAGAACCTCACTCAGGGTGCCCTGGTGAGCGAAGTCCTTTCTGTAGGTGTTCTCCAAGCATCTCTGGTCTTTGCTCTGTTGATCTCAGTTGATCAATCAGCCTCTGCTTGGTTGAATGCGGGCACGGGCTGGTGGCTCTGTGTTGGTTATGCCAATATCGCCAGCCTTATGAATTGACCATCTGCTGTTTGCTTTTGTATGCACTTAAAAATCGGGCAGGAAGAGCACTGGCAGTAGCCTTGGATTAGTACCTATATCAAAGTTCAGGAACTCTAGAATCTTGTCAGTTTTGCCACTCCCTATTTGTCTTCAAAAAGTCATCTTTAGCTGTACTACTAGCACAGCTTGCTGTAGGTGGTTCTGCTGGTTAGCAGAGGTAAATACATGCTGCTGTCAAACTTCCAGAGTTCATTTTATTACCCTGAGAATGTAATTTTGTACATTCCCCTTGGAATGCCTTGGTCCCCTTGGTCCCTTTGGTTCTTGAGTAGACAGTAGACTGGCCAGTGAATCCAAAGAATGGAATGGGACAAAGCTTCTGTGTTGTGGATTGAATTTTATAAGTTTGGAAGAGGGACCAGCAGGTTCCCAAATGGGAATTTCAAAAAAGAGGAATGTAAAAATGTTTCTAACTAGTTCATGTCAGCATCTTAATCTGGAACTGGCCGTGTCTAATGCAAGATGCTTTTCATGCCATTATGTTTGCCAGCTACCTCTTAGACTAAGGCATCTGTAGTGATTCGAGAGTTCAACTTTGTGCTAGAAAAACGAAGGCACTTGTGCAATATCATTAAAAGCTGAGCCAATTTTTTTTTAATATTACTTACTTGAAACCACTGTCTTTCCTAGTATTTTGTGAGGCATTTTTCTTCCTTGTTGCATTTGTTGTTATTCAATTGAGGGATTTTTCAGTGTGTTACTTACCTTAAAATGTTCTCATTTTCAAGGATAAAATTAAGGAGTTGTGAAAACCTGGATATTCTAATGGTCACTAGTGCAGAGATTAGTTGTAGATGACTGTGTGCTTCGAAAAGGAGTTTTGTATTCACTTAACAACTTTTCTTAAAAATGACAACTAAATAATTTTAAAAATACAAAAAAGGTTAATTGAAAACTACTTTTTAATATGTGTTGCAGTCATTCCTTACTGGTAAACATATGCATAAAATGTTGTGGCTTCAACCACAACATTCATGTTTATTAGATGTGTTTTTATACTGTCTCTGCATTGTAAATGAATAATAGTTATCTTAAATGCTGTATTTTTACTCTATGGTTGCAACCACAATTAAACAGATTCCCTGTGTGGAATTATATACCCAACTACTTCCTCCCAAGATATTTTTAAACTTTTTGCCTGAATGATGTGCATTATTTTATTTACAGCCCATAATAATTATCTGGAAGATATTAGTTATTATGTCAGTCCAAGGTGGCACTAAGTCCTTTCCTTCTCACAATTAACAGAATAATATTTGTGTCAGAGGTGGGCAGGGATATGGACCCCAGTTAAATCCTAGCAGACATGTCATTATCGTAGCAGGGGAAAGCAAAGGAGCAGGTCCCTCCCTGGGTGAAAGCACCGGGAACAAACGGGTGGCTATATTTGTTTTGGCAGGCTGAAGCTGTTGTGAGCCTGCAGTCCCAGCCAAAACCAAGTGAGCTTGGAGTTGACTTGAGCTGTTTCTCAAATGTTTTTGTGAACTCTCACTTTTTTTTTTTTTTTTTTTAATTCCCCATGTTGTTTTAATTATATTTCTCAGTGCTGGGAACATCACACTAGATCTTCTGTGTTTTGGTATTATTTGTGAGAAGATTTCTCATCAGCTAATAGCAGTTGTTTAACAAAAAATCTTCATTGGTTAGGGTAAAATCTGAGCTCAGATGTGTGATCACATAAGGGAAAATTCCATTGAGACTTGGAGTGGAATGAAGCCCCCTCCTTAATACTTTTGTCTAACATATGTCACTGTATTAAAAATAATTACTTTGGTTCCTTAGAGGGGAAGAAGAAGGGTTTTTTTAAAACATGGAATTCTATATTGAGTAGGCAAATAAACTCTTGAGATTGCTTTCATTGGAAAAGGATATTTTAAATGGTACCTTTTACTTGAACGTTGGCCAGTTTAATTTAGATTATTGCTTCTGACAATTAACCTCGTGTTGGGCTGCACTTGTCTCATTAGCAATGTGGTGAGTGATGAACTTGGATCCATGAGGGCTCAGCTCTCACCTGGGAAACTCCCTCGCCAAGGCTGTGCCACTGCTTATTAACAAAGTATTAACAATTTATTAACAAATCCACCTCAAAGCCGTCTCTGGAGGGCTGGGACTGGGGGATTAAACAAATATATCAGTAGTCTTTTAAAATTCTTAGAATATTTTTGCCAAGAGAGAAAGTTAAACAGCAGAGGAGGCACGGACATAAGTTTAAAAAATGTGTTGTTTTGAGATGATTTGGTTTTGGTGTTTTCCTTTTAAAACTTTTTGTAGTTTGAGACAGAGTTCCACCTTCAAAATTTATCTGCTTAAAAACAAGTTTTTAAATAAAAAGGGAATAGCGTGAGAGAGAGTAAGAATATGGCTAAATAATTAAAGATTAAAATTCTTAAATTCTGTTTGAATGTAATGCTTCATCTGCCAGGAAATGATCAGTTGATTTGTTTTTCATTTAAGCAAACCAGTTACACAAGTTGTGGTTTTATGAATTGATTCTCTCTCTTTTTCTCCCCTGATTTTTATCCACCAAAGCAAGATATCTGTTACTTTTCACAATCTGCTGCTCTGCATTATACAGGGAATATTCTGAAATAATGTCATCTTTTGGTGGTGCTTTGGCAAAAAAAAGGATTGAACATAATTTTGTGCAATAGGAATAATGACTTAACCAACTTTGTATAGCTTGAAAGCTTCTGATATAAGTATTGTCATAGAATGTCCATACTCCAATTTGAAATACAAAGAGTTTTCTGGCATTTCTTGGAGAAATGGCTGAAAAAAACTTGTTTGCTTTTCAATATTTTTTTTTACTTCTTATGTGCTTTATTTTTGAGTTATAACAACAAGCTGTGTACTTGTGTCTAATTTTACAACATACATATCAAATTTGTAGTGTCCAGAGATAACACAACAACACATATCTTTATGTGCAGGAAGGGGGAAAAGTGTTAGTTCCTGAAGTAAGTTGTTGTTTTTTTCCTTTAAATGTTAATTCACTTTGTGTTATATTGTATCAGCTCCCTACAAATACTTCTACTGTGAAAATCAGTAAAGGAAGCAGGATTTAAACTTACTGCCGTGTTCTGTCCCTTTACTGCGACTATGCACATGATATTTGCATTCACTTAAAATATCACACCTGCTACTTAGAAATACTTATTTTATTGAATATCTGATATTGCATACATGACAGCAGATCCAAAGTGAATGTATCAAAAATGAGTTGTTGTGGCAGTAAAGTGGGTCATTTTAGTGGAAAAATGGAATGTTTTCCTGTCCTTGGCTGCAGTGAGGGAGGGGTGTGTGCAGCTGGCCCATTGGCTGTGCAGCCCATATGAGCACAGTGAAGAGGGCTAATGCCGAGCTGTGAATTGACTGGCAGCCATCACCATGCCTGCCTGCCCTGCTCCTTCCTCATCTACCACTGCAGCTTTCCCTGCCCTGGGAACTGCACCTTGGTGTTTTCTGGGCTGCCCCGCTCTGGATGGACTGAGCAGGCACCCTTGGGCATGGCTCTTCTGGAACAGGCATCCGTGGCTCATCCCTCTTATGGCACCTCTAGTGCTCTCTTCCTCTGCTTATAAATTTGAGTAAAATGCATGGGAAGAAGATGGGAAGAAAAGTCATGACTCAAGCCAAACAGAGTGTAACTTCTTGCCTTGGGGGTAGGAGGAAGGGATATTGGGGTTTGTGGTCTAGAGATTTATTCCTGTAGAGCTGGGAGGTGCTGGCGGTCATTCAGAGATGGGAGCAGCGAGGCGTGGGTGGGAGGAGGAAGGTGACAGTGATGTGGTCCTGAGTGGATGGGTGAGCAGGCACTGACCAGCAGAGTTGCTTGCCATGAGGGATTCTCAGACAGGGTTGTTTCATCGTATTCACTATGACAAATCTGAGGTCTGATTTGGCAGGAAAGAAAACATATTCATTGATTTTCAAGCTCAAAATTGAAATGGTTTTCTTTGTACCCAAGAAGGGCCTAAAAGGCTGTTAACAAGGTTGAGACCATTTTCTGGCTGGAGGCAGTTGCTGGTGGGGAGTTCTGCTGTCTCACTAAGGCTGAGGGAGAGTATGCATTGTTCTTGCCCATCAACCTGTCAAGCCTTCCTGTCTTTTGTGAGACACAGCAAATTCCTCTTCCTTTACTGACAGAAAACTCCTCAGCCATAATAATAGTATAATTTTGCAGTTCTGCCAAGATTGCTCAAAAGTTTTGGTTGTGATACTTAGTTACATTGGCTAATATTTTTTTTCAAGATAAAAATTACTCAAAAGACGCTTCGGGTATGACATTCCTTTTGTTTATGTAGGGCATATGGAGGTACTCACCACAGTTAATGGAATATGAAGCTTTTTGTACACTGCATACCTGGATAAAAGCTGGCTTAAGTCCCTAAATGCCCCCATTTCATTTGTAAAGAGCTTTTTAGCTTAGCCTTAACACAGAGTATTTAGATTTCAAACTCTTATCTTACTTTTTCTAAATGAAGGGCGTTCTTTAGACATCTCCAAATGAGAGGCTTCTGTGTCTTGAGTTCACATCTTTGAACATGTGACAAAAAACATTTCACCTGAGAAGTAGGTAAAGGAGGTAACAATTTGGGCCTCCAGCAATAAAATTAATCCTGGTTATGAAGATTGGGTGGACCTTAATTATCAGTATGGCTTGACTGGACAACCTCTTGAATTTCATCAATGCAACATGTTTAGTCTAGAGCAGTTTACCTAGACTAAGCCATTTCTCACAAAATCCTATAGATTCATCTCTAATTTATCAATTTTGTTTAATATTTAATTTTACTCTCTAGATTGCAGTTTTAATGGTGGGGCTGTGATCTTTTCCATCCACACTACAGTGATGACTCGTCACACTGATTGGGACCCTTACTGCATGAGCTTTTCAAATGAGTTAATCTGTGATAAACTGTAAACCAGGGTCATCACGAGAAAATGAGAGCTGTTTTAGTGCTGATAGGCCCCCCTGATTAGATTTTCATCCACCATGAACTCAGATGTCAAATGAAGAAAGGAGGGTATTTTTTTTGCTGGTTAGAAAGACTTACAATTAGTTTTAAGTGTCAATTACTATAGTATTTTAGGCAGCTCAGATTTTTAGGATAATTCTACACAGTACAGAAACATCCCCAGTCTTGTTCTAGAAGTTGTACGGAGGTCTGTAGAGTGTTTAGCACGAAGCAAAAGGAAGTTGTCCAAAACTAATTCTATAGTTCCAAAGTTTTTTCTTACTCAGAAAGTCTTTATTCCTTTGGTGTGCATACCTGTCTTAAGACCTCCAATATGAAACAACCAGTAACACCCCATGCCTCCAAATGAACAGTAGGCTTTGGGGGAGTGAAAAAGACTTGTGTTAAGATGCAGATACCCACAGTGCAACCCATGTCCCACCACCTGAGTGAGTGCCAAGAGCAGAGAGTAGATCCTGGCTGTGGGAAATGACTGTGTCGGCAGGAACCAGATTGAGGCTTTTCCTCCAGGGTGGCCTTTGAAATCAATCAGATTGTGAAAACGATAGACTTCCCAAAGCTGCCTTGGTGTGTTGGGCTAGTAATGCTCCCTCAGTGCTGAGGTCTGCTCTGGTTCCCTGTGCCAGTAAGGAAAAGAGAATATATCTGGATTATATGAGGGCTGTTCAGCCTGTTCTTTGAGGAGATGTATGCAGAGTCTTCATCTTCCTACATACGACTTTGTGAAGTAGGTATTTATATCTTGTTTTCTCCTATGGCATGATACTATTAGTTGAAATCCCTAGTCAGATACTCTGTATTTGTGGTACAGAGGAGATTGCTGGCAGCAGTATAGGTTGTGCCTTATGGTGAAATGGTATCTCTGATAGATTCCAGGGATTTTCCAGTGCTGGTGCCATGTTCTGAATAAGGCATCATCCCACTGTATCTTTCTTTAATTATATTCCCCCAAAGTGGGAATGGGCTTCTAGATTCCTTTTCTGCTTTTGCACGTAGAAGCTGTGCATACGTGGGCCCCAGACACCTGGGGCTTTGGGAGATGATTAGAAATGACAGTTTTTCCTCCCTTTTCTCTTGAAATATCACCCTGCAGCATTTTTTATCTCTTTGATTTGAACATGAGGTAGAGTTTAGGAAAGAGAAAGAAGTGGTGAGAGGAGGTACTAAAACTCTACGCCATCTCACAAGGGTGTTCACAGTGCCGCCAGTGCTTGAGGCTTGGAGAGTCTGTCCATGAAATCCTCACACTGGTTTTGGCTGGGATGGAGATACTTTTCTACATAGCAGATCCACAATTTCTATATGTGGTGATTACGTGACAATCTTAGCTGCTACTAGAGAAGTGGGGAACTGGAAATGCTTCTGAGCATGATGTGTGTGTGCAGCAAAGTTACAGATCCAAAATGTTAATAACTCTTTCCAGTCTTTACCATGTGCACAGAAATTTATAATTTAAATTAAAAAAATAGTTATTTCTGTCTTTCTATTTTTTGTTCTCTTCTTCACAAAATGACTAACGTGAAGTTAAAATGCTAATAGGATCCAAAAAGGATCTGGTGGCTTTGTAAGAAAATAGGTTCAGTTCTAGGAAGATGTGGGCTAAGAAAACAAATCTAGGTTCATTTCAGCATTAATGTGGGCTCATCAACAGTACAAGGGAAAACTGTTTTTTCTGAGTCTGGTAACAGTTCCTGCTTGCTCTGAGTCATCTCCTCTAGTGGTGAACTAGTCTTTTTTTTTCTGCTTTTGTTTTCTGTTGATAGGAAATGTAACATAGTTCAGTAACCAGCAGAGCTTTATTTAGACTTGTCAGAAATGCAGAATTTTTTGGTCTTCCTGGGAATAAAAGAAAGAGATGGGGGACTTGAGATCAGATTATCAACTGAAATAAGTATCAGTAAAGGAAAATTTCTTATTTAATTTAATCAAATTCATCTGAATTTGCAATGCTGTGCAAACTAAGAACTAGGGTTATTAAAATGTATTTTGAAAAGAAATATTATAACCTTAAAGATACTATTTCCTATCTCTCTCTAGTTGATCAATTTGTAAGGCAAGGGGGAGTTTTAGTCCCTTACCTTCTACCTGTTTGTGCTATGAGTGAGATCTGAGCCTGAGTATCAACAAACAGTGCCTGTTCTTAAATATACATATGCATGCAGATTTTCATGGATACTTCTGCTTCCATAAAAATTTTTCATATAAAAATGCTAAAATAGAGGTGTTACTGCCTCCCTTGTTAACTGCTTCGTGGTGGAATTTGTTCTTAACTGAATGTTATTAGAGACACTGGGATTAAGCTTGTGGATATTTTTTGATCCTGTATGGATCTGGCTGTACTCTTACAGTAAGGCAGCTACAAAGAGCAGAGGGTTTCAGAGTTGAATGGCAAAAATTACAGCAACTGTGTCTTCACTTACTGCATTCATGTTGAATTAGTGGAAGCAGTCATTTGAGATTATCAGTAAAGTCCTCAATCCCTCTATTTCCTCAGCAGTACTTGCTTTTCTGTCCTGATAGTTAGATGCTGCCCTACTAGTTTTTCAGTTGTTCATGTTGTTTTTTTCTCATAGAAGTCAAGAACTGAATGTCTGGTGGGAAGAAAGAAAAGACAGAAGGCAAACCAAAAGTAGTAATTTAGTGAAAAAAACATTCTGCTAGTCTTTATACAGAGTAAGGAAAACCCCAAGACACAAATCTTAGACTAAAGAGATTAAGCTGTTAAACTACATAGGCCAGAATATGAAACTGCATTAGTTTAGGGGTTTGTTTGTGCAGCACAGCATGCTGTACGCCCTTATTTTTCTTTGGACTTGAGACCCATGAATTTTCAAATCTACTTGTAGTTGACTCAACACAAAGATAGTTGGCTACTGTATGTTTGCAGTCTGAGCCAGACTTTCTGTGCTCTCTGTAGCTGTTGCTATGAGTGGGCAGGATATTCAGATTCATACAAGGCCAGATAATGTCTGTAGGCTTAATTCTAAGCTTATTATCCTCTACAATGTCCTGTTAGCAATGCTCCTTTATAACCTTTTATAACCTCTAAAATGTGTTTTATGTATTCAGCTGCAATGCCACGTTTTTGTGCTGTTTCCTCTGCTCAGTAGACTGACTTCCCTTGTGAAGCTTATAGGCAAGCATTGAAGCTGGGTGAATTCGAAGGAGTTAGGGGCATTGGCATCTTTTTAAAAACAGATGCAGGGTTTTCCCCAAAGAGAGAGAATGTCTTCTACCTCTCCTCTTATCTATTGGGAAATACATAAAATTCAAGAAAGGCTTCAGGAAGGTAGGGACCAAAGGCTGTCTGCCCAGATACCCTGTTTTTGCTGAACGTGTCGTGAGGCAGATTGTCTTGGTGGCAATGGGCTGGCAGAAAGCTGACAAAAAAGGTTGGACAGCAAATGTTTGTGCAAAGCTCTGGTCCTTTCACTCATGTGCAGCCCTTCATAGGTGGTGAGGTGGCAGTACAGTCACCTGGTCCAAAATTTGTTGTGAGATGATCCCGACATTGTTTATGGCCGTTCAGGAACATGTGCAGTGGAGAAAAGCACCACCTGTTGAGTACACTTGCATTCATGTTTCTTAGCAACTGAGGCAACTGCACTAAAGCCCCAGTTCTCAGTCTGTAAGGCTGAGCTGGAAGCCCACTGCAGGTCCCCACTAGCTGTATCTGCTTATGTTGGCTCCCTGGGAGGCCCTGAATTAGAGACAAGTCCTGGTACCACACTGGGATGGCAGAGGAGTAGCACATTTGGCCAGGGACCCTGGGACTCAAGGAGAGACAGCTGAAGTCCAAAACAAGAGGAACAGCTATGATTTAAGATGCCAAAGCAAACCTCTACTCATGGCAGCAGGTAAAGAAGATCTTTGATCAAGGAAGAAGCTGAGTTGTGACACTCTGGGTTTCCAGGGTGTTCAGCGGGCACTGCTCCCTGGGAGGAGGCACAGCCTGTGCTCCTGGTGTCCCAGGGCTAAGCTAGGAACAATCTTACCTTTAGAGCACAGATTGCCCAAAAGGCAGTAATTTCATGTAGAACTGGGTGAGTGCCCTGCTCTGGGCATTATGTGGGGATGATGTTAGTGACATGCAGTGGGTGCTGCAATCCTGTGGGCATTGGGTCTGCTGAATATTACCACTGAGACTGCCCTGGGGTGAGGGTGCCTCTCAGGAAGGGCAGCTTGGTGGAGGGTGAAGCTGAACTCCAGGCTGGCAGGGTTATGAAAGACACCTGGATGCAGTAGCCTTTCTGTCATGAGTTGTCATGATTTGAAAGACTTTGTATTCTGCCCTGGAAGTGATACTTAGAGGAGTGGTTCTGTGTCTCAGATGAGAGAAGTGGGTTTCTCTCTCTTTATGCATTTTCTTGCTGTCCAAGGCAAGTGCACACTTAGCCCAAAAATGACAAAAGACAGATATTATGCAGGACTGAATGTAGTTTTCCTCAGTGGAGGTGGTAGTTTTATAAGTAATACAGGAAATGTAAAAAATACTTCAGAATCACAGAATATTCAGAATATTCTGAGTTGGAAGAGACCTGCAAGGATCATTGAATCCACTCTGGAAACTTAAGTGAATGGCCCGTTGTCTTGGTTTTTTTTAGTAGTACTTCCTGTGCTTCCTTGCCCTTCTATTTATTTGTGGTATTCCTGTTCTATCATATAACAGTTTTAAAAATAATCCCCTGAAGTAAATAACATCAATTTTTTTTCCTGTTTCCTTACCAATTATTGACTGTTTTTTCAAACTGAATAGAGGTTGGAAAATTAAATAAAGACTTCCAAAATAACAAGCTCCAGAAAATTTTATTTAATTTGTGGGTTCATTCTGTTCACTCTCTCTTCCCCCACCTCATTTTTTCTTTTTTTTAAGAAGATCTTAATTAATTTAGTCTAGTAACTTAGTGCCTATATTAAATTAATCTAATAAAAGTCAGGGTCCTCACATAATGTTTCCCAAATGTGAAGCAGCATCTATTACATAAGGCACAATCTTTTTACTGTAAAATGTAAACCCGATATGTGGAATTACAAGCCATTAAACTGTTTAGTGTATGTTACTTAAGTCAAATACTTCAATACAGTCATGCTGGAGGAAAGGAAGGGGCAATGCTCACATTCAGAAAATTTAAAACACAAAACCAAGCTTCATGTATCAAAATGATTTTCATCTATTAATGTACTCTGATGTTTGGCATTAAATCTTGTAACACTAACAGTCTTTCTATTGATGGCTACACCCATAATTCCATAAATTTTTTAATATATAATCATATAAATATCATATGTAGCAATGTAATTGCATAGTCTATATTAAAGTCTGTGGACTGATAGAGATGTGCAAGCCAGAAAGTGTTTAAATTGACCGGCTCATAGATGTGTTGTTTTGTGCTCAAAACCATCACTGGTACGCAGAGTTTATGAGAGCATTTTTAAACAGCGAGAGCAAAGACTTCCAGCAGCAGCAGTTCAGGGGGCTTTGTGCTTGCAGACCTTTGTGTGGCTTGGCTGTGTTTTCCCCTTGGGTGAAGGTCACACTTTTGTGCAGAGCCCTGAAGTTGCACAAGTCTCATGAGCTGGGGTGGAGCATTTGTCATTCGGGGGTTGTGGGTGTTCCTGTTGATTTGTGGCTGTGTATATCACAGTGTAATCACATAGTTTATTCCTGCTCTCTCGCTGAATTATTTATTAAGGCCTGAAATGAGGAAGGAGGGGGATTCTTTTGTATTGGCATAAGCATAGGATTATGTTCACTATGTGCTTTCAATCACTACATCACTGATATGTCAATTGGCAGAATACAGTCTACCTCACATTTTAGGATGTTGCAAAGTTCAATGAATTAATATTTTTTAAGTGCATTGGGACCCTCTGACGCAAGATGCTTTAGAAGTATGGGGGGAGTATTCTGCTGATTATTTTTCCCATCTATTACCCCAATGTGTCATTGATTGAAATTCAGTAGAATAATATTGGCACCCTTATAACAATGGGCAAAGGCAGTATTTTATTTTCTTAGATTTTCCAAAAAGCTAGAAAAGACGGCTCAATAATATAATACAAAATTAATATAATCAGTTTATCTTCTGGTAATTTTTCCTGTTACTTTTTCATCCTTTCTGCTTGAAAAGTTGTTCACTTTGCTGGATTAACAGTAATAACTACAAATTATGGCTTTATGTTGTTACAGTGTGATGATATACTACAGCCAGTGTAGAGGTAAGAAACACTGGTTGAGTTGTTACGTACTGCAGGGTAGTGATTTTCTGCATCTGGTTTATGAATAAATAATTCTTTGTAGTTATTACATGGGACAGGCAGTTTTCAATTTCTGTAGAAAATACAGTTCAACAAAAGAAAATTTCATGCTAAAGCATAGGGACAAGATTCCTTTGAAGGGGATAAACAGAAGCAGTCATTACCACTGCATGGTGGTAGTGGTAGGAGCCTATCCATTTTGGAAGGAAGGTCTGCAATAGTGGCTGATAAAGAAATGGCTTGGTGGTCCCAGAAGTGGGGTTTTTATTGGGTGTCTCTTTGAGGTCTTTCATTTGGAGCTGTAAAAGAAATCAGAGGTGCTTGGGTGTTAATGCTAACCTGCAATTTCTCCTGAGTGTCTGTTGTTTTGATAAGAGCTGCTGTTGAAAAGCACGATGTTTGATCAAAACTACTTGATTGAATTCACAAGGCAGCAGCAAATGTTGGTTGTGTTCTTCTACCAGCCTTGTATTTGCAGTCCACAACTCTCAGGCTGTGGTCCTGGGATCCCTGAGATGCAAGGAAACAAATTCTAGGACACTTGACTAGGTTTAACCATGGCAGATTAGCATTTTTTAAAAATTACATTAATGCTGCATATGCATTTGCATTAATACTACAAGTATCCATTTAAGTTGTAATTCAGGTGTGCTCATAATTTGAAATCGAGAGTATAGCCATGGTGGGAGCAGGGGATGGTTTGAAGGGAGCCAGTGACAGGGTATGCTCTGGTACTGTTTGCTCTGTTTAGCCACAAAAAGGAATTTGGAAAATGCCCCATTTGAAGAGTTTAATTTTACAGCAGTGATGTATTGGAAGGTACCTGAGGTGCTCCAGTAATTGTTACGGGGTTATCCAGATTAAAAGTTACCTGTGCATGTGAGTGGGAGATGCAGGACCTGGTCTTCATTCCATTTAGGACCTATTCCATTGTCATAGCCAGACTGTGATATGTACATTCTAAAACCCAGATGTGGCATTCTTAGAATGAATGTGCTGTGTGGCTACCATTCCATTTGCCATGACAAATGAGGTTTCTAGTCTATATAGATGAATAATTTTCATGGCACTTGAAATTTTCACGTGAACTACATAATAATGGAAAGGGTTTGCCAGCTTAGCGTTTTTCTAGAAAGCAGCTTTCTGTTTTTAGTAATTTTATAGTCCTGATCAAAGTAGTTATTCTGGAAGTCTGCTTTAGCCCCAGCCTTGCATCCATTCATTTCAAATTTCAGTAGGGTGATGTCCTAGGAATAATCCCAGTGCTTTAGGTGCATCATTTTTTCAGGTGATAAAATAAAGCTCGTGATGATCCTGTGATGAGTTCTGCTGGATATAGAATGGATTAGCTGTGATATAGCAGGGCAAGGCTTCTGTTCAGTGTAGAGTTCTGCTCTCACTTGTGTAGTTACCACTTTCTTCTCCAAAGGAGCTGCTTTTTGAATGAAACTCAATTGGAAACATGCTGGCAGGGTGGCACATCATTGGCCTGAGTGGAGGGACAGCAGTGAATTCAGTGGTTGTTATGTGTACAGACTTGACACTTGAGCTCACAGAAGTTTGCCACTGGTGTGTTCTGCCATTCTTGTGGGTAAAGGGAGTTACACCCTTTTTACACAAAGCTACTCTGTCTTTTTTCCCTGTCTGCTTTTTGATGAAGCTGAGGCTTAAAGTTAATAAAAGACCTGACTGTAGAAGTACATGGCATTCAAGAACCAACAACCAGTGTGGATAGAGAATCTCTTCTAACATAAGTTTTGAAAAAAAACCTTTTGAGAAAACTGATGTCTTTATTGTCTTTAATTGCCTAACTGGCCTGGGCTGCATTCAGTCATTTCTTGGTGAGATGAGAGCTGTTCTACTGTATGGCCATTTCTTCAGTCTGTGCAAGCATTGAAATCTGTTAGCTCTCCCTTTAAAAAACTTTCACAGGAGAAAAGACCCAACAGATACAGGAAAGAGAGCCAGATTTGTTAACAGGAGAGTTTTGGGACTCAAGGAAGACGTATTTTTGTATTTCCTGAGCTTTCTGATCTGCTGTGCTTTATTCACACATAATTTTGAGAAGGTCTGGAGCTGACAGAAAAGCGATACTCCCAGAGAAGTAGTATGTTCATTAATAACACAGTGACCTTTCCTCATTCCTATCTCCTGTCCCAAGTGTCAGTTGTGGTAGGATAAAAGCTTAGCCAGGCCAGTTAAAGTGATTTCTTTAAAGGCCTGAGCTGTACCATTTAAAGTCAATGAGAGGAACAATAAAAAATGTGTATGTGGAAGTGACCCCTTGCTGCCACGTTGTTTTCATCTTGGGGTTGCTGTTAGGCTAGAAACATCCAGTCTGGATAAGAAGGGACCTTTTTAGGGGGAAAATTTTGGCCTGCTCAGTTTTTATTGAGTAGTCATTCAGTATGCTGAGAACATATTTGCCCAACAAGCTGGCATCATCTTCCCAAACATAGCCTAGGAGTTGCCTTAAGTACAGTGTTGGTGCCATGAGATAAGCACCTGTGAAGTCTGCTGAGGAGCTGAATGGAAACCATGGCTTCTGGCTATGGTTTGGACCAGCTTAATGTGCTCTGGAAAAAAATATTTCACACGTCATATCACACCGGCTGAAAAAATAGCATGCATCAGCAGTGCTGTAACACAGAGTAAAGGACTCTCAGCAGGTGTTAACGTGCAGAGGCACTGAGCATTATGGTAACACCTGTGTTTGTTTAAATCCAGCCAAAACAATTTCCTCTCCAGTTGTAGAGGAGGATTAAAAAAAAAATAAAAAATCTCCCTAACTTCCAGTAGTAGCAGACATTCCTGTAAAACAATTTGCATAGTATTTCCCATGGTGCACTCTGACTCCACTGTTTTTTTTTTTTTCTTTAAACACTTTTAGTCTGCGGACACCTTTAGTAACTTCAGTGCTTCCCAACCATCTCTTTGTCCTTTGCCAGCATTGCCAGGCCCGAGCACTTGCAGATGGTGTGCTCTCTGAGTGCTTTCCTTAATTGAATGAAAAATAAAGCCTCTTGTAAAATATTACCAATTTAGATGTGACTTATGGGGCACATATGATGCTTATTTTTTCAATTACATGAAAACTTGGCGGTGTTAAACATAGGAAGCCAAGTGTTCTGTGAAACTGGTATAGATTTCTGGATTTTTAGGTGATTTTGCTTTAAATTATTATATAGCAGGAGGAAGTAAAGGAAGTCAGCAGCTAAACTGTGTTTTTCCAGCATGTATTTTACGCAGTGGACCCTTGATGCTCATTTCATGACTAATATATGCTGTACTATATGCATTTCTTGTTGTCACCAGAGATAACATTAAGTAAACTATCCCCTTAAGAAAAACAGCTTTTCTTGGCAAGTGGAATATGACTCAAGGAGCCAGCACTGGAGACATACGGTGCTGTGAATGAGTGCTGTGTGTTACTCTACTGGATCTGAGTCCAGGCACTATTTATACTGCAGCATATTCAGCACCAGATTGTTAAATCTTAATACTGAAACAGTGCATCATTGAAATGTTTTTGTTCTGTTTATGTCCCATTTTCAAGCATTGGATCTCAAGCAACACTTAGTAACTTTTTGTTTCATTTGGACACTATATTTCTTTGCTAAAAGCTTCTTAATCTGCTCTTGAAGTATTAGGCCTGTCTGTACCAGTATGTTACAGTGAAACTTTGTGCCACTGAGGATGAACTAGGTCACTTCCAGCTTCTTTCAGTGTGTGGTGACAGAATGCCTTGCAAAGCATGTCGGTGGTAAATGCAAAGATTTAAGTGCTACAGAAAAGGACTTGTATTAAAATTACTTCCTCTTCAATCTGTGTAGGAGTGGGGAAAAATACTCTATAGCAGGTAGTTCATGGGCTCCTTGTATTCTGTTATTGTCTCTGCAAGAAGCTTTGTTTCACTGTTTCAGTGTGGTGGTTATCTTAGGATCATTTTTGGGAGACCAGGATAACAGGGTTTTTGTCATTTACTGCAGTTCAATTAGTTCCAGAGCTGGTGAAGAGCTGGGACTAGAAAGTGAGGAGGAGATGGTTGAGGTTTCTTGGCACCACAGCATCCTTCCAGATACCCAAGAGGAGTTCTTGGCGTGCCTGTTATCTCAGAAGAAGGAGTCTTCTCATGTATCAGTGTATTACTTTTTTCTGGCAGTTGAGTTTATGGATGCCTTTTCAAAGATCACACAGTATATAAAGAAACCTCAGAAGGCATCAGTTTGAATGAGAGAATGGTGTCTTGTAGGGCTGAGCTGAGGAGAGTTGAGTGAGCAGAACAGTGGGGCAATGGGAGCACAATAAAGGAGGAAATAAAAGCAGTAGTGGCAATAGTGCAGAACAAGACTGAACTGCTTTGCTGTCATGTAAGATGGCACTGTGGCTTTCTTTGTTTGGTGTCTTCCTGGAAGTCATTCCCGGGATTAGTCATTGTTTTTGGTGTGGGTGGGCCCTCTGTAATTGTCTAAACAGAAATAATACCTCTGCACCAAATGGTTTACCATCCAAGTTTACAGTCTTTGTGACAAGCTCATCCAGAAGAGGTGATGATCCCTATTAAAGAATGAACAGAAGTAGAAATAGAACATACAGCATTCTCCCCCGCCTCCAAAAAGCTATTTTGGATCTGTGGTCAGCAGCTTGCAGTTGTTTGATTATTTTTTTTTCCCCCACAAAGAAAATCAACTGTCTGCATAGTGCAACTTGTATCTGGGAGTGAACTCTTCCTGCTTGGTGGGTTTCTATCCACACTGGGAATCATACCATGCTTAGATTGTAACAGTGCTGAAAGCCCATGCATAGGAATTTTCCTGTTCAAGTCAAAAGTAATGCATTTATTTACTGAAGAGTTTTTGTAGACTGCAAAATCAGGGCTAGAAAGTGGTTAAAGCTTATTCTAACTTAAAGAACTAGGCTTTAGAGCTATGATGAAGGATGTGAAGGAAGTCTCCTGTGTTTCCTTGCAGTAATTTAAGAGTCAGGAACATGTCAGCAACTGTCTTGCTTAAGATTTTGAACCTATTCCTGCTCTTCTCCACTGTTTGCTCGGGAGTGAGCAGAACATGTCTTTCTGTGCAAGACTGCAGTAAACCTCAAGGCAGATCTTGGATTGTGGGAGCAATCAACCTTGCTCTGAAGGGTTTAATAAATGGCTGATAAAATATAAAGTATGGATTTTTTGTTTTCTTTTCAGGAATAATCAAGCTTGGGAGGTGGAATCCCCTCCCTCTCAGTTATGTGACTGATGCACCAGATGCGACAGTAGCCGACATGCTACAAGATGTCTATCATGTTGTGACATTGAAAATCCAATTACAAAGGTGGGTGTTTCTGAACATCTGTCCTTCCCTATTCTCTGAGCTGCTCTGTTGGTTACAGCATTACTACAGAGATTAGCACATCCTGTCTTCATTAATTTCTGGGCTTTTGATGAAATTAAAAGAAAATGGAGAGAAGGGTGGGTCACCTGGCAGCTTTTTGGTGCATGTTCCAACTGATACTGTATGTTCTCTGAAGTAGCAATATGGTAACAGAGAGGGGATTGGCAGAAACCCAATCAAGTAAAGATACGGGGCTTTTAGAGGCAGACCTTTCTACAGTCCATGATTTAATGGATTCTTAAATTCTAATTTTATCAAATAATAAACTCCTTGCCTTTTTCTAGAAGCTGCATTGTGAAAATCCAGGTCTTCTGCAGCCAGTTGCTGAGATGTGAAAGAGGGGATCTTTTTTTACTTTCCTTTTTTTTTTCTCCAGTGGTCTTTCCAGAAAACAGAAGACAAGGAAGGAGAGTGTCACTGCAGTTCCATTTGGTGTTTGGAAAATATTTTCCTTCCCTGAGGGCTAGTTCTGATTAGCAAAGCAAGAGCTCTCAACATTTTTACACTTATTTACCCTCCTTTCCTCCCACTCTTCCCTCCTTTTTTCTTCTCCTTTCTCCCTTGGTCCTCTAAAGAATCCTCAAATGTAAGGTCCCTGGCAGTGCATGGCATATGCCAGAGCTGCAGATAAGCCTACATTGCACAGCCTCCTGTAGCTGTGTGGCCAGAACATGACAGAGCAAAGAGTAAAAAGTAACAGACAGTTTGGAATAACTTACTGACAATTCTTTGAAACTTTGGCTTGAACAGAAGAGGGGCCCACAGGGATCTGTGCGTGTCCTTTGGTGACAGGTACATACCCTCCAACTGTTCCGTTCAGTTTCAAATTTGGAAATAGTTGATGCCTCACTGACATTAAACTTCCAAGCAGAAACATTTCTTTCTTGTTGAATCTCTGATGGTGCTTGGTTTTCTGATTTCCATGAACAGGTCTTTCCTTGGTTTTATATAGTGTGAAAATTTTTCAGTTGGGCTGCATCTCTGCTATGTAGTTGTAAAAGAGTGTCTAGACCCTATAGCTGCTATAGAGCTGCCAGGAGTCCATGTAGTCTGTTGTCACCTCTGTATTAACAAAGGGTATGAACCTGACATTAAGGTCTCATTCTTTATCTTCAAAGTGCCTGGATGCCACATAAATAAAAGACAGTCCATGACTTTGGCATAAAGATGATCACTGACTACTTGAACTCCTCAAGCACAGCTGAAGGTTCAGCTCTGAGGCAAAAGCCAGGCTGTGAGGGCAGAAGGCAGAGCCACCTTCTGGGGCCATTGGAGAGCATGCATTAAGGCTCTGCAGCAGAAATGGCAGTGACAAGCTTCTCCTATCTTTTTGATGTGCTTCTTGGGTCTATCCCCATGCATGTAGACACAAACCATAAGCTTGTTAAATTAAAAGAGGCACAAGTCATATGAAGACAATAGCTTCACTACATATGCAGTTCTTGTGGAATGAAAGTGAGAACGAACTGCATGTGACAGATGTTGGGCATATGGCTTGATGTGTTTCTGAAAGGCTCTTGGATACTTTGGTGGTAAGGGCAGTATATGAACCTGTATAAAATGAAACTAATTTTTCAAAGTCTCACCTCCACACAGTGAGGGCCCTCACTGTTCAGGGATTTTGTTAGTGGCAGTGCATGCAGCATATATGTTTATTTTTCTACCCCAGCAGGAGTATCTTTGTCTGGAGAGGATGGCTTTACTCAGCCATTCCTGGGGCTCACTTTATGCAGTTTCTTTGCTCTCCATCAGGCCCCAGCAGGAATGGTTATGTACACATATGCCATAGGAGGATCAGCAGCTGCATGTTGAACTGCACATCTTCTGGTAATCGTGCTTGGTGGGAGAGAGATAGAGGGGAGAAGCACCTTGATGGACTGGCCAAGCAGGAAGCTCCAGGGTTGTGCTTGTTGCTTAAAGGTCTATAGCACTTGTATGCAAAAAGTAGGCATCTGTGAAGGTGATGTTTCTATCTGCTTTTTGCTTTCTGTTTTTACAGTTGTTCAAAGTTGGAAGATTTGCCAGCAGAGCAGTGGAACCATGCCACAGTTCGCAATGCCTTAAAGGAACTGCTCAAAGAGATGAATCAGAGCACATTAGCCAAAGAATGCCCTCTCTCACAGGTCAGTGCTTTCAGCAGGCTTAGGGAAAGAAAGATTTGCAAGAAGTAAAGCTCATGTTTCTTCTGTAAAGAGCCTACGCTAAACAATTCTATAAATACCAAATAAATTTCTTGTTTTCTTTAGAAAGGAGAAATACTAATTAATATGTTAAATAGTAGTATCTTTACACCATGTTTTCTTAGTGGGCTGCGAGGTAAAAATGATGAATTAATTGATTTCATAGGGATGTAAATGCACTATTTAGATTTTTATCTGAACCTATTGCAATAGGATTAATGATCCTCAAATACAAGATTCGATTGGCTTCTTCCCACTAGCAGAGGCTTGCCTTCCCCCCACTAATCCATGGGTAGCTCTCATCAGCCTGCAAGCATGATAAAAAGTATGCAGTTTTAACAGTTGTGGCCCAATTTCTAGGAAACAGCAACAAAGAAATGTATATGTAATTATGTTAAAAAAAGAACAAAAACTCAGCCTCATTCTCCATGACTGCTTTTTAAACGGCACTGATGTCATGTCTAAGACATGGGTTCCTACAGATGCCACGGAGCTCTATTTGTACTTCAGATTGTCATAATGAGACATTCATAAAATTTTTATGACTTTTCCTTGCCTCTCAGAAAAAACGGAATAACACTTTAACACCCAGACCAGGTAACTTTGCTAGGTATGAAAAATATATTGCCTTCTAAAATGTGTACTGAAATCAGGTTAATCTGTCCATTGTATCTTTGAAAAGTCAAAACATGGGTAATTCCAGCTTCCTGAAAAACCAGTGCTTTGCTTGCTCATATCCAACATTTTTTCTCCTGTGATTGTGTGTCTTCCATTGCACTCTATGTTCATCCTGCAGTTCATGATCCAAAGCCTTCATGAACCAAGATAATTCTCTCTGTTCACCACAAATTTGCCTCGCTGTGTTATGATTACAACTCTAGGGAAAGCACAGAAGTAAAATATGGAGCTGGTAGGAATCACATTCTTCACTTTATTTAGCCATGTGGGATCTGCAGAGCTAACAGGAATGGAAGGGTTTTGTGAGGAAAAGCCACGGAACTTGCTGATTTAGTAAAGGAGGAACAGACACTGTAGATATGCGCAGTGTGGAATGCATGTTGAATACGAAAGTGTTTTCATTTTCACACAGTTTTAAGTGTCATTTTTTAAAATAGAATTATCTGTGGAATCTGGTCAGCTAATGATGATTGCAGCATATGGTTGTCTCTGCCCAGTCTTCTTCAATATCCAGCATAACTAAACTATGCATCATTTCATATGCAGAATTCATTTGTTGTCTGGGTCTGTTTCCTCCCACTTCAGTTTCAAAGCCTACCAGGTGGAAACACTGCAGTTGGTTTACTCCTTCTATAGGCTTAGTCTGACATATATTTACAAAATTACTGATGGCAGATGCATAGCAGCCAAAATCCTTGCCCCAGTATTTATTTGGTGGAAAAAGTGATTCTTCTGTAGGAAATTGAGCTTGCTTACTTTTAAGGACAGGTATAAATGACCTTGGGTAGTGACTAACCCTTCAACTAAGACTGCAGAATGCAGCTTGTATTGTTATTATTATTGCCATAAAAAGTTTCAGTCTCTTTTGGTTTAGCTCACAAAATGCAGAAGATACAATGGAAGGTTGTATAGAAGCTGTCTATTACCATCATCTGAATATGCCTCTAATACAATTCCTTCTCCCAAATCAGTTTTAAAAAAATATCGTGCCAAATGTGAAATGTCATTACAACCCCCTTGTGGTTAATATATTATTGACAGCAGCAAATTGCAGAGTGGTCTCTTAGGAGTGAAACTGCAGAGTAAATGCTGCTGTTTATTAATGTGTTCACAGTGCCTCAAGTACAGAAGCAGAGAGGGGCAGCGTGGGGAGCTGCTGCTCCCACCAGCCACGGTGCTCTGTCTCTGGTTCTCAGTGCCCCAGCTCTCCAAGCAGCCCAGATGGGGATTCTGATTGCTGCTAATGGGAAATGTAATCATTCACTTTGATTTAAAATTGTTCTGGTTTTTTTCTGCTAGCTGTATTGCATGTCTGCAGCTTAGCTACCCTTAGCATACGGCTCCTGTTCAAACAAATAAATCCCGGTTAACCAAGCTGGGGGGAAGGAGGGTAGGTAGGGGGAGTGTATGTGGCAGAAAGAAATCCAATTATTTCAATATTTCCATCTTTCATAGAGATCTGTCTTCCCTGTGCCATATCACTTATTTCAGAACTGACCATGCATTTTTTTCTCTTTGCTGGAACAAGCTTTATTAGGACGTGAGTGTGTCCCATGTTTTTCTCCTTGAACTTACTACACCAGATTTTCTTTGTGTGGGTATTTCTTAGCTCCTGGTCTAAGTAGTATTCATTCCACATGGCTGTCATGGCCACACACATACCAAACATATCTGCTGCTTTATTCCTTTGTTAAGGATTTTTCTAGAAATATCACGCATTATTTAGAAGTTTGTAAGTAGTGAGTGATTTTTTTTCCCACTCTATTTTAAATGGGTATTTCCTTTCTTCAGACTTAACAAGATTCCTAAGATGAATACCCCTAGTGTTCCTTTACATGTAATAGTGAGGATATGTGGTCTGAAAATTGCTATAGTTCTTTCCCCTGCAGAAGAGAATCTGTCCTGGGATTTTTTTACCAGTGGTTGATTTACTGTTTGATTTTACTTTTTTATTTAGTTCAAGTTTTGCTTTCTCAAATAAAGGTTAATGGGTTAATATATTCTGTGATATATAATAGCCTCATGATTTCAGTAGTGTTGATTTCTTGTAGAGCTAGGTGATTTGGAGAAGGAAACTTCCCCCCCCCCCCCAAAAAAAAACCAAACTTAAGAGAACCAAATTGATATGTAGACGGAGTTCAACAATTTCCCCACCCTTCTTTAGTAAATGGAAATTTAACTGAAGCGATACAAAAAAAACCCCTGGGTTTGCTCAACTTTGTTCAAAAGCCCTCTTCAGCAGAGGCTATCGCCATGTCAGGCTTTCAGAATTCTGTTGCTTGTTAAAATGCTGTAGAGCAAGGGAGGATTTATGGGCAGGGAATTGCTGCTGACTGCCACAATGCTAGGTTTATGTCTCAAAATATTGATTTTAATTAGAAAATTGAATCTCAGTTTTAGAAATTGGAGCTGCTACTTAAGGCTCTTACTTCATAGCCTGCAAACTCTGCTGCACTGCACCATAGCACTCTTTGAATGGAAAAGGCAAAGTGAAAAGGCAGTTTGGCCTCTTCAGAAAGAGAAATTACCTGTTGAAGACTGAAAGTAATCTGTATCACCCAGTTATCTTAAGTTGCTCAGTTTTGCTCATAATTTTTAAGTTTCTAAAACTCAAGAGTGAGGGACAGAGTCCTGTGATACTGCAGTGAACAGGACAGGAGGCTGGGTAAATCTGGCTTAGGGATGGGATGATTTTGTTTTTAAAGCATTGTTAAATTTAGTGAGCCAATGCATAAGCCTTGTAGCTTTCCAGAGATGGCCAAGAGCCTGCAGGAGCTTGTAGGCCAGAGCTTGAAGCCATGGTTTGAGCTGTGAGATCATCCTTGCTCTTTCCTCTTGGTGCAGAATGGTTGCACAAGGTGGCCCAGCTTTCTCTGAGCTTTGCTGTAAGTGCAGAAGGGGAGCATGAGGAAAATAAAATACAGTCTGTGGAGAAGGTGCATTGACTCCTATGTCTTGGTGCTGTTAGATTGCATTTCCTTGCTGACAGTGTACATGTGCTGGGAACAGTTTGACCCTGGAAGGGTTCAGAAAGGAGAAAAAGACAGTGCAATGTTGTTGAAAGGATGCCTTATCTATAGCATGGAGAAAGGGAAGAACTACCAGTAACGAGGCTGTTTGCCACTCTATGGGCAGAAGCACCCCAGGTATAAAATACCCTTTTTATTGGTATCAGGTGCTTGAAAACCAGTCTGCAGCCATCTCTTCATTCAGCTTGTATGGAGTTGCTTAGGGGGAATTTGCAGAGTAGGGAAGGGTGCTGGTTAGGCAAGTGGTATTTCAGTTTTGTTGAGCTTTCTTGTGGGTTTTGACTGCTCTGTGTTGTAGTATGTGTAGCTCCCTGTGCTCTGAATGGCACTGCTAATTTCTCTTCTGGGTGATTCTTCACACAAGAGCTAATCACACGTTTCTATAAATTATATTAATTTAACTTATTTGCCTAACTGTTGTTCTGCACCGAGTAGCACGGATGTTCTCCAGTTCTTGGCTGTGCAGTCTTGCTGCATTTGGAAGCAGAACAGAGACATCTGAAAAGCATTATTGGGATTATGCATGCTGGAGCATCTAATCTTACCTTTAGGACCTGGTTCCTAAATTGTGCTTGGTGCAGTGAGCATGTGTTACTCAGCCCAGCTCTGCTTGTTGTTATGCAACTGAAGTTTGGCTATTGCAGTATCACAAGTACAAAGCAAAGTAGAACTTCCCCCCCAGCCTGAGCTGCAGGTCTCAGTGTAGGTTTGTACTACATTTTTTTTACGTAATTGTGCAAAATAATTATTATTGTGATTTTATTCATGGCTGGGCATATAGAATGGAGAATAAAACCAATATTTTGTACTCATCAGATGGTTCTTTTGGGTTTAAAGTCACACGTTGGATGATCATTATGCACTCGCGTGTCATTTGCTTTCCCTGGAAAAGATTTCTAATCGTGGAAGATATTTTAAATCCTTTTTGTTTTTCTTTCTATACTTCCAGAGTATGATTTCATCCATTGTAAATAGTACGTACTATGCCAATGTGTCAGCAACCAAGTGCCAGGAGTTTGGGAGATGGTACAAAAAGTACAAGAAGATTAAAGGTAAATTGATTTCTTTTGTTGCTTTCAAAATTCTTGAAATTCTGCTCACGGTTGGAGGTTATTTGATTTAAATAAAAGTAATAATAAGCAATAATAATATTTGTGAATTTGTCTACAAAGAGGACACAGTCACAGCACATTTGTAATTAAATCTGATACTTTACAAACAAGGCTGGCATGAAAACACAGGACACAAAACATGCTTAAAATATCCCATTTCACTGTGCTGAAAGATCAACTGTGTTTTGAATTAAGCAAAAACATTTTGGAAAGAAAACATTCTAGTATCTCAGGATTTAAAAGTTAAATTACTATGTAAGTTGCCCTAGTTTTATTTTGTTCCTGAAAGCTAAAAACCTGACTTTTTAAGTTTACATGTGCCCTTGTTCTCTGTTCTTAGTACTACGAAATGTACTGGCATTCCTGCTGTATTTTATTCTGTGGAATCTGGATACAGAGGATTTAGTACTGCTTGTTGGGCGACATTTATAAATAGCAAGGTGTTGCACCCACTGAAGTCATGAGAAAAATAGCCCATTGTATGTATTTTTTCTGTACTGAAATTGTATTAGTAGGTCCATAGTGCCTGAGGCAGGAAAACTATTTTAAGTTCATCCCATTCTCACCACTGAACTGTCTTGATCACCTGTCAGTGGTGCACAAAATGATGTGACAAGCATCCATCGTGTGTGGTTTCTTCTTTTATTGCTCCTTTCCTTTGGCAAGGGACTTAAGTGTGCACCGGACTATTTGTTTTAGTAGGTTTTTGTTTTTTTTAACACTCATGTGCTCAGGACTTAGAGTATAGTGAAAAGCTTTTCCATAATTCCACCTGGGACCTCTCTCTCCAAATCTCCATCACCCTTGGACATTAGCTCTGTGCTGGGGTAGGGTTTTTCCACACTTACCGCTCTTTCTCTCTCTTACATCACTGAACGGAAGATTCATTGTCTGAAAGAAGGCATAGACTGTTATTGTTGTTTCTGTCTGTGATCCTTTCAGTAGCCAGGAAAATCATAACAGAATTCACAAACATTATGAAGAAATAGGGTAATGTCATGTCCTTTCTGAGAAACTGCTGTATTTTCAGTTCTGTGAAGATTAGCATCTTTCAAAAAGAGTGTGCTGTCTTTGGCTCATAAAAGGCTGGGAAGCATAAGCCACAAAAGGTTGCTTGTTTTGTTTCCTTAGGACAGGCTAGAAATCTGCATAATAATATCATAAAAAGTCTGCTGCTTGAGTTAGGAACACATGAAACAAAATTGCATGAAACATCAGAACAAGTTCTGAGGCATCTGTTTTTTCTCTGCACATCTGGCTTGTGCAGAGCATACCTGTAAGACATTTATGCCTGGGCTCTGCAGTGATTAGATTTTCAGTAGGGGAAAAAAGAAAGAATGTTCTGTGATGAAATTATTTGTGTCTAGAAGGAAAATTGTCCGGGCAGGATTGGGGTAATGGTGCAGGCAAGGAAATGGAGATGTTGCTTTTCACCTACTAAAGTGGTTTAGGCTAGAGGTAAAAATGTTGATTGGACATTTTAGTATGTGGTTACCCTCATGCCAAATAAACCGGATATTTTCTTTTCTCTGTAAGTTGCCATTGTATGACTGAGAAGTGTTTCTTTTCTCTAAATGGTGTCTCTTAATAACAGAATTTTATTCAAAGTACTTTAACATATCCTCTTGGTTAAAAAGCAATCAAAAGAATCAAACAGCTTCAAGGTCATCACCATTCGCTTTTACTTGCTGTTCTGGGAGAACAGAAATAGGCGCTTTTTTTTGCTTTTTATTTTTTTTTAAAAAAACTGTGCAAGGGTGCCAGTTGCAGAGGCACTGGAAGCTCTTAACTGTAGTGTTCTTAACTGTAGAGACACTACTACAGCTTCTGAGTATTTCTAGTACACTGTTGTCTTCTACTTTCTTCCACTCTTAGAGCTTATGCTCTTAATTTTTCTTTATTTAGTAAGTGCACAGTTAAATTTTTAAGTGCAGTAAAAGCAGAATGAAACCTCAATCAAAAGGTCAAGGATCCAAACCCGAAGAGTTTGCCAGATAACTCTGTATCTGTGCTATTCAGAGACATAGCCAGTCGTTGCTGCTTGGAAGTTTGTGTGTGTGTTAGTAGGAGGAGAAAAAGGAAGGTTAAGGTATGTGTGAAGTAAACACAAGCTGCTATAAAGCAGTTCAAGTAGTGTTGATTCATCAACCATATGAGTGGGAGAGAAAACAAAGAGTCTGTGGCAGGTACAGTGGTGCATGGAGAATAAACAGCAACTTCAGAGCAGTAATCTTAATTGCCTGCAAGCAGGAAGACTTCTGCGCTTTAGGTGGCCAATTTCTCATCATCTCTCATTTAATGTTGTTTTGTTTCTTTTCTATAGCCAGATAGTCCTGCAGGACAGCTCAGTGTGCAAAAATCAGTGACTCAAGTTACATGCATCAGTCATCATGTGCTCCTTTTAATAATATTTTAAAAAAGGACTTTCATGAAGGTGAATGGATGATGAAGTGATTTGGTTTTTGGGCTGTAGCTGGATAGATTAGGTAAAACTATGATTTAGAGTTCTTGGAACCAGCACCCGTATCCTCGTGTAACTCTAGAGCTGGTTACTAGAAAGTAAAGGCAAAAAACAATTCACATGAGCTGTGGTAAATACAAAATAGGAAGGGGCTTCAAAATAACTTTATTGACGTTGCAAACTAAATGCAGCCTACAGTGTTAAATGTGTTTCATATTATCTGCTAATGTCTGTTTTAATAAAACAGTGGGAACTAAATGGTCGCTTCTTAATCAAAACCATCATTTCCTAAACATAAGCTATGTGATTCTGTTACAAATTGCCACATATAGATCTACTAGGTCAAACTTTTTTCCTTTCTCATAGAAATAAATAAACAGTAAATTAATCATACTCCTTGGAAGATCAAAGTAATTACAAGCAAAGACAGAAATAAAAAGTTCTCTGGAAAAAGGAAAAAAAAGAAAAGGATCAGGTTGCTGAGTGCATAGCTAATGTTTAAATAATATAAGAAAGTGAACAATCAATAATTTGATATCATTAGCAACAGATGTAAAAGCTGTATACAAATGGAATTGTATCAAATCTCAAGTAAACATTCTTGGTGTGCATTCTGTTGAACTCACCGAAAAGACAGCTAAACTACTTATGCTCATAATTCTAGAAAAGTTTTCAGTTAGTTCAGCTCAGCATGTCAGTTTTGTCTTATGTCAGATGATGCTGGAATAACATTCTGCTGTAATTTTTTTCTCCCACCCTGTCCCATCCCCTTAAGGTTTTAAAACGTTCACAGTTTACTCAGCAGCACAAGAGTTAGTGTACAGCCAGATTTGGGAATTTCAGGTATGAGGATAGAGGCTTTTTGTCTCCTCCTGGCCCTGGGTCTGCCACTTAGGGTATGTGTGAAGATGTGAGGGAGATTATAATGGGATGTCCACTCTTTCCAGTCTCTCTGGCATACACGTATATATTTGAAGAAGAGCTTATATTAAAACCAGTTATAATGGAATGTGTACAGTGGTTGGGAAACAAAAGGCTTAACAGTTCTACTGTGGGCCTTTTGCCTTTAGGGTATCTGTAATCACTTGAGGTGGTAATTAAGCTATTAGTGTGTGTTGTAATTTTGTTCAAAATATGCACCATGAATTAATCTAAGATTGCTATGTGAAGCCTCTTTTCCCCTTTTTTATTTACTTTTTTCTTTTTTTTTTTTTTTTGAGGGATGCAAGACCTTATAGTACAAAGTTGTGCATACATGACAAGGCTTAATTATGTTTAAACCTACCTCATTGAAGAATTAGAGATCCCCCTTTTCTACTAAAGAATACATACTAATAAATGACAACTACAGACCAATGGCTTATTTCAGTGGTTCTCAAGCTGCCTTTCTCCTGGGTCGTCCCACGGGGATGCTTCTGTCAGTCTGAGAAATGCTTGTCTGATTTCTCTAGAAGTTGAACTTGCTGAAGCTGGGAGAAGGCATTTAACACTGTTGAAATGCAGGATATTAATAATTGCTTGAAAGGTTTGCATTGGTTTTAAATTTGATTTACAAATAGATACAGGAATAAAAAACGACGCTTTGTAAGTAACTATATACATGTGTGTATATATATATGGGTATGTATGGAGAGAGGTATTTCAGAACTTAATCATGCAATTCAGGTAATTCTCAAGGGATCAAGCTTGTACCAGTTACCTATTTGTGTCCCAGTGCTTTGGGTTCATAGCATTTAAAATATTTTTTAACTCTCTTTCTCAATAGATATTTCACTTCAAAGTGTCATGCTTTCTATTTTTATCAGAAGGACTATCACTGTATCACAATTCTTTCACAACTGAAAATCTTAACTGGTGTGAATATTTTCTTTTTGCCTGATGACACAACTTAGCTCAGTGGGAGGCAGTTAGAAAGGCAGCAGGAAAAAATAAATACATTGTGGACTTAAAATTAAAAAGACTTACTTTTTTTTGTGTGTGTATGAAGAACACGTCATCTTTGCTCCTGCCATCAGTGTCTGTCAAAATATAGCTTTCTGTGGATGTGAGTTTTGAGGCTGTGGCTGTCTCAAAGTTTTTGTGGAATGATGAGGCTTTGCAGTTTAAAGGAGGAGGCCTCAATTATTTCTGTTTCAACAGATCATGAATGTAAGAAAAAGCTTTCATAGCTTCCTTAAATTGAGAATCTGCTTTGGCTCCTCTTTGATTTTTCCAATATTACTGATTTGTTGTTTATGTGCTCTTTTATTCTTGAAAGTTTGTTTGCTTACGTCCAATAATGGATAAACTGAGCAATCTGTTTCTCTTTTAATGTGTTCCTAGAGGCCAGTGTAGGTTCAGAGAGGTTAGAAACGTGATTCAGAAAGGCTCCCAGCTTTCTTATTTCCAGGCTGAAGGAACTGAGGATTGCAGCACAGTGATAGTGCCAGTGTGAGCCTAGGGAAAACTGTCATTATGTGCTTTGAGGAAGAGTTTTTAATCGTTCCTCTGAAGCAGATGTTGTGGAGGCCTCATGAAGAGGCTCACCAGATCTTTCCTGAACAGAGTTTCTGACTTTTAAAAATACTCTTTTTACTGATACATGCATAGGTATTTACCTTTCTCTATGTAAGTAGAGGGGTTTATATATAGTATGTATTTATATGCATATATCTTGGCCTTTTGCAGAAATGTTAAGTTTTTTAAGGAAGTACATATCATATCTTTTGGATATTGGTTATGGCTCTGGCACCAAAGCATTTAGGGTCAGCTGTGAGGCTCTTGACATTACTGTAACTTCTTTGCTTACTTTTATACTCCTTACTGTGTATTCATTTCCCTAAAACCAGGACTTCTCTCACTTTCTTAAATAAAAAGGAAGGAAAATAGCATCAGTCACAGCAAACTTGTCAGCATTTAGGTAACATACATGACCTGAAGATCAGCTCTTGACTCAGGGATGTCCTCTTAGTCAGTAGCCTGCTGTGCTATTTTATGAGGAGAGTAGTTCATCAGTTGTCACTAATGATGAGGAAAAAGTGGCCTCTCTCTTTAAATATAAGTTAAAAGTGTCAAGATTCAGCAAGAATTATAGACCACTTGACCGCTGTTTTCCCCACCCGCATTTTGCATTTCAGCATTGTCAGTGATGTTCAGTGCCAGTTTGGGGGTTTGTACATGTGTTGTTAAAAACCAATTTAGCCACTGCTGTGTGTTCCAGGGGTGTATGAATTGTGGCCCTCTTGGCTATTCCTCTCTGTAAAGAGAATTAAAACACATGCTTTGGGTTTATTTCTTTAATTAAGAGTAATTTTTATCTAAGGTAAATGCATATATGAATCTCAGCTTTCAGAATGTCTTCCTTGGCTTGTGGCTGTTTTGGGTAAGTGGCTCTCACTGCTCTCAGTGCCTGTGCTGTGACAGAGGATATGTGAGATTTGCTGAGTGGCATCTCCTGTGCCTGTGTGTGGCTGGAGCTGCAGCCAGTGCTGCTGTAGGCAACACAGGCCACGCAGTAAAGACTGGAAACCCTTCTGTGGAGAAGCTGTCCAGCCACTTGTCCCATGTCTTGCTCAAAGGATGTCACTGAACTTTTTTTTTTTTAAATGTCTCCTGTTCCAGTACTGGGCTTTTCTCTGAGAGGACCAGTTGTGTGCTGCAGATGGGACATCTGCCCTTTTGAATTCTTAGTAAAGAATGGTCATCTCCACTTTCTAAAAAGAAAACATGTTTTTGTTTTAACCTTTGGAATCTCAAAATTAATTTTCTTTCATATTTAAAAATTGTGTGCTGCCAAACAACGACATGTTAGCTTAGAAGAAAAGTTATTTTCACAAAGTAAGCATTAGTGGAGATAAGTTTCAAACAGGAGGATAACTTGAAGCTTAGGTACAGGCATAAGCTTTCCTATGTGAAAAGCTGCAAAGTGTCTCTCTGATCCTGTGGGTTTCATAGAATATGTAAGTCCAAGAGCAGAGTGGCATTCTGTTCGCTTGAAATGCGTGATGAATTTGTATCTCTGACTTGGTGATGTTTGTGTTCTGTCTCCCTCCCTTCACCATCTCTGGTGGTATGAATCAGGAATATGCACGTATGTATCTCAGAGGAATTGCACAATTGCCTGGGTCATCTAGGAGGTTTGTAGCTCTCACAAAAGATTGAGTCTACTGTTAAAATAGTTTGACGGGAAGGGAGATACTTTTATATCAAATGGTAACATCAGTCCATCTAAACCAGTGCTGCCTGTGTTTCTGTCAGTGTTCTAACTAATGATTCTGCTGCTTCTCCTTTTCCATTTCACCTGACCAGTATTCATGGGTTAGAGCAGGTGGTCACTAGAATACCTTCAGTATCATGGTTTTCTCTGCCAGATGGATCTGGCATGTCCTTTTGACAAACAATTTAACATGATTATGAAGAACTGAGTTCATACTTCTGTGTGCCTCTTGAACCTATACAAAACTCCAAAAACCTAAAAATGAGATGATGATACTTGTCTTCTGACAGGCATCTTTGGAAGCGGTGCAGTCCAGGCAAAGCCCATGTAAAGAATATGACTTCTTATACTTAAGCACTGGCAGAAGACATGTTAGCATCCCTGTGTCCCAAGGGATGACTTAGAGCTAGTCTTGAGGATAAGGGGTGAGCAGGTCAGCTGCACAAAGAGACTCAGCAATGTTAGTACACTCTGCTCAGTTTACCTCAGACTGATGGTTGAAGGCTCACTTTTAATGATGATTCTAAATTTAAAAAATAGTAATTTGTGCATGGTGGGAGCTGAACGGTTTGCAACTCAACAAAGAACAGACAATGGCCTTTCCTGTCTGTTTTCCATTAGGCTTGGATAAAGGCCTTTGCTACCCACAGCCAGCGGGCAAACAATTTCTGTATGTGCTCTATAGCTGTTTTGAGGTTCTGTGCTGTCCTGTAGGAGTAGGGAGAAAGGTTTTAAAAGTTACAGCTTCTTATCACATCTGCCTCTCTGGTCAGCCTGCTTTTCCTTCAGTCCTGAATGCAGGAACAAGTGGCCTAGGCAGAGATCAGGCACTGAAGCCAGTGAGTGACTATGGATAAATACAAAGATTAGATGCTGACTGAAATGAGACTCCTCAGATCAGCCCTTTGCCACTGAAGTGGTTAAGTGGGCTGTGATTAAAAGAAATGAGTAATTATCCCAATTACAGATAAAAAGATATGGAATTACCACTTTAAAAGCACCTCCTGTGCTCTGGAGTGGTTCTGTTATTTACAAAGTGGTAGTTCATAATTATGCAGCAGAAGCAAGAGGGCACCCTCTGGGTGTAGTGCAGCAGCCCTGTCTCTCCGAGGTGGAGCTGGTGCTGTGCTTTGTCCCCCAAACATGACTCCAAAGTTCAGGTCTTGCTCCAGTGAGCAGGATGGTGCCAAGCCAGGAGAAATTGTGGAAACCTTTCTGTCTCAAGCTTAGTGCAGGGTATACCAGAGTTCACAGAGCTCTCCCGGCTTGGCTGTGACCACTGCTAGAAATGGCTTTTGTGATCACCAGGTTTTAAATAATAAATAAAACAAAGAGGCAAACTGAAGCACTGGAGAACAGCCCTGGGTGGTGACATCCTGTCACAATTGAAGCATGGCAATTCTGCCGGCTAGTAACTTATTACAAAACGCTTCTTTACCAGCTTCTTCTTACTCTGGGGCAAAGTGCCTGTGTGCCTGTGGGACTGAAAAGTTCTGGACACGCTGGGTCATGGACGCTGGCGGGTCCTCTGTGTCCCTGCTTGCAGTGCAGTGCTGGGAGACGTGTTACACTCTTGCTCTCCCTGCTGCATCCCTCATTGTGCACAGGAATTTGGTTTCCAGTGCTGTCAGTCAATTCAGTGCCACGCATAAGCCCTAAATGCCCCACGGGCTGTTTGTCAGAATGTTCCTATTAACAACTCAGTGCAAATAAAGTATGAAGGGAAGGGAAGGTGGAGAAATAAATCTTATTTTAAATCTTTTGAGCTGGTTTTATTTTAAATGGAAAGTTGCATGCAGACCACCCCAAGCTATTGTGCTGTGGTCTGCGTCAGCTGCTTGACTGTGCAAGGAAGACTGGGCTAGAGGTTAAGAGCATCACACAGGGGAAGGGTGCACTGAATTCCTTTTGTGCTGGATCCAGGAAGTTTTAACTCAGTATGGAGTTGAAATACATTGACACACATGGTAATTGTTACAAGATGAGAACGGAATATTCAAATACAATAATTTGCTGCTCCCATTCTGGGGATTATGTTGGTTTCTGACTCTTGCAGAGGTAGTGACATGTTGTAGGGAGGTATAGAAAAAAGAAGGGCAGATGCTATTCTAGAGTGCTCTCAGGGCTAATTGCTGAGCTTAACGCAGTACCTGTTGTCCAGACACAAGTCTCTGCCTACCTAGTGATGGGCTTCAGAAGGGTGGGTGGCTCTGCAATATGACAGTGCTGTTGTACTTGGTTTAAATAAGCTCTTCAAGCAAAGAACTGCAGAATTGTATACCAAGCGAGTGATGCAGAGAGAAAATGAAAACACTGCAATGCCTTTTGCTGTGGTCACACCACAGATGGAGGTAGGTAACAGCCTCCTGAACCAGCTTTTATTTAACTACCACAGGCATTGCTAGCAGAAGTAGTTTATGAGCAGTACTTGAATGTAGACAGTACATATCCATGGAACCCCTTCCTTCCCAGTAAGGTCCTGCTGCTCTCTCCTCACATATTTATATTCCAATCAGTACAGCTTTGTATTCCAATCAGTACAGGACTACAAGAGGTCTGAAACTATCCCCTGTAATTGGGTACGAACATGGAAAACGGAGGATGCAAATGTAAAAGCCCTGTCTCAGGAAGATCTGAGGCTGAATGCTGATTGCAAAGAAGCTTTGTGGCTCCTGTATCCCTTTCTTCTTAGAGCACTGCTGGCAAGCTGGCCTGTGTCTCAGGACAGTGCCACTCTCCATCTCCAGGCTGTCTCAGTCTTGCTCCTGTTCAGCCCTGCAGATTTGGTAACCAATCCATAGTTACCAAAGAACAACAGGGAATCAGATACAGGCAGTGTGTTAAAGAAGGAAAGAGTCTTGAGGAGTTGAGTAATGCACATTTTTTCCATCCAGCGTAACTGCTAATGGTAACCTTTTATTACTGAAGTGGTCGAAGTGACTAGAATCTGGTTTGTTTATAGGGAGTACATGCATGGCTGGGTAGTCTAATGTGATCAAAAAAGGAAACTGATAATAAGGGAAAAATATACCTGCGGAAGCAAGTCAGGTGATGTTTCTGTGTAATTCCAAGTAGCACTGCAGAGATTAACAGCCTGGCAGCCTTTTCATCTTAAAGTTTATTTTTATAGGGGTTTATAACTTGGCATTGAAGTCAAGAGTGGGTGGAAACTTGGCAAATGTGGTTCAGCCCAGAAAGTGAATGTTATTTATATTTATTTCTCACCAAGTTTTCAAAAACACTTGGTTACTGTTTTTATGTTCTAACAAGTAATAATTTGTTGGTTTCAGTGACTTATTCTCTGTGTGCTCCTCAAACTACAAATAGTTCAGAACTTTTTCAGCTCTTCTGAAACTTCTAGCGGAAGGACTCTTTTATTTTTAGGGTTGTCAGTGATGTAGCAGGATGCTCCAAGTATTTCATTATACTGAACAACAGCTTTATGCTACTTACACCTGCCAAGTAGCTATTGTACCTTTGGACTAATTGCACTTGGCTAGCAACAGTGTGTGTTTAATGGCATTACTCAGGTGCAGCTTAGTGCAGAGAGGCTGAGGAGGCGATAGTATTGCCATTTTGGCTCTGAATCATCTGTGTTGCAGAACGTGGTCTGAGGCTGTGACAAAGCAGCCCCTCCTCACTGCCCTGCCCACATCTCTGCATTGATGATGGGTCCATCCCTGGAATTAGCACTACTCTTGTTGCATATTTCACATTGATTACATGTCTGTTCCTGAATATAGAACTGGTATAGAACTCCTGGTATAGAGCTTTCTGTGCCTCATATAATGGAGGCCTTCTGACATCATGAGGAGCAGCTTTTGAATAGGGATTTTCAGTAAGATGAAGTATTGCATTATGTATCTGACAGCCTGTGACTAACAGAGCAAAATGGTCGTTTCCTGACAATAATATTTGTGTATCACACATTTTGCATTGCTTTTCATAGTTGAAATACAAATAAACACGTACTTATAAATTCAGTTGGGTTTAAGCATTGGGTTTTGTGGGAAAGTAGGATTCATAGCTTTCTTGGAAATTAATTTTCATTTTGAATTTTTTAAAGCAATTATTTAAAGAAGGCTAAAGATGTTACAGTGTTTTCCTTTTAAAGAATGGGAAGAATGAGTTAAAATTTCTTACAAGGAAATTCTGGGTATTAATTCACCTAGTTATAAAATTCAGTACTTGTGATGTTCCAGAGTGACAGTTCTAAAAATAGTAACTGTGTGTATGTATGTGTTCAGGGCATGACCCTCTCTGCCTTAGATTAACTCTGGGAGGAGAAAAGAGCTCTCTTTCTATTTAGAAGAAAAGAGAGCAAGTCATCAGTAAGCTTATCATTCTGAGTATTAACTGTGTAAAGCTTTATATAGATTAGGTTTTTAAAAAGAGTTCAAAACCTCATACAGTTGTTAATCATTGCACAAGTTATAACAGTATTATGACCTTTCTGAAATAAATCCTATCTTGTTACTTGCTGAGACCAATACAGGGATGAGGTAGTGGTTTTCTACGATGACATGTTTCTAAACACTTACATATCAGATCAATATAAAAATGCCTATTCAATTGCATGTAGGGAGGCTTATGGAATCTGCAACCTACTGTAGAAGGACTTCTGATTGCTTAAAATTACCTAGGTAGGAATAATATTTATGCACTTGCTAAACTCCATTTCCTATTTCAAATGGTGCTTTTAGAGTAAATTTTATTTTGTGATGTGTGTGTTTAGTTTTGCAGTTACCTGAAAAGATACTGTGATATTGCTGACATAAGATATTTAACAGGGACAATGCACATCAGTATATAAAACTAGAGTATATGCATTTAGTGTGTACAGTTTTAATTTTTTTGTAATGTGATGTCACTTAGAGATCACTGTTGTATTACACAAAGTTTTTTTTTAAGAGAGTGAAGGCACTTTCTTTCAAGTGGGCATTTGTGCAAAGTGCTTTAAAAGTTTCTGGACAAACTCATGGCAATGAGGCTTTGGCTATAAAGAACCATAGCTTCAAACTTTTCTCATGTGTGAATTTCACTGTTTTGTAACATGAATTTCGCTTTTTTGTACTATGCTTTCACACAACCGACATGAGTCTGCTGTGGTGCACCTGGGTGAGCTGATGGTACCAGAAAGGTTTATCCACACACAGTGCAAGGTAGAGTTTATGTGGAAAAGATAATAGTTGCCAAGTTTGTAATGAGAAGCAGTGCCATGAGCTGCACAGGGAATGGCCTTGCTTCCATTCAGTTTGTGTGAGTGGATACCAATTTGAGTTTCTTTCCTTTACCTAGATTCCAGGGATTCTGAAACACTGACCACTTTTAAAGGTTAATCAATTTGCTGTGACAGATTCAAATGTTAGTAATGGTATAAATGGAAGTATCCAAGCTTTTTTCTTTAAGGAAAGGAGGCTGGGGAGGATTCCTGCTGTTGGTTTGTAGGGAGTCTTCATGAGCTGTGGCTGAAGCCTAGGAAGTCTGAAAGAATATTAATTATTCTTGTTGCTTTTACTTTGTGTTTCTTTTGCTTATGTTTCTATGATACTTCTGTGCAATTGTAGATTTACAAAGTAAAGCAGATGCTGTTGTGTGCAGTCACCTGCAATATAATCCCTGCCCTAAGTGCAAACTGAAATGACAGCAACATAATTCTTCTCTTTTAACAGTGGAAAGAGTGGAAAGAGAAAACCTTTCAGACTATTGTGTTCTTGGTCAACGTCCCATGCACTTACCAAATATCAACCAGCTGGCAACTTTGGGAAAATCTAATGAACAGTCTCCTCACGGCCAAATTCACCACAGTACTCCAATCCGAAACCAAGTGCCAACGATGCAAACCATGATCAACCCTGGGCTCCTGTCTCCTCAGCTCAGTCCACAGCTGGTGAGGCAGCAGATAGCCATGGCCCATCTGATAAACCAGCAGATTGCTGTCAGCCGACTTTTGGCTCACCAGCACCCACAGGCTATCAACCAGCAGTTCTTGAATCATCCACCCATCCCTAGAGCTGTCAAGCCAGAGCCATCAAATTCATCGGTGGAAGTCTCTCCAGATATTTACCAGCAGGTCAGAGATGAGCTGAAGAGAGCCAGTGTGTCTCAAGCGGTCTTTGCAAGAGTAGCATTCAACCGCACACAGGTACCAATTTCTATTCTATAAGAAGGGGCGAAGCTGTGGCTCTTGTGGGGCTGTGTGGTTGTTGCAGGTCAGGGAAGAGGGCATACCACTGAAACACGTCAAACCACTCTCAGTCTTTTCTCCAGTCTATGTCGGTTTTGAACAAGGCTGTTTCTTCCTGGAACAGCTGTTTGTTTGCATTTGGCCACTCCTGTGCCATTACTTGAGCTTTGTTCTCTAGCAGTCATTCTGCTCATGGGAGTTCTTCCCTGAGCTCCTCTTTGTGGTTATAAACCTCCATATTTCCCCCTGCCTGATTGCCAGGAAGAGGTAATGAGAGACTGAGAGTCAGAGGTGTTTTTGGGATTCCTACTGGTGCTTCCTCAGTTCCTTCCTGTGGTACAACTGATGCCACAACTAGTGCCAGAGGTTGTTCCCACAAGAAGTGTGTAAGGCAAGTGTGCTGGGAAAAATGTCTGCCTTTTGTAGCAGATTGTGTTTCCTTTCATACATCTGACACAGGTT
Organism: Molothrus aeneus; assembly: GCF_037042795.1. NCBI lineage: Eukaryota > Metazoa > Chordata > Aves > Passeriformes > Icteridae > Molothrus > Molothrus aeneus. Next base: position 11,595,301 of record NC_089652.1, on the reverse strand, counting down.
TTCTCCCTCACCTAGTGAAATGCAGATGTTGAAATGATTGCATGATAGTATCAGCTCAAGCCTGGCGCATGGAGTACCAGGGTGAATGTGTGCTCAGAAAGACAGGCCGTTTACATTTATCCTACAGGATGCAACATGTGATCTCTCAAATGTGATACGCTGTAGCAAGGCTTAAGAAAGAGAATGTGGCTTAGTATTCAATATTGGTAGGAATAGCTGGAGTTGTTATTTGAGGTAAGATTCACCAGTAAGAGAAGAAAAGGGGGAGTATATATCTCTAGGAGGTCTGTCCCATGCCCTATACAGTGCCGTCGTCTGTTCTCCTAGATTAATGATTTTCTTTGGCACTGCCATTTTGGAAATGCCATGTTATGAGGGAACTAATTAAAGTATGGAGCACATTTTATTACTTCCCTTCTTCCATTAAATTCATAAGATGGCTACACTCAGAAAAAAACACTTGAGTTCTGGGGTTAGCCTTGAGGATATCAAATGAAAACTACATAGGAATGCATGAGTATTTCCTCTTTAAAATGCTGCTTTTAATTTGGAAAAGCTTTTCATCCCTCTGGGATCATAAACCTGTTGTATATAAAGCCTGGTATAATCAAGGTGGATGGTATTGACAGAATGACATATTCTGAACTGGAGTGAGAGGTCAGCAATAACATTGCCAGTGGGGGTTTTGTCACTGTCAAGGAACATGAAGCTCTCCTTCAGCCACACTGGGAGACCTGGGCTGGTAATGCCCAAGTCTGCTATTAAATCAGGGGCTCGTTCCCCAACAAGAAAGATATTACCTTCTTCTTAGCCCTCCATCATAAGTAAATCGATGTACATCCTGATTCCAGAACAGGCAGGTCTTACAGCATCCGTAGAAGATTTGCACATCTCACAAGTGTTTTGTCAGTCAACAGTGCCCTAATACAGAAGACCAGTGGTCTTACACACAGTGCATCATGTCCCCAGCAGCCATTCCTGTAGCAAAAGAGTGTAGATACACACTTAAGTTTCCATGTCCTCAGCTTTTAATTCCAACTCAAATCAAGCTCCCCTCACATGAAGAACTGTTCAGGGTATTAAGAGGGGCTCAGGCAGGTCAGTGTTGCACTGCATTATAGAAGGTGTGGGATATTCCCATACATCCATGGTGGAGAAGCAAACTCTGTAAAAGGCACTTGGAGTGGAAATTTAAGTCTACTCTCACCTCCTTGCATTCCCCATGCTGCCTCTGAGGTACAGAGAGGTGCATGTTTCTCTCTGGAAAGGTTTGGGTTTGTTGCATTTTACAGAAGTGCCAGCATTGGAAACTGGAGGTCTGTTGTTTCTCCTGATGGTACCAAATAATAGATGCTGTGTGCCAGCCAGCTAATAATGGCATTAATCACTGCATTATGGGCCACTGCTTAATTTTTCTTCATGGTAGCTCTGTGGTGCACATTAGCCTATAATTAAGTATAGCTTCATGAAATATGTACTGTGAGGCTTGTTTAATAGATAAACTATTCTCTAATTTATTTTAAAGTCCAATGACCTACATACTCAATGCTGAAAAGCCCCTTCTTACTAACATTATTTCTCCCCTGAGACCTTCCATCTGAGCAAATCTGTTAAATGAAGTAGAGGAAGCTTTGATCCAAACTAGGCTAAATCCATCGGAACAAGTGGCTGACACTTGTGTGTGTGGGAGGGAGAACGTGAGGAGGGTCAGAAGATGGAGGGATAAAACTGTATGGTTTGTGAAACATCCAGATCTTCTCTTGAAGTTGGAAATACATAACTGAAGACAGCAATATTTGCTTATACCTGTGGCCATGTTGTCTGCACACATGAAAACAAGCACTTCAGGCTGTGTGACAAGTTCTGTACATTTCCTACATACACAGACTGTAGAGGGTGAGGAGGTTTTAGTGCACAGAGGGAGCTGATCTCTCTCCTTGGTCTCAAAGAGTGCAGTTTAGTCAAAGGCTGTCAGTACAGTGCAGTCCTGGTCCAGTGCAGGCTGGAGTTCTCAAAAATGCGAGCCTGGCTGAAGCCTGCATTGTCTTTACATCAGGATAACTTCTAGGAGATGGGTGGCCCCTGAAAGCGTGCGTTGGCCAGTGGAGATACTCTGAAATGAGAGGCAGGACAAGGGGACCTGATAGCCAAGGTTATGAACTTCTTCCTGGAGGAGAATACACACATGGAGTTTGGCCCATCTTCGGGGCAGAGTCCTTGTACCATCCTGCAGTTTATTGTCTCCTAATATAGCATTCAGATTGCAACCAAAAGGTTGTAATAACCAGAACTTGCTTATTGCAGGTTTTAATGTTTTGATAAATTGGTAGGTAATGTTGGTTACAGGAAAAAGTAGGACTAAGATGACTATTTTAAAGGAAATGCATGAAAATGCACCTTGTCCTTTGCTGGAAAGCTTTTCAGCATATCTGGAGGGGCTGAAGTGATCCATCCCACTCTTCAGAATACAAACTGGAAAATAGGTAATTTGAATCCTGTTCTGCATAAAGAAAATGAACGTATTATTCTTGTCCTTGTTGGCTCAGCATTCCTCTTTGCTGCAGGCTCTTGGAGCTGTAGTCAGGACAGTTTATTGTGCTCTTCATAAAGAGTCCAGACAATTTAAATCACTTGGTCAGTGAACTGCTGCTCTCCTTGGGAGTGCCCAGTGGACTGCAAAGCCTACAGACTGGAGGAGTGTTTCAGTTTGTATCTTTCTCTTTTTTCAAGCATCTTTTTTTTGCCAATGTTGTGATACAATAGCCAAAACCAGTAAAATGTTTGGGCGAGTGGCCACTGCTTGTTTAACTAAACAGCCTCTGAAACTGGAAATATTCTTGAATCGGAGCTTTTTAAATCAAGTTGTTGTGGGGCCAGATACAAAGAGGTTTGGATAAAAACATCATCGTATCCAGGCTGCTTGTAACTTGCTTCCCAAAGAGCACTGCTCCCTCCTTCCTGCCCTGAGTAGCTCCATGTGGGAGCATTGGCTTCCCAGCCTACAGATGGGAAAGCAGCACACACCCAGCTCAGCTCCTGCCTGGGTAGCTGGTGCCAACCACTTTCTTTGGATTAAAGGAAGTAACAGCCTGAGGAGGAGGAGGAGGAAACTCCACCAGCTTCACATGTAGTGAAGTTTATGATGAAATCAACTGCACTGATTCTCCATGGTTAAAGGGATTTGGTCACACCTTGGCTGCAGGGGTGGTTTGAGGTGTAGGGGAACACAGGATTGATATTGGGTGTTGCCCCAACTTCTGGTGAAGCTGCAGGCAAGTCCAGGGTCCCGCAATGAGGAAGAGGGAAATAGCTCTTATAGGTGCTATAAACCTTCTTATAGGTGCTCCAAACCCTCTTATAGGTGATCGGTGACACCTTTGTTGGCATACAAAAGTGTTACTGGTCACCCATAAGAGAGTCTGGGGACTCTGACAGCAGGAGTGTGGTTGCTAAGGAAGTAAGGCTGTGGGTTGTGACTCCTTGTTTTAATTCTGCTTTCTTTGGCAAAATTCCCCCAAACAGGAGTGGGTTCAGAAAAGAGTCCTCTACAAGGCATTAAGGCCAGAAATATGGTTTGTTGAAATAACTGACTCTTCCACCTCTATTTGCTTGTGAGCCAAATCCTGGACAGAATTCCTTTTGCAAATAATTTTCCCTTTAACTCAAATGAGAGGAACACAAGGAGCTTTAATTCTCTGCCTGGTATCTAGTGAGACAGTCACGCTGCATTCATTGCTGTGGTGTCTGCCCCATTGTGCACAGACTTTCAATTAGCCAGGCTTCTGGTTTGGGTTTTTTGGGGGAGTTTTTGTTGGTTTTTACCCTCATAGAAAACTCTCTCTTATAGCATGAAACCCTTTCATGCTGCCTGCTTGTTTTATTCTTGGGTGTAATGTGGCACAAGCGGTGTTCTGTTGTACTCGTAGGAAGGAAGGCAGTCTGTAAGGGAAGTGCTTACTTTAATAAATTGCAGATTTTTCGTACATGGGATATTTGTTCCAACAGTGGGTTTTGCACTGCCCAAAATTTCAGTTTCAATTAACTAAATTGTATTCAATAGGCTGAATGAAAAGATCTTAAGTAGCATGTGAGTCAGGCTTTCAGAATGAGTGCTTGTAGGAGGTGGCTGCTGCCTGCTCAGCTGATGCACAGGAGTCCTGAGCCTTGGAGGCAAAGGCACAGATCTACAGTGTGCACAAGCTGTGTGTCTTTGCTCATTTCCCAGCATATTTCAGGATAAAGGTCTGACATGCATGTCATATAAATGGTGGCACTTTGTGACTGCAGGTGGTCGGTCTTTCTCTGCCTCCTTTTCCTCCTGCATCCACATTTTGATCCGCATGCACATCCTGTCTTCCCTCATAAAAACAGATACCATAATAAAAAAGAGGCTTTATTAAACTAATGCAATAAAGCCGTTTTCTTTGAGGATTTAAACACTTCATTTTTAATAATAAAAATCAAATTGTCATTGTTGCACCCTGTATAAGTTTTATTCAAATCAGCCTCTAAATGCTTTGTGCCTAAGCAGCTCTCTCCTGAGATGTATGCATTTTAGCATTAGTTAAATGAGTTTAAGAACAAGGCTCATACTCTGGCTGTAGGCACTGAATCTGAAGATCAGAAGATTTCTTCTAAATGAAGGACTGATGTGATGTGTACACTGAAGTGTGCTGGGTGACTGACTGTTGGTCTCCCATTCATGGAGAGTTAGTCTCAGTCAGAGTCCTTCAAGTTCTGAGGTTTGTAAAACTGATAAAAATGTAGCACCACACATTTTGACTATTGAGAAAGAAGAACTGGTCAGGGAACAGGGTGCAAAAGCACTTTTGCCTGATGGAAACAGTGACAGAATGGATATGAAGGTGCTTGGTTTGGCTAACCACTCAGATTTTTCCACTGATTATCTAAAGCAATTTTGTTCGGCAAAATTGGACTGGACACATTGCCAGGATAAGCATTTCTGATAGACTTCCAGCACTTCTGCTTCATATCCTAGCTGGAATTAGGAAGAGATGCAAGGGAATGGAAACAAAGCAGTGAGCATTTGAAAAGGAGCTTGCATCCCAAGAAACCTACAGGTATTTCATATAGAGGTTCTTGGTGAGTGCTAAATACTTAAAAGGCAAAGAGAAGTATTTCAGAATTGTTGAATGTTTGTTGAATCTTGTTCAGCCTGGAATACAATACTGAAGGTGAGACCTGGAGTAAATGCAGAGAGGCAGAGAGATGTCATGGTAAAATCCTGCCTTGATGTGAGAGAAACACAGTGGGTGGAAAAGCTTTATTCCTTGAAGGGTTGTGAGAAGTCAGTGCTTCTGCTGCAGAGCTCCTGGACTTACCTGCTGTCTCCAGCTTGCAACTGCAAGTAGGAGACAACTGTAAATATAAATAGTCATTTTAGCCTGGCAAAATCAAGTTTGTTTTTGTATGCTCAAGGTACAGTTATGATGTAGTTTGGTAGAAACATGTAGCTAACCAGGGGTTCCCTGGGTGCTGCCTTCCATGCTGGAAACAGGCCTTGTGTGCTGAGAGGGGACAGGTTGACATCACTGACCTCTAAGATCTACATGTTGAAATAGAATAAATCTCTATGTTTTCTCATCCTGCTCAGGGTCACATCTATCCCTGATGGAAAGCAGAATAGCTTTTCTATTGAGACTTGTCAGTATAAGTGCAGGGCTTAAAAATACTTGGAACTTTAAGCACTGCAGAAGCAATATTTTTCTGGTATTTCAGCATTTTCTCTGTTGCTCTTGGCCATAGCTGAAGTATGGAGAGGCACAAATAGACTGAAAGTCTGAAAAAGTGTTTATGCTTTTTCAGTCTTTCATATATATAATTTCCTTATACAGAACATATAAACTGAGGTTTAGCACATTAGTTGGGTTTATTTAAATTTTTGCCTTGGCCAGTATTTTGATTGTCCAAAGCCTGTTCTGAACCTCTTTAACATTAGTGCCTGGTTTTGTAGTCAGATGGCTTAGGTCAGCTTATAAGAGGGAGAGCATGACTTCTATCCAAGTAATTGAATGTGATGTGTGTGAGTCTCTTGCTCTGTGTGTGATGTGTGTGACTCTCTTGTGAGTCCCATGGCCCTGGACATCAAGGACACGACATCCTGGGCTGCACTCCAGCAGCGTGGTCTTGCCCCCAGCCAGATTGCTTTTCAAAAGTTCCATTGCAAAATTGTCCTGCCTTTGGTCACTGGTAGTGCAGTCTGCTGTCCCACTGAGCTCTCACTGCAACCCTTTCCAGGCCTTAGCAGGAGCCCTTTGGGAAGAGGGCACAGAGGCTTTGCTCAACTTCTGTGTGCTTTGGTCAAGTCTGGGTTTGTCTCAGAGGCTGCTCATTTGGTCCCTGGGTGTTGGAGTCACATGGAATAACACTCGCTCTACATTGCACTGCATCATCTCTCAGAAACTGCTTAAAAAAAGATTAGGTGCCAGTGAGGTTGGAGTTGTTTGTCCTGGAAATGCTGTAGTTAATAAAAATAAAAGAAGTTCACAAATGGGGTTTCATAGAAAAATGCAAAGCAAACCCCTGTGACAGTGACTTTGCTGGCCTGAGGGGACTGCGTTTCAGCTAGTTTGAAAAAACATGGTTAAAATTACTCCTGCCTTAAATAGATTCAGTGACTTTTTTGTTTTGATTGGATATGTGCTTTTTTTCTCCACCACAGGTATTATTTTTTTAAAGTCAATTATGGATCCAGTGTGTAATTTTAAAAATAGTGCAAGTTCCAAGGGTAAACCAGGCTGTGCAGAGCCCTTGTCTTAGGGCGATCACACCCCTCGTTTGCAAGCACAGCCTGTGTGAACATTAAACTTCATCAGTTGCCTCTTCAGCAGCCGGTTTAAAAATGATGCAGAGGAGTGGAAAAGCAAAGATATTATCAAGCTACATGTCCTAAAATGTATCCTGGGAGCTGTGTTCTATGTAGAAGATCTGTTTCGCTATTTAAAGTTATACTGAGACTTTCTAGTCCCTGAAGATGATCTTTTAGGTTTGCAGAATTGGTTACTCTGCAAACTGCCAATTTTTTTATTTTTATTTTTTAATACGTGAGATGTAAGTAAGTTGGAATGAGCTAATTTAGCCAATGGAATTTTATAAGAAATCTGTGAATGCTGTGGGTTTCCCTCCCTCACCCCCTCCAGTAGAAACATAATTTGGAGAAATGAAAACAGTCTCTGGCTGGCTTTAGGGCTTTCTCAAAAATAGAAACAGTAGGGTTTGTCTGGCTGGGCCGGTTTCCTCACCACACACCTGGTGTATATCACTTTAAAAAATACATTATGCCTCATTAAATTACAATTAAATGAAATCATGATCATTTGTTTTTCTGGAAGGAAGATGTTTTGCATATTGAAAGCCTAATTTGTTGCAGGTGACAAAAAGGCTGAACAGATTATTTAATATCACTTTATTTTTTATAATGTTGCTCACTGGTTAGTTTGCGTATACTTCAGTAGCTCAGAATTATATTATTGTCAACGCTATTGCTCTCAAGACACTTTATTTTATTATCCTCCCCTATCACTCAGCTATCTGCTGCTGCTGTTTACCGCTGTTGTTGTTTATCTTCAGTTGCAGGAGGACACGAGATTTGTCCCTCATGAGTCAGTTTTTTTATTAGCTCTCCTGCTGTTTACATGGTTCCTAAGCTGCCAAAGCACTTAGAGGAGCTGCAGAAAAACCCTCTTGGCAGCCAGGTTTCCTACCTGTGGGCCTGGAGCGGGGCACGGGGAGCAGGGCTCGCCCCTGCCAGCGGCTGCTGGGGAAGCAGCGAGACCCCCTGGAGCAGGTGCCTGCCTTAGGAGGAGAGGCTCCCAGCCTGCTGATGGAGCAGGCGTCCTGCAAAATACTGCTGTGTCCCTCTAGCAGCTCAGGCTGAGACCCTCGTGGGAGCAGCAGCGCAGGCACCAAATCTACAGCGGGAAAAGATGTTTGTGGTGATAAATCAGAGCCTGCAAGCACAAGGGTTGGTATCTCAGGCAGTGAGATACATCTTAGTGCCATGAGCAAGCCACTCATACCTGTGAGCCTCTGATTTACATACAGAGTCAATGACTGCATGGAAAAGTAATTGCTGGCATGCTTTCACGTATGTTTCTGCTCTCCATTTTTGAAATTGGACCATAAATTTAGTGAGGCTGAAATGGGAGGGAGAAAAAAACTGTTTCAGAGTCAGCTCCAGTAGCTTTCAGCTCCCTTTCTTTCAAACGAAACTCATTAATTTTTGAAGTTGAGTTTTTCTTCAAAAAAAAGTTTTATATACATATCCTTTCAAAGACACAGGGAATTAGAAATTTAGAGAATCGATGGAACCAATATTTCCTTTATTTTCTTCATTTAAAGATTTTTTTCACTCACTTCAGGGGAAATTTTAACAGGGACTTGCATTGGTCTTGGAATCATGCAGGTTGCGGCTTCAAGCTCCTGTATGTACTTTTTGGTTAACCTCCCCCAGCCTATGAGCCTTTCAACTTTACAAAGCTTTTCAAAATGTCCTTAGCTTCTCTGAGAAGTGGTAAACCCTGAAGAAGAAGCCAGATATGAGCATGCAGTTGTGTTGAGGTCACACAAAATACCAGAGGACAGCCCAGCACTGCTGGTTCCCAGAGAGCAGACCTTTTTCACCAGCCAGCTTCTCTCTAACATCCCACTTCTGAGTGGTGCTAACCATGCTTCCATTCTCAGCTTCAGTCCTTCTGGTGCCCACACTGATCATTGCAGAAAAACATAATTGGGAGTGTCTCAGCTTGATTATATAAATGAGAAGCTGAAAAGATGGAGCCTACCTTCAGGTTGTGTGTGGAGCTTGCTTTAGAGCACAGCACTTGTGGTATAAACTCTGCTGAAGTAGAGGTTTCACATGTGTATTTTAGTATAGGTGTTGAATGGCAGATAAATGCAGGTACAGGTACGTCATTTATTGGTCAGTTGGTTTTCTGAGGAAGACTGGTAAATAAGGTCAGTATATACTAAAAATGTTGGTGTTTGGTTAATTGGCCAACTGTAGTGACAGTGCTTTTAGCAAGGCTTTTTGAAAGAGGCTGTCTGATATGGAAGAAAATAAATGAAAACTAAATACTACAGGGCTTGGGGTATGTGGCTGCTTTCTAGTAACATTTTTCTGACAAGAAAGGAGTAAGCCTTGCCTGTCCTTGGACCCTTGCCTGGGTCCTGGCTGTGAAGTAACTGCAAAACACTCGTGTCAGCAGCCACAGCGGGGCCGTGTCGGGGCCAGCAGGGTCCCTGTGCTGCTGAAGTGCTCCTCTCCCAGAGGAGCCCTCCAAGGTGAGCCCACCAGCTCCCACTGGGATTTCACAGGGCTTCTGTGGCCAGCGTTCCTGGGAGCAGCAGTGCAGCCTGTGGGTGACAGGGGAGCAGGAGCAGTGTCACATGGCTCAGGGAAGCAGATTGGCAGAATAGCCTTTTGAAATAATGAGCACATCGAATTGCATGTTAACAGTAAAGATATCATTTTGATATGTTACCTTAAGATGTAAGTAGCCTTGATGGACAGAAATGCTCCCTCTCTGCTTCCTTGCACCCCAGTACATTAAAACAGGAATAGTTCAGAAATTTGCTGTTCCTGCTATTTGGAATGAAGTCTCAGTTTGTGAAGTGTCGGATATGAGGGAGTGCCTGGGGGAAGCTGGTGGCACATGCTGTGTCCTTGGTAGTTTCTGTGGGCCCTGATCCAGACTTGTGTGTTGTGCCTTTAACTTTTAGATAATCCGTGGAACTATTGAGTGTGAGTGCATACTCTTACACATAAATTTAATCCCATCATTAGATGTAAGCCTCTTTTAATGACATTTTATCTCTCCAATTCTTTTATTTTTTTACTCTTTAATTTTTAGAAATGCTGTGTAATGGCTTTTGTAAAAGCTAGATTAATGTGATGTTCATTCACAGTTGCAATGTGAAGCCTGTGGTATTTTAAAATGAGGCATGAAAGAATGGGTTAAATCCCTGAAGCTAGATTCGAAGGTTTTATTATTGCTTCATTTTTCTCCTTTCAGAAATGACTGTCCAAACTGAAATGAGCGGACTGTAACATCAAAACCCAGCCAAACATTTTTCTTTATAAACCTCCTGCACTGTTTAAATGTCGAAACTAAATTTACCAACCTTAGCAGATTTGTCAAAGATGAACAGGATTGCCAAGCGTTCCCTGCTTCAAGTAAAAAGAGAAAAAGAGAGAGAGAGAGAGATCTAACAGCTCCTAAAATATTTGCAGCAAGCACCTGGTGATAACTGCAATTTCTTCTAACCAGTGCATCTACCTTCCTATCCAGCATCTCCATACTCAGAAGCTTATTACTGTGCCAGAATAGGACAGTCCCAAAATAAACCCCAGCCCCCAGAAGACAAACACTTTCCTACAAAATATCCCCTCAGGGAGAGCCCATGAGATTCTGATGTAGATTCTCAGTATTGCAACCCAGCTGGTTACACTAAACAAATTTTTAAAAACCAAAGAAACCCATCAACGCATGACTGGCTTTTTTTTTTTTTTTTTTTTTTTTTTTTTAAACCAGGGTTTGTTGTCAGAAATCCTGCGTAAAGAAGAAGACCCTAGGACAGCTTCCCAGTCCCTCCTGGTAAACTTACGGGCAATGCAGAATTTCCTCAACTTGCCTGACGCGGAACGGGATCGTATCTATCAGGATGAGAGAGAGAGGAGTATGAACCCAAACGTGAGCATGGTGTCTTCAGCTGCCAGCAGCCCAAGCTCCTCCAGAACACCCCAGGTAAGATGCAATCCTTTGCTGCGTGTTTGTTGTCCAGATAATTCCAGGAGTTTCTTTCCACCCTTGCCCTATCTGTTGCTCCCTTTGCCCACATGAGTTGTGGAAAATCTTTTGTAAGATTTTGTAGTGGCTGTTAAGAGACATTTAGTGGATGTCAGCAAGACACTGTGATGATCATTCTATCTTTAATCAATACCATGAGGCAAAAGATTATGTAGCATTAGTGCCTGAGGAGTGCATGTGGGCATTACATGCAGGCTGATGATATATGTCCATTAAATGGCTATTATAGAATATATTATATGGAAAGACAGTGCATGTAGCTTTTTACCTGTGTTGATTACATTCTTCAGAGCACAGGGAATTTCTGGGCTTCTGGTTCATATATGTTGCCATAAAAGTGTCTAGTGAACAGAGGTCGATAGTGCATTAGATGGATGTTGTTAGAAAATACTGTGCTCCATATTCTGCATAGGAGATCATGGTCCCTGCATTAGAAATTTTTACAAGCAAATGTTTGAGGTACAGAAACTGGAGATGGACAGTGTGCTGGGAAGGAAGATGATGCTTACAGCTCCCAAGCAGCTGTTATCTCATTCACTTAACTGCATGTGTTTATTAATGTGCTCTTGCCACCCACTCTTCCCTGGGTAGGTTGTTCTTTGCACTAAGAGGGAGCATCCACAAACTACACTGTAATAGTCACCCACCCCTTGTACCAGGATGATGCAGCCCCACACGTGTACTCTGCAAAGTGAGGGTGCTTGTACAGGGCTGCTGATGAATTCCTATCTTGACATTTGCTTAACTTGAGTCTGAAGTTTCTAACAGTACAGACATGATGTGTCAGCTCTAGCACTTAACTGATCTTTAGTAAATAGGCCCGTATAACCCTTCTAATAATATCAATGATCACTTCTCATTGCATTCTCTAGTCACAGCTGCTAAAAGTAAGCAATCAAGCACTGCTGGGGGAGTGAAGTTTTACATTCAAACTGACCATCCTTAGAGAAGGTGTGTTGATTTTGTAGAAACTGTTGAGGTTGTTCAGTTTAACCCAGACATGTAGGTGCACTTCACCGAATATGTGATGTAAAGAACTGTTTTCATGAAAGCAAGTTTATCCTGCCAACCCAAATTTGGCACTGAATTTTCATTACATAGGAAACTCATTGTATGCTCCTTATCTTTTATAGTTACCTTTAGGTGAAAATAAACATATAGAGAGATTTTAATAGTGGGTACACTATTTTACTATTTAAATAGTGTAGCCACTTTCTGCATTGGTATCAATTCATTAAAGAAATAGCTTAGTCCTGCATACATTTATTGCAATAGGTTTTGTACTAGAATCAAGCACCAAAAGAAAATTGAGAGTTTAGATGCAATCTGGTGAGAAAAAAAAAATGGGAACTCTTGCCCCATTTTATCCCTGTGTTGAAATATGCCATTTTCCCATGCTCTAGCCACAGCCAGAGCATGATTTAAAAGAATGGATTTTTTTGCCTGCCTTTGTAAGAGCTAAATGTTGCTAAAAAGCCATAGTCTAGAAGTATAAACCAGCACATATTTGCCTTATTTCAGTTCAAAGAATCCAACAGAGTTTTCTGAGGTTTTTGATCAGCAAAAGCAGCACACAAAGGTTTGTGTACCCAGTGCTTGCCTTGTGCCCGCTGTGTAACATTTCCCCAGCCCTCAGAGGGCCAGCACCAGTCAGCACAGGTGCTGTTTTGACAACTTGGACACCTCTGCAAATGAGGCTCTTCCCAGCTCCCGGGCAGGCAGCACGGCTACTCTGCTTCCCCATATGCCTGCTCTGAGTTCTGACGAGACAAACGCCATCCTCGCAGGCAGCAGCTACCCAGACAGCTCCCTAACCTACCCTGCAGCTCTGGGGTGCTCTGGGGCAGCAGGGGTAGGAGCTGTACCAGCCTTGCAGGAACTGTGTCAGTGTGCCAGAGAAGGTGATGGAATGGCAATTGGAGACGTGGTTTCCATAGATACCGATACCCTGCAGCAAGGCTTTTGGGATTGAGTGTGCTGGCTGGGAGAGGAATGGCAGATACCTGTGGAAGTGCTCGTGCTGGGGCTGTCATGCAGGCAGGTGTAAGGGCATGCAGAGTAACCCAGCTCAGCTCTCTGTGACTCTGAGCCAGCCCTAAGCCACCCTTTTGTGATATCCCTGGCTCAGGACCTACCTCAAGGTGAGAATGAGAGATTAATCCAGAAAATGGGGTCCAGTTGCTGTGGGGAAGATGCTCTGAGCTGTTGGGAGTTGTTGTATGCACACAGAACTCCAGCAGTAAGGGGCTGGGTTGCAGTGCTCTGACACTGTGGTTGCAAACACTTTTTCTTTTTTTTCCCCACTGTTGTCAATAAGATGTTTCAGTAGTGTCAAACTCCTTCTAAATATCAAGACCAGCTTTGAATCTAGACTTCTAACATTAAATACTTTATTTTAATGACTTTTGGTTGGTATTTGCCCTTCCTATTTTGGTGATTAAATAAAAAAGCAGCTTTCAGGGTGTGCAGGGCAGGCTTTTTCCTGACATGTGGCTGTGGACCTAGAAGTGTTGGAGATTCATGCAGGATGGAGTTATATTTTAAATCTTTCTTTTACATGCTAATTTTGTTCTTCTCGGGATCTCAGACATCCATAAGAGCCTTTGAGGCCATGGTGGCCTTAGCTGCTGTGCTAGCCAAAGGCTCCAGTGCCTGGGAAGACTTTTTTATACCCAACAAATCTCCATTAAATCAGTCCTGACAGACTTGGACAGTCCTCCTTTCCATGAACTCTTTTTCTTACATTTCCCACAATTGCCCTAACTCTCACCTATCTGTAAGCATTGAATTTCAGAGCAGGGTGTCCCTGTGGGTCCCTGTGTTGCACTGTACCCAGCTCATGGCCTGTTGTTGGCAGTGGCTTAGCCCTGGCCTCCTGGGCCATGGTGGCTGGGCTCTGCCCCAGCTGGTGTCCAGCTGCCTCTGCCTGCACACGGGGCTAGCCTCAGGGAACAGGAAAATCTTATTCCCTTTCTGTGTGTGTCCTGCCTGTGTCAGGCAGGGAGCAAGCCCAGAGCAGTGCCTGCTGAGCCTGGAAAGGGAGAAGACACAGGTTGGTTAAGGCTTTATCTCAAAGTCGTAAGGAAGAGTGATTAGTCTAGTGGGTTGTTTTAACTGATTTTGGCTCCATTATTAATGTGACCCCCATACAGAAGTGATGTCAGGAAGAAGAAGATTTGGAGTACAACAAAACAGAAGAAATTCAGAAGGTTTGGTTTTGCCTAGTTAACCTTCCTATTAACAAGTAAACATTTGAGCATGTCTGCCTAGTTAAAAATTAACATTAGATGTACTTTAGCAAATGTCCACTCTGACGCAAAAACAGGATCCATCTGAAAAGGTTCATAATTGGGCCAAATATGAGGGTCACTGGGGGTGTATGTGTGGTTTGGGTCTGTTGGGAACTGTGAGCTTTGCCATTTAGGTTGTGTGCCTAAATGTCTCAAGACAAAACAGAGATTTTGTATCAGTAACCCACATTTCCCTTAAAATGTTAAGGGGTACAGTGATCAGCCCTGGTATCTCTCTTCTTTCAGCCCAGGAAGGTAAATGAGATCTGTCTCCAGGGGAGACACCCAGCAGCACACTGCCCTCACTCCCTCTCCTGCCAGTGCATTCTGGGGACCACCAGTCCAGGGGGCTTTAAAATGGACATCCTGTAGCAGTCTTCTGGGCTGTATTGACAGAAGCCTTGCAGGGGTAGTCCAGCCCAGGGAAAGCACTGGCAGCATCTTTTATTGTCCTTCATTTGTCACAGAGGCTGATGGGAAATCATTCAATTAAAAGGAGTGCAGTGGAATACACAAAATCTCAATATGAGTTTAGGAGAATGAGGGCAGCACATCAAAGGCATGCCAAAGCCCAGCTTTATGAAATGATTTTTTTTTCCATTTCCACTGATTTCCTAGGTGAAATTAGGTGACTGTCTGGCTAGCATAATGATGATAAGGCTGGGAAACCATACATACTCCAGTGACATACGTATAGTTTTAATAAAGGATGAGGGAGACTTGAGGGAGTGCATTAAATTGAGTAATAATTTATTATTTAGAGACCTCTACCCATTTACTCATTTTTTCTGGGAGAATTGGCTCTTCCTCCAAGGTGTAGGCCACTTCTAGAGAGAGGGGGAGAAGGTAGAGCCTGGTGGCTGTGCTGCAGTAGCTGGCTGGCAAAGCCAATGTCAGTGTGTGCCTGCAGCCCAGTGCCCCAGCTACCTATCCTGTTGTTGAGCTGCTCAATAAACATGCTGGGAGAGGGAGAGGGGGAGGCTTGACAGGGCCTTGCATGTCCTATAGGAATGCACTGCAATTATTTCCAATCACAATTAACCTGATTAGAATAATGGACAGGAAGTGTCCCTCTGTAGCTAATGCAGTTTGGCATCAGCTGACTGAAATCCTTTGATAATTTCTGCACAGATGGCTGGGCTGAAAGCAGCACTTTTTTAATTATTATTTTCATGGTCTCTTGGTAGGCCAAAACCTCGACACCAACAACAGACCTCCCCATTAAGGCGGACAGCGCCAACGTCAACATCACAGCTGCCATTTATGATGAGATCCAACAGGAGATGAAAAGGGCCAAGGTATCTCAAGCTCTGTTTGCCAAAGTGGCTGCCAACAAAAGTCAGGTGAGTGGTATAGGGGATTTCATTGTTGTGAGGCTTTGTGGGGTTTTGTTTTTAAAGCAAGCGCTGGGTTTGGGACTAGATCCATCTCTTCCTCCTACCAATAAAATTACATCTGTTCCTACCATAATAATAATTTTCATCTCTGGGGAACCTGTCATGTTTGGCTTTTGCCTGCTTAAGTGGTTTCCTTTTCCCTTTTAAAAGTGGCTGAGGAAAGGGTCAGTTCACAGCCAAGCTTTTTCTCCCTTTTTGTACAAACATGTCTGTCTTTTCCCACGTGTGGTATATAACTTACACCTCTGCTAGTAGGACAAGGAACTTCCAAAATGGTGGTATCCTACTCATTCAGCAGGTAATGAAATTGCTTTCTCAAGTGGTTAACTGAGGGAAGGCAATATCAGGCAGGTGTTTCCTTTTTAGCATGTTGTATGTGCTGCATACGGTATTGCCATGTGAATAATTCACATTGGATCCAATCATTTTTACAAAAAGGCATGAGAAGGCACTGCAGTGAGTTCTGCTGGATTCATTTCTACCTTGGGTGTAAAAAATACATGTGAGCAAACCTAGGTCAGGGTGAAATTCTTGAAGAGAATCCATTAATTTAAAAATTTCATCCAGCTCTTAAAAAAAATATAATGCACCAGAAGGGATTTTGTGGAAAGGAGGACAGATTTTTTTGAAGGGCAGCAAGTGGATTGTTGGAAGGAATTGAAGGGCAGCAAGTGGATTGTTGGAAGGAATTGTTTACTCAGTGAAAAGAGCTTCTTCTGATCCTGGATGAAATGATTCAGTTCATCAAGGAGAGGGCATCAGTATGCACACAGAAAATGCACAAATGTGCACGTGACAATGAGAGAGTGGGATAGAAGTATCTAGGTGCATGCACTCTGAAAAACACACACTTCCCTCTGTGCAGGGAAACAACATTATAGTAATTAAAGCAGATGTAAAATAAGCAGTTGAAAGGCATATAAAGAAAGCATCAAAGGCTATCAAAGCACATGGGAAAGCCTTGTCCTTCTTACAGGTATTTTTTTGTGTCCTGACACATGGAGATCTGATTAATTTTTCCTTCTTAATGTAATAATTTATTTTCTTTGCATTTTGCTTTCTCTTGTCAGGATAAAGGGGTCACAGTCCCTCTAACCCCCAAACCAAATCCCAGGCTCAGTATGAAATACATAAAAGGAAAATACCATGGAACCCTCTTAAACTGTTAAATGCATAAAAATCTCATGTACCACATGGCAAAATATAATGAGAACTGGAGCTGTTAAACGAATAAAGCTGTTAAAAGCATAATGCCACTTGGCACAACTACTGTGCATTTAACGGTTTTCCACTGTGTAATAAATGACATATGTGGTAAACGTGCAGTAAATATAAAAACTGCACAATTGATTTTGCAAACGTGCCCCTTATTCTTTGCTCCATGCAGATATCAAAGTTCCACCCAGAATCCAGACTGGACAGCTTTTAATAAGGAGTGTTTTAACACAGACCGAATGCCAGCCTCTCTGAGGTTTGGCTTAAAATTGCCTGCAAGCTTCCTGTCATTATACCCAGAGGCTTCTTGAAATAGAGAGGGACTGAACCACCCAACAATAATTTGGGTGGCTCACCAGCTTTGGTCTGTGCCAGCTTGAGTGCACTTCTCTGGCAGCATTGCACACCAGCGCCAAAACAAAAATAAGATCTGTAGTCTTTCACGTGGAAAAAAAGCAGGGCAGATTTTGAACACCAGATGCAAAAGGTTAAGAGCAGGATCCACAAATGTTACTGTTTAAAGCAGAGTTACTGCACATAAAGGTTTTGTTTCTTCAGCAGCAGTGAATAAAGAAGTGTTTCTGAGGCTGATGTTTCTTTTGTTTCGCAGCCTTGCCAAAGCAGTTCTGGCTCCCTGGGATGGCCCAGCATTCGCCATGCTGAGATGTCATAGCGCTCTGCTGGAGCATGAAAGTGGTTTATGGGGACACTGGAAGGCAGGGACAGAGGAAGTCACAGCCAAGAACCACAGTGTTCAGGGCCACCCCCTGCCTCAAAGCCCACCTGTGTGCCTGCCCCTGGCCCGGCTTGGTGTGCCTGTGGTGTCCTGCCGCTGGCTGGGGAGCTCTGTGGCCCGGAGAAGTGCCAAAAAGCAAGGACACAGCTGCCTGCATGGGGGAGAGCCATGGTGGCATGGTCAGCCTTAGGTCTGGCTTGCATGCAAACTAGCAGTTGGGTGTTCCCAGTGCTTTGCACAGGCCAAGCTGTGCCAGTTGTGGGAATTTCTGGTGCAAATGCTGCTGATTTCAGCAGCTGAGTTACATGGTGGGAAGCGCTCATTGAAAACTGCCCATGTTTGCAGAAGAGAGAGTTTGAAAGGGGGGAAAAAAGAGCTAGTCTGAGGCTTTGCTTGGACTCTCCGCCAAGGTTCGTTCACTTGCTATTCTCCACAGGCCTGGCTTGTGTTGTGTTGGCTTCCTCTATTATTCCCTCACCCCAGACTACTGAGAGGCTTCCAGTTTGCTAACAAGGCATGTGTTATGTTGGGCGCTGCTGTTCTGTCAACAGCAATCCACGGTGCTGTGAGATCTTCACAGTTTTAGCAGGCACTGAATCTCCGACAGGGATGTTTTGACATTTTATACGCAGGGCTGTGTGTCATGTACCCGAGGGAACATCCAGAGGCTACAGAGACCTCCTTTCCTCTTCTGTCTCTGTACAGGAAGAGCGGTACCCACTGAGAACAGTTATTGCAAGAGGCATCATCTACTGGTGGAGTTAATTGATCTCTAATTTAACAAGTAACCATCTTCATTTTTAAGTCATGGCAGTGTCTCAGCAACTGAAGAGAAAGGCAGTTTCTAGAAACTGAGGTTGCAAATCACAGAGCTCACAAGTCAACATAAAGGAAAGTTTCAGGGCCTTATGGAGGTACCAAGGTAGTATGGTGAGAATTCTTTAAGGGAATACACCTTCATAAAGATTTCAAGCCATTCATTTTAGACACTGACTTATTCGTCACTTATTCATCTCATATGCATTTTATTCCTTGCAGCTTATATCTAGATCTTTTTAGCCTTTGTGAAGTGCTGTGCATCCCTTTGTATTTTTTAAGCCAGCAAGAGCTAAGAGCTCAGTGCCCTCACAATACATCCTCCAAAGCTGCCCTCTTATTTTAGTTGTCAGCTCTTAGGGATGTACCAATGGACAGCAGGATTGTCTGGGGATACTGCCTGCTAGTGCCCTTCTAGTGGCTAAACCTGGGAGCTGTATTAGTGCATTGGGAATGTTTCTGAGTGTGGCTGAAACACCAGGGTTTGGTTTCTGGTCTACACTTCAGGCTGCCCTGGTTGTACTTAATTCACGAGAAGACAGGTTTCTGGTGTGCTCTTTCAGAGAGCTTTGGTGGCCTTTTGTGGCAGAGCTGAGCAGTGGGACAGACAGAGACTTTGGATTGTTTTTGGATTGTTGGTTTTACAGCTGGCTTCTACATTCAATTCCTCAACTGCTCTAGAGTACAACTCCAGGAAAACCCTTTCCCCATGACTGTGTGACTCTGGTGCTGCTGCACAGCATCACCCCTTTGACCTCTGCTAGTGAGGGTCCTGTCAAAGGCTGTGCTGTGCTCAGCAGATTTTTTTTTTCTTAGTGTTTGCAAAATGGGTAGTAGGAATGTCGTTCTGTTTGTAGTAAACAATGACTATCAAAATAAATAAATAGTGGGCACTGATGGCCAGAGCCATTGTTGACAGTCTCAGGGAGGGCAGAGTTTGTATTGAACATGGAGATCAAACTTCCCACAGCTCTGCCAGGGTAAGAGACTCTTAATCAGCCTGGGGTGGCATAGGGAAGCATGTTGCTGGGGATCAGCCCTGGGAAGGGCAAATGGAACCTCCACCAGTCCAGTGAAAACAAAAAGTATAGCCTTGAAACTGAAATTCCAGTTCAAGAGACTGGAGTTTATTCCAGTTGGACCACAGTAAAGCAAGAGAGACCCCTTGGAGCAACATTTGAAAAAATGTTAAGCTACCAAGGATCAGTCTCTGTATTAATATTTTTATCCTGTTGAAAAGCAAGCAAACAAACAATAAACGTGGTGAGAGTTAAGAGTTTGGGGGCAGAAAAGCCCTGCAGTTGAGGCCCTTGTGGTGAAAAAAAACCCCAGGCCTATGGGTGAAAATCACTATGATAATTCTTTGCCTTTCCTCTGACTTTCCTTTTTCATGTCAAGATTCCTGCCTCATTTCCAGTTCTCTGGCCAAGGAGGGTGTTTGCCCACAGCAGGTGGGAGTCTACCCCATGGCTACCTTCCCATGCCCTTATCTCCTGCTCATCCTCCAAAAGGGAAGTACGGGAACTGCAAGAGGAATGAGCAGTGGCACTTTGAGGAAGGATTAGCTTTAGAAACCCTTAATTTCATCCCTTCCTCTGTTTTCTTCCCAACTTACATTCCCTTGTATTCATTTGATAGGATGGGATGCCTTCTCTCTCCCATTTAGCTTATAATAGGTGTTTTATTGGCCTTAAACTAATTAGCTTGCAGTGATGATGAACAGCAGCTAGAAAAAGCAGCTGGTGGTGAAGATGTGGAGTGTGTATTGTGTGTGCATACAGGGCATTTCTTACAGCCTTATCTCAGTGCCTTCTTTATGATGCTTTGAATCTCTACAGCTGGGGTGTATCTGTTGTGCTGATATGTTGATGTTCTTGTCACATATGGAGGAAATGCAGAAAGACATTTCTCTCCTTGACTGAACTTAGAATTTCTTCTATGTATCTTTAGACTAGAGCTTATTTTTCACAGACTTGTATATCACAGTGTAACCCCATCCAGGACAAGTGAAGTGGGCCCATATGAACCTCATGGGGTTTGACAAGGCCAAGTACAGTGTCCTGCACCTGGGTCAGGGCAACCCCAGTATCAGCACAGGCTGAGGGATTAAGGGATTGAGAACAACCCTGCTGAGAAAGACTTGGGGATGCTGGTAGGTGAAAAGCTGGTAAGGAGCTATAGAAGTGCACTCTTAGCCCAAAAGGCCAACTCTGTCCTGGGCTGCAGTCAAAGCAGCGTGACCAGCAGGTTGAGGAAGGTGATTCTGACCCTCTGCTCTGGTGAGCCCCCCTCTGGAGCACTGCATCCAGCTCTGGGGTCCCCAGCTCAGGAGGGACTTCAACTTGTTGGGGCAAGTCCAGAGGGGGCCACAAAAATGATCAAATCGCTGAAGCACCTCTCCTGTGAAGTCAGGCAGAGAGAGTTGGGGCTATTCAGCCTGGACATGGAAGGGTCCAGGGAGCCTTCATTGCAGCCTTTCAGTACTTAAATGGGGCTTATTTATCCAGGCCTGTTGTGACAGGTCAAGAGTAAATGGTTTGAAACTAAAATAGAGTACATTCATACTAGATATATAAGGAAGAAACTTTTTACAATGAGGGTGGTGAAACACTGGGGCAGGCTGCCCACAGAAATGGCAGATGCCTCATCCCTTTAAACATTCAGGTTGCTCTGAGTCCAGCCTGATCTATTGAAAATGCCCCTACTCATTGTAAGGGGGTTGGACTAGAGACCTTTAAAGGTCCTTTCCAACCTAAACTATCTGTGATTCTGTGACAGCATCTGCAGCAATGCATTGGCCTCTCAGCAGCTGAATGAATAAGGGACAGTTGTGGAGCTGGGACTTTGCTCACAGAGCCCTTGGCAGACCCAGGAGCTGATGGTGGGCTGCTTGCCCTAACCACAATCCCACACTTCCTCTCTAGTGTGGGGAGAAGCCAGTTTGAACTTGGAATGCTGGATATTTCCTCATGCACAGCATCTTTCCCTCTGAGGCCGGGAGCTCTAAGCAGACTTGGTGTTCCCATGAACCTAAGGTACTTTAGGACTCATGTCTCATTCCCTTTTTTTTCTTATAATTTCATGCTTTATGAGGCTAGTGAGAAACTGGCCCTCATGAAAGTGCTTTGCATTTTCTGGGGAGGAAAAGTACCAAGCATTTCAGAAAATCCAGACTGTTGAGTGATTAACCTTGAACTATATCAAAATTCTCCAAGTAAAGCTTCTCAGGTTCAGTCCCCCTCCCCCGGCCCTCATCAAGAATTCATTGAAGTCATGACAGAACTCTCCATTACAGTTAGTCTTTTATCCATTTCAGCTTTCTTGATTAGGTTATCTTGAATCATTAGGGGGTTTATTTATTTTAATAGACACTTATTGGATTCATGGTAAGAGAGTTTGGCGACTAAGGAACAAGAGCTGAATATTATCTAGCTCATTTTGCACTGTGGAGTCCCAAACTAAGCAGAGAGAAGAGATGCTGGGGAAGTTTGGCCAGAGGACTCCTGTGATCCCATGTGGGAAGGGAGCCTTCTCTGAAGAGTGCATTTCTTTACTAATCTTTCAAGACTTGCGTCAATCATTGCTGCTTTTTTTTCCTTTTGTCACATATGTTGACATTTTCTGCACTGATGATGTGGGTGAGGAAACGGCCTTTTACATTTATTTTTGAGATTTATTCCTGAGTCAGTCTTACTAAAAACCTCTTCATTTGCCTACTCATGCTTTCACTGGAGACCCTAGAAAATGTCAGTGCAGACGACTAACTGTATTGTTATTATTGTTATTATTGTTATTAATTTTAATGTAAGTGCAGGGAAACACAAGGTCAGTTAAGCTGCAGGTTTATCCATGCTCAAAGCAGAACAGCTGCCTGTGACTAAGTCACCGTGGACACCCAACTGCCACCTCCTGCAGTGGCTTTTGGCAAAGTGTAAACATGGGCCTGTACTCCAGCATGACTGTGAGCCTGAGCTCTTCCCATGTGCCTTCTTTGTCCTTGGTCAGAAATGTGGTCCTTGGCAGGCCGCAGGACAGCAGATCTGCAGGAAGCAGTTTTGGGGGTCAGTGTGTTTGTGCACATCTGTACTGAGTGCTGGAAAAACTGACCTTACTGTAGTCTGGTACGTCTGGCTGCCCTGCTCCAGGGTAAGCCCAGCAAAAGTGAAAGGGTCAAGCTGCTAACAGGGCTCTGGGATAAGTGACAGAGATATGGCTCAGGATTGCTGCACCCAGCTCGCTGTCCTTGAGAGGGTTTGAGGGCGCCAAGCCTCACACTTTGGTGTTCTAAGCATGCTTTTTCTTTAGCAGCATATAAGCACAATGGGAATGACTGGCTTTCTGCAGATTTTTGTTGTTGTTTGCTTAGCTATGTGTAAATGTATTTGATTGGAAGACAGAGAGGTTAAAAATAGGACATTATTATGATACTATTTTTTTAATCAAACAAAATGCTTAGAAAATGTTTATCTTGTCTCATGAGAACAACAAAAACAGAGGCCACCACTTCTCTGCAGCTCTCTTTAATGAGCTAAATTGGGCTGCATTCTTGATGCCTCTAGAAGTTTTGGGGTGAAATAAAGGAAGTTCTGAGCAGAATTCCTTGAAACCACAAGCCCTGGGTGTGCCTGAATGTAGAGCCCAGAGCATCCTTTAATTGTGCTGTTTTTCCTCCTCTTATTTTTAATGGAAGACATTCCCATTTGAGAACCTTAGAAGCTGACATTAAGGGCTGGATTCTGCCACCCATATTGACACTGGTGTGTATCAAGCTCTCTGGTAGCTCTGGCAGCCGGGGGGCTGTTTGTGTGGTGGAGCGAGACCTGTGATGTGCAGAGGAGGCAGGACCAGAAACACAGTGTATTACGGGCCTGGGGAGGAGTGTAGTATTAGTTAGATTTTTCAGAATATGTTCACAGAAGTTGTATTTACTTGCAATGCAGTGAGCTCAGATGCTGTGGGTGAGTGGAGGAAAAGGTGGTGAGATAGTGTCTCTTTCACTTTTCCTTCTTCATGCCAATAAATGTAGCTATAGATGAAAATTCACTGTGAATGGCTGTAGCTCCAAAAGTTTCTGTATGTTAGCATTTCTTAAATGAAATAATTCTCCTGGAAAGCTCTGTGTAACATACACAGACCCCAAAGAAATAAATAAAACAAAATTTAAAAATTGTAACCAAAAAATGCCAAGTTGAGATTTTTAACAGTAAAAGGAGATTTTGTGTATTAATAATTCATGAGTTCTCATTGAACATGCACGAAGAAACGGTGCTATTCAATAGAGAATACTGTCATCTGTCACTGTTTTATTTGACATTTACACTTTTTTTTTTTTTGCCTGGTACTGCAAAACTTTCTTGGATGGCGTGCTAAGATTATTTAAATAAATAATTTAAAAAAGCCGATGCAGACTTTTCATCTGTGCATGGGGAAGGCGGTTACTTGCAGCCATAAAGAACATGTGAGTAAGCTGCAGCACGCTGTGTTTTCTCACATATTAGTCAAAGCTATTGCCTAATAAACAGCCCCATAGATGGATAGAGAGGGTCTTGAATGAATGCTTGAGTAAAGAGAGGGAAGGATAGAAAAAGAGTAGCAAAAGGACAGACTTGATGCAGATAAGTGTACACATGCACGCAGTGGGTATGCGTGTGTATGTGTGGGGGTGAGCGAATAATGGCTCTTGTGAAGAAAGCTGACACAAATACATTGCAAAAATAAATATTTATAAATGGTGTTGGGGGAGATCCAGTCTCACACAACATGAGAGAAGACAGGGCGTTTAGCACAATGACAATTCAGTTAGGCGCACCTTGCAATTTCTTGCTAATATTAGGCTCGTGGAAATCTTTCTGCTCTGTAGGTTAGTTATTATTTATAAAAATCACAGAACCAGCTGATACATTCATAAGCTAATTATTGTAGCAGCTGGGTACACATGGTGCAATATGTCTGAGGCTGTGAAGTATCACAGATTTCTTGGGGCCTGCTGTGGTGGGGGTGTGCTGTTGAAGGCTAGATCCCTTAATCTGATCAGCCAAGCAAATACTTTGTGGGGAAACTGGATTAATATCTCTCTAAATACCATGGATGTGCTTCACCTTCAGAACCAGGCTCCTTTAAACGTGCCATTAGCTTATCTCCTTTGGGAAATGGAGAAGTTCTCAGGTGTCCTCGGGATGGCGGGGTCCTTGCCTGGTGCCTCCCTTTGCCAGAAATTAATTTGGTTTGCTCATGTCTGCACACATGGTCACACTGCAGTCTAATCTTTTCCCTAATAGCTCCAAGGTCAGGACCTCGCATGTTGCCAGGCAAATTGAGCGCTGTCCTTCTAAAAGACTAATGGCAGCGAGTGCCTAGTCCGTAATGAGGCCTGTAGTGTTGCTCTAAGTGATTGTAATGAGCATTGATTATAAGGGGACAGATAAATCAAAGCACCGCAGTCACTGTCGGGCGGCCCGGTCTAGCCCTGCCAAGCTGGGCCTGGGTTCTGCCAGAGCCAGGAACCCCATCCTCTCACAGGTCTGCCCAGCAATGGGCTCCAGCTCCACCAGCTACAGGGCTTACCTTGCATTTTCTGCTACACGATGGGTCTTCATGCTGCAGCATCCCCCAGGAGGTGTTAAACATACCTGCTTGAAACAGCTTGAAAGAGTTCAGCTGGAGACTTACTCAGATCACTGAAAACAGGGAACAACAGGAATTGATTTTTTTCTACAGATGGTTTATTTTCCATTTCAAAAATTATTTCCTTGGTAGGGAACCCCTGAGAAAACATTGCAAAGATGGGAGATTTTATTTCTATATTTTCTCTAAAAGAGACAAAGTTTTGGGAGATTTCTGAGCAGTGGAAGGAGGACAATTGAGGGTAAGGGATGTGGCCAAACCATATTAAAATGCAGACTCTACCTGGCTGAGAGATTGCCCAAATACCAATCAAAACACTTTGAAAATACAACACAGAGGGTTTTTTTTCCCTAAGTAAATTATTATATATCTTGTTTTCATCCTTGCCCCCCCCCCCACCCCCCAGCCCTCCAAGTTTATTGCAAGAAAAGATCAGGTCTGCACAAATGTGGCCTCTCACTTGTAAAAACAAGGCAGTGTTGTGTTACAGATTAGTTTATAAATCCCTGGTGGCTTCACAGTTCAGTGCCTACAGCTGCTGCAGATGGGCCTGGGTTTTTGTCTCTTCGCTGTGCTGCAGCCGGCAGTTGAAGGAGAAAATGGAATGATCAGGTTATTAACATGTAGGCCGTGAGGAAGAGGCTGCACAATGAGAACAGCTGGTGTTGCTGTCTTGGCTGATGCAGCGGAGATAATCAAATCTTGCCTTTTTTGGGGGGGTGAAGGCAGAAGACACAGTGGAGAGTAACACAAACAACGGCTTATGATATTATACACGGGGTTTAGAGTGCACGGTAGAAGTTGTCAATGGCTTACAAGTTGTTACACAAAAAAGCAGTACCAAAAAGCCCCCCCTGTGGGCTGGTAATGAACCCGGCTGTTCAGCTTGCTCTGGTCACTGCTCAGAAAAAAACAATTTTGGCTACTTCTTGTACCAAACATTTTTAACATTGATCAAGCTATCTTTTAGGTATTGTAAGGTGCCTGTCAAAATGGTGTCAGAATGCTGAGCTGTAGCTTGAAAATGATGGGTTATAAAGCTACTAGGTAAAATATTTTGACAGGAGTCAGTAAGGCGCGTTGACAGCATCCTCGGCATTATCTTCTCATCTTCTGTCATTTGCATTGCGTCTCCCGTGCAGGCACAGGAGGGGAGCCACTGTCCCCAGCCCCCAGTGGGCCGGCTGCTGGCAGGCAGGACGGGGCTGGCTGTGTCCCCAGGCCGCGCAGGAGCGGCAGCAGCCGCCATCCCTGGCTCACCTGCTGGGGACTCCGGGTCACGCTCGGCACAGCACACGCGGGGCTGTCCTCACCCCAACAGCTCTTGCCCTTTGGCTGTCCTTGCCCTTGGAGTTCAGGGTCATTTCCTCTTCCTGGAGTGCAGATGCTTTCACCTCAGAGGTCTGAGCAGTCGGTGCCTGTGGAGAGGTCCTACAGCTCCTTCCATATAGCAGTAGCCTTTTAAAGGCATTTCAAACTAACCTTAAACAAGACAGCACAAATAAAATATGCTCTTACTACAATATGTAGTTTGTTTTAGAGTTACTTCTGCCTAGTGTCTTGGTATCTTTAGTAACTTCTGCATGACCTTGTTTTCTGCTTTTGTGCTAGATGCTTGAGGGTTCCCTTTATGTAAGGCTGCATCTTCTCTTAGATTTTATTATTTAAAGATGTAAAATTTTAGTGGAGTTCAGAGCTGGGGGAGTCAGTGCAACACAGTGCCAGCAAATCAGAAGTCTTGATAGTATATTCTACTAGCCATTTGGAGTAGTGTTGAATTTCTGGTTCTGTGGCTGCAGGTTGCAGTGAGGATTGTTAGCAAGTCTCAGGAGTTACGTCTCCTTTTCTTTTGCTTAGAGGAAGAAATGAAGAGGCTCTGAAATGGAAGTGAAGATGCATTTCTGTTTCATCTTTGCTTTTCTGTAGGAAAAATACTTATATCTGAGCATTTTGAACATGGTGTGTATATGATGAGGATGAGATGCTGGTTTTTGCTAAGCACTGCTGCTTGTTTCAGTTTTACCAACTTGCAGGAAAGAGAATATATCATGGATTTGTCAAATGATAGCTTGGGGTGGTGGGGGTTTATGTGTGAGGTGAGACCAGCAAAACTTCCAGCCCAGAGCTTTAAGTCTAGCTGACCTCCCGCTCACATCTGGTTCCTTGGTGCTCAGTGAATTGACTGTGCTGACTCAACCCTTGCAGGGCTGGCTGTGTGAACTGCTGCGCTGGAAGGAAAACCCAAGCCCGGAAAACCGCACCCTCTGGGAGAACCTGTGCACCATTCGCCGCTTCCTGAACCTTCCCCAGCACGAGAGGGATGTGATCTATGAGGAGGAGTCCAGGCACCACCACAGTGAGCGCATGCAGCACGTGGTGCAGCTCACCCCAGAGCCTGTGCAGGTCAGAGCCCTTCTGCCTCTTCAGCGTGTCTGTCTGGGAGGACTGGGGTAACACAGGGGGGTCAAGAGTGCAGCATGGAGATGGGCTTTTTATGGATTGACTGAACCTTAAAAGTGCTTCTGAAATGACCATGCTGAGCATTTTGTGAGGAATGGGCCTTTGTTTCACAGCCTCATTGGGATTGTTTTACTTCTCTCTACATTTCTGACTAGTATGAATTTTTGGTTGTACACCCTTGTTCTAGTCTTGTCCTCAGGTATTAGTAGAATGAGAAAAAAATACAAATATGTGTACAGAAAACCAAGTGAAAATACAGACTCTCTTCTTTGCAATTCCAGTTTCAGTCAGAAGAAAAAATCAGATTCATGTGTATTCCTACTAACTAGTAATGCATGTCACAAACTCAAACATCTACAGATGGTCAAGAGAGGCTCACGAGACATTTCTTCAGTCTAAAAAGCTGAGGCAACACCTTCCACAGCAGCCCTGCTTCCCTTCAACCCTCCAATTCAGCCCCTGGTACTGGGTACCATTCACTTGCTGCCAGATTATGTGACCACTCTGGGGGTTGTTTGTCCTGTGCATTTCTCTGATGATCTTGCAGTTCCTCCTCCCACCTTCACTCTCCCCATTGTTTGATGGTGGATTGCACTGCTTTGTTACTCTTGCTGTGAACTTGGCATTCAGCCTCTATTCTTTGTTGCTGCTGTTATGCTGCTACCACTGCTGCCAGTTTTCTGGCCCCCTTTTTTCTGAAGGCAAGAGGTTTCTCTGTCTTGTCCTGCCCATCAGAAACATGTAGGTCTCACTCAGATTAATTATTGCTTAGTTCAGACCCTTTTGTCTCTTCTGCTAACTTCTTTCTCCTTGCTCACCTTTGTGTCTTTGCCTAAAAGAAAAAAAAAAACAACTGTTTCCTTGGGTTCAGGTTCTCAGGGCTGTAAAGAAGGGGAAGCCCTCTAAGTAATTATTTTAGCAAGTTTTGTCTTCCACGTCCCAAAAAGTTTATGGGATCTTGGAAGCAAGAAGCTGCAAGCAGGTAAAGAAAGGGCCAAGCTGAAATGTGGGAAGACAACTAGACCTCTGTAGACTTAAACATATTAACCCAGTTCTGATGCCCACAGCAAGTGGGAATATCGTCTAAGGGACACAAAAAGTTTCCCTGGGATCTTGTGAGTGACCTTGATGATTAGCCTACTTTCCAAAGCCTTCTGCACATCACTTTTCTGCATCATGCAGGTTGGCTTTTGTGAGTGACATGTTACACTGGGTTGGAATGCTGCGCATTTGTATTTGTCAGCAAGTTACAAAGCCATGGATTAATTATTTATTACAGTCAAAATATGAAAAATGAAGAAAAATAAATGGAACCAGCTGGCAAGTTCATACAACAAAACTCTGGAGGCTGGTATGCAGTTGATACAGTAGGCTTGTGTTTTGGGGGTGCTGCATTTTAAAGCTATGCTTGGCCATCCAAAAACCCCAGTAGGTTTCTGAGTGACACGCTACCAGTGCCAGGCACAGGAGATCTGCTGTCCACCTGCTCCCTAATGTCAAAAGATACCCAAGACTAAGTAATTTCTGCATAGTTTTCAGTCTCTGGGACTTGAATTGTTTTGAGAAGCAAGGTTTGTTTTATAGCTTTGCTGCAAGGGTCACTATTAGGTAATTAGCCATGAAAAACCAATGACAGCAGCCAGAGATGTAAAGCCGAGGTCCTCACACTTGCAGTCATTGGAGATTTTGTGACACTTTACATAAGGGTAGGGGTCTTGGGCCCTGCTCCTGGCTGAAATCCAGGCCAAGTAATTACATTCTGCCTATCTGAAATTCCCCCTGTAGTGTCAAGTGGGAAAGCAACTCTCATTTCCTTCTCAAAGCAGTGGTGGATGCAGAATGTCTGCCACAGTGCCTGGCTGCATTTTAGCAGGGGGTGAAAACATCCAAGAGCTGCAGTCACCGACCTACTTTGCTTTGCAGGTTTGCTGGTGAGAAGTGTGCTGTAAGTCAAGCCCTTACCTGCAGCCTTGATGGCAAAATGACAGCCCTTTGAAGGAGATACAAGCAGCGGTGCTGTGAATAGCAGCAGGTGCAGACCTGTAACATAGAAGCAGGCAGGATCTTACCTCTGTTCTCTCTCTCTGCCTAGCCCATCTTTCTCTTTGCTCTGATGGCTTAGGTGTGTTACGGTAACTTCTCTCTGATGCTTGAGTGTCCTGCTCCTTCAGCTGAGAGACTGGGAGAGCCTGAAAACAGAGAGGCTGTCCCACACTGCTGCCAGACTTAACCAACCACCATGACTTAACCCTGTCTGGGCTGGGGACATCCCCTGTCAGACTTGGATGAATATCCTAGCTATCATCACAAGAGGCGTGACCAGGCAAAAGATGTGGCTACACTGCAGCCTTTTCATCAGTATGGCTTCTTGGAAATGGCAAAGATATCATTGTGATGGGTTTTGTGTAGTTCACTTGCTGCTTACAGGGTTGGGAACACTTCAAGTGAGGGAATTACCCCAAGGCCTGGGTATGGTTTCTGTCTTCTATAAGGCAGGGTGTTCTCAGTGGGGCAGTTGTGCTGTAGGAGATCAGCTGGACACAGGCTGGTTCTTCATGTTTTAAGGGATTGTTGTTTCTTTTGTGAGAGATTCTTGCTCTCACTGGTTTGGTATTACTAGCCTGCACTTCACTGTTTAGCTTTAAGTTCAGTGTTTTAAAACCAGACATGTTTATTTTTCTGTCTTCCATTACATTTTTTCCATTGGCCATACATTAATCCATTTAATCAATTATTTTACTGTTTCTGAAATGAATAATGTCTATAGTGGAAGCTGAGTGTTTAAAAATTCCTCCCTGTATACTTGATTTGTTTGTTATTGTGCTGAAGAGTTGTAAAATGTGAGCCCTGTGGAGCTCTGTGACATGGCTGTGTTCTCTGGCAGCATTGGGTGTGGCCATATGGACATGTCAGAGTGTGGATTTTCCTTCACACGCTGGCTATGGGGCATCCATGCTACACCTACATGTTGCTGTGCATGCAGGCTGAGCATGCCACAGCCTCTCTTTTGGTTTTTAAGGAAATTGAGGTATCCATTAAGAGGCTCTCCCTCCATTCCATGCAGTGGTGTAATAGCCAAGTGCTGGTAGGAAGAAGAGCAGTGAGGTTGTTGCTAGCTGGGTACCATAAGGACATCACCTCTGAATTACACAGTGCCTAAGCCACAGGTTCCTGGAGGGTGGGAGGGTATCCTGGAAAGCATTATTACATTTTTGCTGTGTTCTCATCCTCTCCCTCCACTACCAGCAGGAGTGGGATCCTCGCTGGCCCTTTGATCTGGCCTGGCTTTTAGCAGTGTGCCAAGTAGTCCCTTTGCAGCAAGCAGTCCTCATGCTTCTGTGTTTAGCTCTGTGCTCTGCAGAGGTGAACCTTCCTTCCCTGTCTTTCCATCCCTTGCTAAATCCCACCATTCCCTGGCTGTTTGCTGGCACTGGACCTTTCTGGAGTGTTAATGCTGACAAGTGCCTACAGCTGCTTCCCATTGTCAGCCAGGGATTCCGTGTTTGTTACAGACATGCTGGGACACAGTAAATCTAATTTCTCTCCCTTCTCCCACTGTTTGTCTGCTGTGTCCAAGGTGACCACTCCAGAGAGTAACCATCTTGCCTGGCACTTTAATATAGTGCTAATTCATTGTTTATTGCTGGGGCAGAGAAACCTGACTCCATTGGGAGGGCCATGAATCAGGCTGTTGTCTCTGGAGTGTCCGGGTGGGTAAGCTGGTTCTCTGGAGTAATGAGCCACCACTGCAGCAAAGGACCTTCTATTCAGAGAATGTGGGAGCCTTGCCTCTCATTTTCTCTAAGTTGACAAGTAGATCTGAAGCTAGTAGGTACATACGTATTTAAGAGCAGTCAAATGTTGCTTTCTGATACACTGTTACTTTTGTCACTTTTTAAAAATGACATCCCTCCACCCTTTTATTTCTCAGAAGCTTTGATTTAGACAAATCTGGCAGTATATAATTGTTCAGATCATAAATTGTGGAGGAACTTTAGTAAATAAAAGAAGGCATAGTAAAAAGCTCTAGGAAAGCTCTTCTGTATTGTATGTTCACTGCAAACATTGTAATCTCTCTTTAAATATGCAGAAAATAACACAGCACAGAAGTAAATTAAATACTAATTTTATAATTTTGTGAGGGATAGAAGGGAATGAGTATTTTAGAAATAACAATGAAATACAAAAGAGCAGAACATGGAGCCCTCATAAAAATGGGTCAAGGCAAGTGGCAGTGGCAATCCAATGAAACTAATTTCATATTCTCTTTCTAGAAGTAATAAAGAGGGGGATGAACACCACAGTAGTGCTTCCTAATGAAATATCTGATTCTAAATAATGTCTTGGAGTTCATGGGTCACATAATGCATAGCACACGGATAAACCAGCAAGACTTGAAATTTCTTAAAAAATAATATTAATTAATAATACTTTGGAAATCTTAGATGATAAGTGAAGCAAAGCTGTGTTATTCCACAGTGTAACATGGTGGGCTCAATGATCCATAGGATGATGTGCACAGTGAGGTTTTGCTGTGTTTATCTGAGTTACATCAGGGGATTTTGCATGCTGGAAATTAGGACTGAGTTGTCTGTGAGACTTAGACAAAATTATTTTCCCAAACCGTGCTAGCTCTCTGACTCTGGTCCTTAATGTTTTGATACACATTTTTTGCGGGGATGCTGTGCCCTGTGATTCATTCTTAGTGGCTGTGCTGTGATCGTTTTGCTTTTTGATCATTTCTCTGCTCCCAAAATACAGACCATAGATTGATACCCACTGCTGTTTGACTCCCCAGTTCTTTAATCCATGGCTGGATGTGACATCTGCTCAGACAGGAGTGGTCAAGACTGGTGACACAACTTGTACTCAGCAAACCCAGGTGGACTTCAAGAGAAACTTGTATTGTAGGTTATTCATTACACTCAAAATGCTCAGAGCTTTGGTTTGGGAGGGTTGCACTTCTATTATTTTTTTTCTTAGATTTAGAATTACAGAGGGAAATGTGTGTCAGAATGAGGTCTGTGAATTTTGTGAGTAGAGAACATCTCTCTTTTTTAGTTGTTAGTTACTTGGAGTTTTATTCTTTCTCTCATCGAAATTAGACAACAGTCAATTTCAGTATCTCCTTTCCGTCCAAACTATTAAAAACCACTAAAAAAAGCCTCAAACTATGTAACTTCTGTTTCTATGCAGTGTTAAAGCTGAAAGTAATATTTATTGCAAATGTCACTCACACTGCATTTATCTCTACTGTGTGTGTGACTGCTTTTGGGTCAGAGTAAAGGAACTGTTTTTAAAGCATGTGGTACATACAAAAAAAAAAATCGCAGGCATCTTCCACTTCTGAGCTGCTTTCTCATGCTTCTCCAGTGCCTGTGCCCTACAGCCAGAGATGGTGCATTCAGCCACCAGCTGTGGCTGCATGCTCTGGTTCTCCATCCTCTTGGTGCACACCATTTTTCTGATGGGTCACAGTAGTTCAGGAGCCTTGAACAAGTTTGACAGAGGCAACAGAGGCACAAATCAGATAACAGCCCCCTTACATTTGACTCTGAAGTATCCAGCGGATGATCTTGTGATTGATAGTTGCCACAGTTGCAGGGAACAGTGCTGAGCTGTGACTGCTGCAGCCAAACCTGCCTACTGCACCATCTCAGCTGTTTCTGCTTAGTGTGGATATCTAATGTGGCTGAAAATGCTGCTGATTTTTATTAACGTTAGGCCTGTTATTCCCCTTGAATGATAGCTGGGAGTGTACTTCCAATTAAAGCCAAACTGCCTCTGTTCTGAAATTAGTTTAGGTTTAGTACTGCTCCATTTAGCCCTAGAAATGGGAGATCAAGTAAACTGCAGTTTCAAGTTTTCCTGTGGTGGCAAGTTTAGTCTTGTCAGAATAGTACATCCTTTTCACATTTGTACAGAACCTGAAACCATGAGGCCACTTCAGTGACACCTGTTCCCAGACAGCTTTTGTTTAGTCCAGAATCAGCTGAGAACAGGGCAGGAATGAGGTGGGACATGAAGGAGCCCTGAGAATATGACTAGTGCTTTTCTTCAGCAGCATCTTACAATGAAGATGACTCTGAGGGTACATCTTCTGTGAGGCTGTCCCAAAGCAGCTCTGCTTGGGTTGCCCTGGCTCGTATGGCAAAATGCTCCAGGCAGAAGCTTCCCCTAAAATCTGAATGTGCAGATTTAGCGCTGCTGAGACTTGGCAGTGAGCAGCAGGGTGGTGGTTTGTGTTGGTGTTGCTCTGACAAGTTGTCGTTTTAGCAAATGACATCACTGTAGCTCTGGCCCCTGTTGTCTCACCCTTTTGCCTTTCACACACAATCTGACCAGATTTAGTCCTCATTTCTTACAGTCCTGGCCCCGTTGTAAATGCTAAGCTGCTAGTGTTTTAAGGAGCTGTAGTAGGTCGAGGATGAGCAAACATAGAGAGCAAGATCACTAAATAAAGCTCTTTAAATTCACATAACCTTTGAAGCTTGCCAGCAGGCAAACCTTGAAGGCTGAAAAGCCACTAGATGAGCCTCTGTTCCATTTACATTTGAAAATTTTTGCAGTTAAAAATATTGCTCTTTTAAATTTAATTTTAATGCTTCCTAATTACTCTATGTCCCCCACACTTGTTCATAAATTATAGTATCAGGCTTCAGAGATGTGTAAATGTTTATAGGTTATTGGCTGTATGCAACATTTTATTCTCAGGCTCTCTACAAAAATCTTGGGATAAAGTTAGAGGCCTGGATCATTTCAGCTGGTCTTTTTCTGCAGATAGGCAATTATAAAAATTACATGGGGAGGGAAACCATTGAGAATAGTGCTACCAAAGCACTTAGCACTGCTTGACCTTCAAGGAGCTACTCTTCCTTCTTTGTTGCACAGCATCCTCCAGGGAAATGGTGCAGATTCTGGGCAGTGCTGGGAGTTAGGCTGTGACAGAGCAGGACAGAGATGGTCAGTCTCCTTGCCCAGGGCCAGTCTTTTTTTGGAAATTCTTTGGTGTGTTCTTTTTTGTTTTCTTTTTTTTCCTTTTTTTTTTTTTTTTGGTCCTCTGAATGGTTGGAAATACCCAGAGACTGTAATGTGTGCAGAGATAAGGGTTTTTTCAGGGTCAGTATATTGTGTATGTTGTTCCATGTTTGTATGGACTTTTATAGGAATTGCAGATTGAAAGGAGAAGCGTTTTTGTGTGCATGCACTATTCTCACGCATGAAGTATCCAGAAGTACAGTAGCACATATTTTTTCTCACAGTCATCTATGCTTACAGTGTTTCAAAGAATATTCCAAAATATCTTGGCACAGACAAAGTGAAGCTGTTTGCAAGATCCCTAGCTGTGGAACAACAAAGGCTACATTCTCAACACACATCACACATGACTTTAATAAAAGTCTTAAACAAAAATCAGATAATGTATTTAGAAAATTAAACTTCATCATTTATGATGCTACTCACATTGTGAAAGGAAGTTGGTATCCCCTTGTGCCTCCTTTCCAATGACTTCTCTCCCAGTTCTATTCACTTCTTCTTCACGTTGCAAATGAGAAGATGAAAATCTTAACTACAAACAAGTACATTTAAACACCAGTAATTTAGGACTACTGTGGTGCCTAACTTAAAAAGGATTTGGTGTTCAGAAATAAAGGAATACAAGCATGTATAAGGTGCCTCTGGTGGAACATTTGGAAGTTTGAATCTTCTAAAATCATTATTAACCTTTTACCATTACATATGGCAAAAAGGATGTGGTAAATCATAGAACACATCCTGGATATTACAGATGCAGCCATCTCATTTAATTTGTGTTAAAAACATTTTCTGTTTCCTGTTGAGGCTAAATTTTATTTTATATTATTGTGCCAATATAGTCCAAAATAATGTTGACACCCTTGAATTTTCTAGCTGCTTTTTCCTCAGATTATTAAGCCATGCCCATTTGATGTGCCACACTTGAATCCAAGGCACATGGGCACAGAGAGCTGTGAAGAGCCCCTTCCTTCCTGCTACAAGTTCCATCATGTGTATGTTGAGGAAAGTGAGCACATTGTGCACAAAGTCTTAGTGCAGAGCCATAATTGTTCAGGCTTTTTATGAGCAGTATGTGGCTAAGTCTCATGGTTAGATCTGAAAAAACTTGGTATTCTCAGTCTTGCTTGCTAAAGCTTCGAAGCCAGGATTTATTTTGTTGGGGTTTTGGTACCTTAGAGTTGAACCATGCAGGATGTCAAAGAAGGCCCTTGTACCCATGAGAAGAAAGAGTTGTCTCCTCTTTCTGTACTGTGTTGAGGGAAGCTGTGGTAGCAACTGCAAATCCATCCAGTTGTAGCAGAAAGAAAGAGACACACTAAAATTTCAGGACTCAACAAGCCCCATAAAAAGATCTGTCTGGACAGCACTTTACTAGTTAAGTGCTAAGTTATTATTATTATTTATTATTTATTTCCTCTCCTATTTTTCCTCTTACTGAACAAGGAGGAAATATCTTTGTTCTTTCATCTGAGAAGTGAAATAAATGTATTCCCTGCAGCATTTGAAATTTTAATAATCCATAATAAATAAAATCATATCTAATAACATAACTGCTTTCAATTGGCAACATGATCTCCTAGATGCATTGCAATGGCAGAAACATAAATAGTTGCAGCCTCTGAAAGCCTACTTCCTATTTGCTAAATATACTTGGCTTGCTTTAAATTCCTTTGTGTGCAGTCATTAATACAATCCTCTTTGACAGCATTTAATTAAAGTGCTTTTCTCTATTAAATTCATTAAA
The DNA here is from genome assembly GCF_037042795.1 of Molothrus aeneus. Lineage (NCBI taxonomy): Eukaryota > Metazoa > Chordata > Aves > Passeriformes > Icteridae > Molothrus > Molothrus aeneus. The sequence goes on along the minus strand of NC_089652.1, from coordinate 11,559,152 downwards.
ACTTTTTTTTTATATACAACTGTTTCCCAGACACTGAATGTTAAGGACCTGTAGGCCTGTCTTTAAATAACTTCTCTCTCCTTGTTGTAAATTGTTAATTAAATTTAACTTAGACTGTTTAAAGATGTCTTGGAAAAGAAAGCCAGATTTCAGGATATGGTCTCAATCATGGTTGATTTTTTTTAACACAATTTTTTCCATGTAGTTATAGACTGCGTGTTATATTGTTTATGAATGTTGCTGTACTTTCAGCTGGAACCAAGCAAAGAAATCCCCTAAAAAGCTAATTTCCATCTCACTTCAAAAATTTCCATCTTTTTAGTGCAGTTTCTTAGCCTAAGAGGATTTGCAAGGGGGGAGTGAGGAGGGAGGAGCTGTTTAGTATTAATAGATTATTGACAGCTTAATGTCTTGGCACCTAGACAGCCCATAAGGTATAATAAACAGGAAGCTGTCTGATGTGAGCGCAGTCAATAGCGTATTCAATCAGAACCTTTCAGTTAATTGCTGGTTGACCTCAGACATTTCCTTTAAGTGAAACTGTCCTTCGCTCAGATCTCATCTGGGTTTCAGGGTTTAATTTGAGAATGCCCTTTCCATATGGCAGCTTGTGCATACATTCCTGGTGGAGTTTTGCTTTGCTCCCCTGCACAGCATTACGAGAGCCAGTGTGTGCCTGGAGCTTTGCAAATCTCGTAGCCGTGCACTGGGCTGGGAATACGGCATGGAGCAGGGCTGGGAATACGCCATGGAGCTGGGCTGGGAGCACACCATGGAGCTGGGCTGGGAATATGCCATGGAGCTGGGCTGGGAATATGCCATGGAGCTGGGCTGGGAGCACACCATGGAGCGGGTCTGGGAATACGCCGTGGAGCTGGGCTGGGAATACGCCATGGAGCTGGGCTGGGAATACGCCATGGAGCTGGGCTGGGAATACGCCATGGAGCGGGTCTGGGAATACGCCGTGGAGCTGGGCTGAGAATACGCCATGGAGCTGGGCTGCCGCCGGGCAGCAGCATGACAGTTAAAGCAGGCAGGGTTGTAAACTGACGTCAGGGGTACTTTGAAAGCAGCTGGGCTGTTGCCGAGGGGGCTTTGGATGGAGTCAGGCACAGCTTTGGTGCCTGGAGAGGCACTGCAGCATTAACGAGACCTGACCCGGCCCTGCAGATGTGCAGCGCTGCAGCCCAGCGTGGCTACCTTGGCAGAGGGGTCGGCACTGCTGCCTCCATCCCACCCGCGGGCACGCATTCCCCTGCTCCTCTGCACAAGTGCAGACCAGAGCTCATTTGTATTTAGTTTCCCTAATTCCTGTACTTAGCCATTCTAATTTTTTCGGACTGTATATCTTGATGAGGCCCAGATAAGCTACAAAGGCAAGCAGGCAGGAAACCACACGGGCAGTCCCTGACCCTGACTAACTGGAAACCATCTGCTTATTTGGGGAGGAAACCTCCATGGAAATCTCTTCTAGCAAGTCTGCCGCATTTGGGTTTTTCTTCCTTTCCCTCCAACTGTTGACTCGGAGCGTTTGTGTTTTCCACAGGCGGGATCAGGGAGGGTCAGCTATGGCAGCTCTCGTTTGCAGCAAAGGGTCTGGATTTCCCGATAGCAGTGACTAACTGCCATGTGAAGGAAATGCTTCTGTATCAGAGCAAGTTTAATTTACACTTCATGCAGTCAGGAGACAACGTTTTTGTCTCTAGATCTGCAGTGATTGGTTTTTTTTAGCCACTTATAATGCATTCAGACTGTGGTTTGCTGGAAGGAGTATTATTACTTTTAATCTCTGATTTTTAATCTCTGGTTTTTGATTCACTTCTGTGGTTCTCTTTGTCCCTCTGCATCAAACAAACTGCTTATGCCTTTTTAATGGCCTGATTAGCACCAGGGAAGTACTGCTGACTTGAAGTAATGTTATTCCTGGTGTTCACTTGTTTAAATGAGATGAGGAGTAAGAATGCTGCATTGCTATGTTTGGGATCCATTAAAGTCTGGACCCCTGCCTGAATCAGATTGTAAATCTTCTGTTTTCATTCATGCATGTTGGAAAGGTGAGGGGGAATAGTTTTGAGATGATACTCCCTTTTTAGGAAGGTTGAAGGATAAGAGAGGTTTGGAATAGTTATTTCTGGAGAGAATGGAACAAAACCATAGCCAGACAGAACAGAACAAGTGAAGAAATCCCAAGGTACATGTGTGACCCTGGGGCCATCAGCTGCCACACTCACACTTTGCTCCCAGGTGTCTCTGGCCAGAATATATTCGGAAGTACTTTCTGGTTTTATCAGACTTACTGGCCAAGCTGCTAATCAGTGTTACATTGACCAAAGGACTTAAAAATCGTAAGCTTTATTGGATTTTGAGATCGAAAAGATTCTCATCCATCTCCTTTTATAAACTGCATTACATTTTGTTCTTTCAGAGCTCCCATCAGCACAGCCCCTTAGTAAATATGATAGTGAAGGACGTAGGTGGGTAGTGAGCTGCTTCTCTTTCTTGGGTGGTACAGCCTAGAGCTATAGAACTGCTTGAGCTGAGTTAAAGGGGTTGCTGACATTTCTGAAATGCTGGAAGAAAAAAATATGTTGGTCCTTTCTAAATTATTATTTTCAGTTCAAATAAAAAAAAAGGTTTGCGGCAGTTTAGAGCAACAAGCAACATAATGCTTTGAAGGAAAATAGGAAGAACTTGAAGAGCAAAAATTTTTCTGAATAAAAGCAACCAAAATATGCTGTTTCATGAAAAATGCCTAAACAACTGCTTGAACTTTGTCAGAATATTCACCCCTCTGCTGCCCCAGGCATACAGTTTGGCAAAGTAGACTTTACTTAGTCAATACTTTGATGTCACTCAGCCGACATTTTTGACCAAAAGATTTTTGACTGAAAAATGCCACACAATCCCAACCTTACTGAAGCAAAGAATAGTGTTTTGCATTTCTAGCAAAAGCCTGTGGCTCCTTCCACACAGACCTACAGTAGCTGCAGGCTTGTGTTAAGCGTGAGCTTTATACCCCTGTGATTACATGTGTGCAGCCAGCCATGGACAGAGCAGTCCATGGAGTTCCCCACAGCAGTCAGCAGCAAAGCTGGATGGATCCCAGGGCCATAACCATGTCATCTTCTGCTTTGTCCTAATACTACCCCTCTGGCCTTACATTAAACTGTTTTATTTTAAACAAACTAAAAACCTGTGACTATAAACTGCACGTGCTGTTGACTTTCTATAAAGTAATTTTCTACCAGCATCCAGAGTCTGTAAAATAGGTACAGGTCAGAGTAGTGAGACATGGAGCTCAACAGCATCGGGCTGAGATGCCAGGGTAGCTTCCTCTGTTTTCTGCACATGCCCACCTTTTCTAAGGCTTTAGCAGGAAGACAAAGGATTTCAGATCTAATTCTCTGAGGCGTCCTGTCTTCAATGACCTAATCTGTGCAGGAGACTGTACTTTGGTCATTTGATTTTAATTTATCCAGTTTCAAGCTAAGGGTATAATAAAGCACATTATGCCAGTTGTGTGTGTGGTAATACTGGATATTTTGCTTTTACCATGGTAGTTGATTATAATGCACTTTTTAAGACTTGCTTTCTAAAAAAAGGAATATTTATACTTTTATGTGTTGGATTCACACAGTATAGTTTGCACAAGTCCTGTTATTAAGTGCATTGGTGGTTACATCTCAAAAGCCAAAAAACATGCTGAGTAGTGTTTTATCAGCACAAATCTGCTATTTTCACTAACCATAACAGTCAGGTTCTCCTGACTTCTAACTGCTCCCATTGTAAAAATTAGCAGTACAGTTGGGTATTCTTGAAACCCCAAATAGCCATCTGTAAGGACCTAAAACAGTTTGATGGGACAAATAATTACCCCCCCACCAGAATCCAGTGTCTAATCCAAACATATCCTTCCTGAAATAATGCAGTACCTACTCCTGGTCTGAGTAACTGGAAAACAACATGATTATAGTGGCGCCATTCGTGCCACCATAGTTAGGGGTTTAGGGCTTGACCCTAAGCATGACTCTGGGCTGGGGCTTGTCAGGGTCGATCTTGCTCACACTGCCCACAAATACTCTTCTGATTTTCAAAAGAAGAGGGGAACGTGTGTAGTGTTAATTAAACAAGAAAGCATAGAGGACACCCAAAGTATTTTGTCTGCAGAAAACCAAACCAAAAGACTTTTTGTTCCCTCTGTAGTTCCTGTGACATTCTGCCAGCTCCTCATTAGGATTATCAGGGCTGGGACAGGGAAATGCAGAATTGACCTGAAATCTTTGGCAGACCCTCCCTTTAGCCATAACCAAGCTCAGGCTCTGTGTGTAAAGTGCTAAGCAAAGCTCTGCACACCATAGCACCCCAGGGAGCCTTGCTGGGGGCTGTGAGAGAAAGCACAGAAGAGGCAAGTCAGAGGCCCACAGAGCTTATGGTCTAGTTTTGGAGAAGGTGAGTGTTAACTGGAAAGTTTGTGGCCCTCAAGGTGCACACAGATGTGAAAAGTCCCACTTAAGGGGACTCAGCATCACCATGAAGAAGGACAGCGTTTCTGGGGCTGTTGCTTTTTCCCTTGCGGATGAGGTTGCCTCGCTACCACAGGTTACAGGCAAGAGAGACTCGCATGGCTTCTCCAGGGCCAGCAGAGTGCTGCCTGCCTGCCAGGGGTGCAGCAAACTGGCCCCTGTGCCAGCTGTGCTGGCTGTGCCCCATCCCCAGACAATGGAGCCATCCATCAGTGATGCCTTCAGGAGAGAGTCTGCAGCGAGGTTGTGCAACACTTCCTGACCGCATCGGCCGCTCTGTCACCAGGGCCCTGGTTTGTGCCAGCAGCAGCCGGAGCAGATCTGGCTGGTCGCCTGTGGGCACAGGAGGGACGTGCCAGCTCCACCTGAGGGCTGGCCAGGAGCTGCTGGCAGCTCTCCCAGGCTGCAGCCAGGTATTTCAGAAAGAGGTACCCAGTGCTGGTTGCAGTTACTCTGCAGTGAACCTAAGGATCTGGCTTGAACCAACCCAAGATGGGAAATTCAGAGCTAATGCATGAATGTTCATCAGCATGAGCTCATTTATGCTGCCCCATAAAATCAGCCAGTTCTCAGGCACTTGCACAGCAATGAAAGTTGTGCCTGAGCTTTTGTGGGAAGAGTTGAGTTAGCATTCGAGGGAGAGCAGTTACCCCAGGAAACACCGGGACACTGTTCTGCATTGTCAGAGTTTTCTGATTTATTTTTTTAACATTATACAGACAAAATAGTGGCTATTGTGTAGGCACGTGCTGTCTATTAACAGAGATCAGGAAAGGGAAATAAACCACGCATTACTGAAGAATAAGATCATGATTGTGGTCAAGTGGTGGCAGAAGTTTTTTTTCTCTTTGTCAAGCTGATTTGTAAACATTCTTCAAACAACTGTGCAGACAGCAGTGCCACAGCTTCTTGAAAGGAAAGCAAAGACAAGGAAAGATTCCACTGCACAGATGTTTTACAGTAACCTACAGACCTGTCCCAAAGTTATCTGGTCATCTGAAGTTGTCATTGCAAGCTATGATGCACATGTAGCCTCTTAGCAACGCAGTGTAATCAGACTGTAATTTATATTTTATCTTCAGTGATGATAGCACTTAAAAATGTTTTGTGGTGGATTTGCTCTTTGATGCATGGTAAGCTCCTGTTAGCATTAATGGAAGCAGTGTGTGCTGGGGAGGGGGAGAGACACCTTCCCCCTGCCTTCAAGTCAAGATTAATTATGTTTTGCTTATGCTTATCACTGTGTGGGATGCCAAAAGCAATGTACAGCTGAAAAATTTGTGGGTTTTTTAAATTCCTGTTGCCTTTTTTTGTCACCTTTTTGACCATTTTTGATAGTTCGGTCCTGGAGAATTGCAGGATGGGGCTGCTGTTTCAGAGGCTGTGTGTTCAGTGTCTTGCCATGCTTTCAAATCCCTGCCTATTTCCTGCCCTTGAGCAAGGCAGCCGCCATAAAGCAAAAGCAAAGGGAAGCATGTGGCGAGTGTGCTCCAAAGATGTTGGAATGAATCACTTCACCCAGCTTACATTCCAGCCTGGAAACCAAGCTTGCCTCTGACTTTGGGTTCCCTGTGGAACTCATTTCTCTCCTCAAGAGTCCTCTCTAAGTCCCTTTTTGTGTAGCTTGGCGTGACTTGTACCTTGGAGCCGATAGTTTTAGGATACAGTTTGTCTAATCCAATATACTGTCTCCACTGGTGGTCAGGAACAGATGAAGAGTGATAGAAAAGGCTTGAATATTTGGGGGTTTTTTAGTGTGTGACTGCTTTGTCTTTGCAGACAAAATGAATGGCACCCAGGGCTGCTGGCTTACAAGGTGGTGTGTAGCCACCAGTTCTTCTTGGCTGGTTTGGTCTGGTGTTCATGAGATGGGGTCCATCACATCACAGACGTGATGTGTTAATTACCTCTAATAAGGGTGTTTGCTCTTGTGAAGCATTTACTAAGCTGCACTGGAAAATGCACAGGATGTGCAGCCAGCATTTGAGCTACAAAATTAAAAGAAGCTCAGACTGAAGTTAGATGAAAGTGAACATATTTATCCATGTCAGACTTCCTACCATTTTGCACGCTCATATTGATTTCTTTTGACACAGTCTTCTTTTATTGAGTACCATATCTTTTTTTAAATCCCTTACCGATAACAGTACCTGCTAAGGGCAATTGTAGAAGGAAACTAAAGTATATTAAACCTGCCTGGAGTCAAAATGTAATCTAACACCTGTAGTCTGCAATTTGTCATCACTTCATAGATACTTTTTCTTTTTTAATAACAGTTTTGGATTTCCCTGAGTTTTGACCTTAGGATACTGTATAATCCAAGAAAAGCAAGGAAACTAAACCACAGTCTTTAACACAGCTTTATGGTGTCAAGGTGTGAAATCACTCTGTGAATGAGCCCAAAGAAAATACTTCCTTTGGTGCTGCAACTAGTGCTGCAGTGTTTACCCAAATGAATGTATTTTTGCAAGGGAAGAAAAAAGAGTAGTCTTAAGAACCACATTTTTAATAGGAAAGAAATGAACACAGGTGCAAATTGTAACTTCTGCTACAGTTTCTTGTACAGACATTCCTAGAAACCTGTAAAGAGTCTTGGCTGTGTAATTAATGTTCTTCCCCTGCGAGCCCCAGCCTGGGAGGCTGTCAGGGTGGAGGCCTGGTTATGGCAGCTGCTGCCTCTCTTCTCTTCTTGCACATTTCTGTATGCGAAGAGAGACTAGGGCTAGGGAGTGTAAGGCTGTTTATTTGAATAGATAATCTCCTGCAGATTATTCCTGTAAACTCTGGTAAGAGGGACAGCGTCTCCTTCTCAGTGTGAGATTTTGTTGCAACAAAATGAAGTTTGTCTCTTCGGTAAACTCTTACCAGGATAGCTGGGCACTGCCCAGGGGCTCTCAGCTTACAGAGGTGTGGTGTTGCTCAGTAAAATGCAGCTGGAGACCTTGTTTAAGCCTGTCTTCTGCTTTGCCTTTGAGCCCAGCTGGCCATGGGGAAGGAGCTTTTCCAGTGGCTTGCTGACAGGAGGGGTGTGATGAATTGTTTTTGCATGGAGGCAAAAACTGGTGGCAGCTCCTGCTGATGAGCCCTGAACGCTTGTAAGGACAGTAACAGATCACTGGTGTTAGGTGCAAGAAATGAAGGTTCTGGACCTGTGTTTTGTAGTGTGTGTCTGTTCTCTCTGCCTTTATTTTGGGGTCCTTAAGTGGGCTAAAATCTTGCTGTCTTTGACATAGAAGTCCTTGATGTGATACAGTGTTATGGTTGGTTATGAGAACAGTGTAAAGGTGAAGAAAAGCTGAAAGGTGAGACCCCTCCCCACCACTGAGACTAGATTGGTAGAATTACTTGGTTTTCCAAAGGACCTGTAAGATTATCGAGTCCAACCATTAATCCACCAATGCCAAGTCCACCACTAAACCATGTCTTAAGTGCCACATCTACACATATATTTTAAGTACCTCTAGGGATGGTGCCTCTACCACTTCCCTGGGTAGCTTGTTCCAATGCTTTACAACCCTTTCACTAATATCCAATTTAAACCTCCTCTGGCAAAGAGAAGGCCAGTCCATTGAACTTTGCTCCTTGTGGGTTTGGGTTATCAAAATTAATATTGACTATCTCATGCCATCAAGGTACCTGTCAGTGCTCACACTGGCTGTGCACAGAGGCAGATGGTGCCTGTTCAGCAGGGGCAGTTTCTGTTGCAAATGCAGTCTTTCAAGAATGTGACATTTTTCGTGTTTCTCTTAGCAAGGGGCATCTCCTCATCTCAGCAAATCCCAGTGGAAGGGAGCTCACATGACTGATCCTCTCTGCAAAGGGAAGGGCACACTAGGAAACAAAACTAGAACCACACTAGGAAACAAAAGAGCTTGGGGTTTTCACATAGAAATGCAGTTCCTCATTCCAGTGTGCTCAAAAGGCTGTCCAAGCAATGGAGGGTGACACATCCCAGAGCTGGTGTTTTCAGCTGGTGCCTCACTGCTGGTGGTGCCCGGGTGTGTGTGTGTTCCTGCTTGGCTCCCTTAGCCTCTCACCAATGTCATGTGTGTAGCTCCAGCTAGAAAGTGGGTGGAAATGGAAACAAACATCAGTGGCATAGTGAATCCAGCCAAAATTAAATACAGTACAGGCACAGACTGCAATTACTTGACATTCATCTTACAGCTGGGTTTGGTCACCTCTCTTTTCTGTGGGAGCACCAAAGTCAGTTTTCTCCTGAGGGAGCACACGGAGACATGGGGAGTGGATGCATGTAAAACAGTGCAACAGTCCTTTCCCCCGATAATTCTTGGCTTTGGATTTTAGATAGACCACAAACCCTTAGCTTATTACAAATAATCCTGATCACTCCCGTAATGATACACTACATTACTCTCCTAAATTCAATCATTCAATATCTCACTTCCTTCCCTGTAGGCATGTACTATTATATTTAACACATGGCTTCCAGCTGCTTTTCATTGTGGCCTTTAAATCATATTTCAGTACAGTGCGATCTAAGACCAGTCACTTTATCATTTAAAGTCAACTTCCATCACAGTCATTTTCTTGCATGTTTTCTCCCAGGGCTGGTGAATTTGTTTCAGAAAGATAAGTTTGTCTGTGAGGAGAAAGTCTACCTGAATGAACCTTCATGAAGCAGCATCTGCCAGAGATACTTTGTTCTGAAATGTTGAAAGGCAGCCATACCTATCTGTAGAGTTTAAGAATTAAATCTCTTGAAGGAATGAAAAGAATAAATCCTCTGGGCATGGAAGGAAATCTGTATCTTCACATTTGATTTGAAAGTAGATGAGAAGTCAGGAAGGGGAAGGGAAGTCAGCTCCAGATGGTGCTGGCTGTGGAGGAGGAGGAGGAGGAGGCTGTCCCACCTGTGGCTGGGGAGCAGTGGGGAAGGGCATGTGGGATGGAAATGGGAGTGGGGAAGGAGGGTGTGGGACATCTGTGCCATAAAATGCACCATTCTGAGCCCAGCAGCAGCTTTCCTGGGAAAGGGAAAGCTGAGCAGGGCCACTGTTGGTATCCCTTATCTCAGAAGCCCATCCTGTACGTGGTGCTTTGGGGTAGGTCCGGCCACCACTGAGGGGTCACTGGGAAATGCACCCCTGCACATGGAGGATCAGGGATGTTTCCTTCTTGGCAGGGCAGAGGCAGAGCAGCACTGACCCACAACCCAAAGACATGTGGCAGGGTGTGCACAGCAGCGTGTGAAGCTGCTGGACATTTTACCTGCAGATGTAGGAGCCTATTAATGACCCAGGATCTGAAAATCTGCAACTCCAAGAATGGTCCATTTCCTCTGTGAGGCTGTGGCATGCAGAGCCAGACATGAAGTAAGCCAATCACTCAAACTGGCCAGCATACTCATCAATCAAGTGTTGTTTAAAGCAAATATTTAACATAAAGGTAATTTAGGCTTCATATTGTACTGTATGCTTAGCAGTTGATCTGGTTTGCATAGAAGAGTGTTCTCTTTTGTGCTAAATAGCCTGTCCTGTCAGAAGGGATTGTAAAACTGACCACAGCCCAAATCTGAAGGATATCCTGTGCATTTATCCATCTCTCTGTACATGGCTAAAGTTCTATTGCTGAAAAATACAGTGTGGCTGAAATCCTTTGTTAATGCTACTGGCAATCTAGGGAGACCCCCAGAAATTAGTAAAATAATAAAATTTATCTGTTATAAGAGCAGATTTAGTTTTTTTCATTACCTAAGATAACGGGAGGTGAAATAAAGTACAACCTTCTTCTAGTATTTTACACTGATAACACACACGTTTTGCATTTTCCCTTTTGGAGAAGGTGGTGAGGTCACAATGGAAAAAGAAGGGTTAATTGAAATTATTCTTCCCTCCTGCACTCAGCCCTCTCTTTGGTTGATTGCTTTATAGATGCTGTAGGCATCTCTTCATCTCCTTCAAATTAAACATTTTACTGCTGCTGATCCTGTATTGTTGGATTTTTTTCATCATTATATTTGATTGGAAGTCTTGTAACATTTTTCAAGCTGGATCATTTCTCATGCTATTTGTCAACGGAAAAGGGGAAAAAAAGCCCCTTTCCAACTCCATCAAGAATGAACTGAGTAATTCACACCCTTTCTGGATGTGTTTCTATCTCTGTTAGATGCTACTTGAATCCAGCTTCTGATTAGCAATGCTACTTGCAGCGTTCTGTGTGACGCTGTCTCTAAGTTCCCTGGCAGTTTATTTGTGGTGTTAAATCCTTTCGATTTTGGCTGCTCTGGGCCTTACTTCGTCGTCAGGGGACAGGGCCAGAAGCCACAACAGGAGAGACTAGGTAGGGTCTGTGTGACACATTTATGGGGCTTGGTCCCTGGCTAGAGCCAGAGTTCCTGGCTCTGCTGCTTTCAGTGCTCCCCACTGACGTAGGTACGGATCCCACCCTCATCTGTAACCGTCTGTTTGGAAACGTCAGCCCTTCTCTTTGAAAGCAATCCATGGACAAAAAAGAAATCCTCAAAGAGCAGCTGAGCGATTCCATTCATTGGAACATTATGCTCTTTTATTGCAAGAGATGTAATAAAACATAAACCAGATTATCTGTCATTTCCATTTGAGCTCCCCCTTTTCCCCCGCTCCTTGGTTAGCCATTTCTGTGGCACCATCAGTATTTACAGGCTTGGGAGGAAAATGTTCACCTTGGCACCAAAACAAGTTTGCGGTGTTTCTGCCCAGCCTCAGTTTTCACCCGCGGGTGGCAGGTCCTGTGCTGGCACCTGCTCTCGGCTGTCCGTGTGGAGCTGCTCCGTGTTGGGGTGTTCCTGCCACTGTCCTGGCACGGCTGTGCCCGTGGGGACAGCAGGATGTGCAGCTGTGTTCCTGCACTGCCAGCCCTCGCTCGCCCTCGCTGCTCGCCGAGGCACCGGGACGTGGTGCCGGGTGCTGCCTCCGTGTCCGGGGAGCCGCAGCCCCGCGGGGAGCAGAGCCCCGGCCGGCTGCAGCCCCGGGCCGGTCACAGCATCCCCGGGGAGCAGAGCCCCGGCCGGCTGCAGCCCCGGGCCGGTCACAGCATCCCCGGGGAGCAGAGCCCCGGCCGGCTGCAGCCCCGGGCCGGTCACAGCATCCCCGGGGAGCAGAGCCCCGGCCGGCTGCAGCCCCGGGCCGGTCACAGCATCCCCGGCAGGCTCAGCTCCTCGGCGGTGGGCAGCGCCTGCGGGCTGCGATCTGCTTCCTGAAAGCTGTGACTGGAGATGGCTGATGTTACAGATCGTTATGGCAGGAACATTTGATGGAGGAAGTGAATAAAGGGCTCTTCGGCACAGAGCCTTTTCATTTATTTGCATAACAGGCTGATATTCCACAGCGGACTTCCCTCTTGCGGTAATAACTTGACTAGTGTAGGATTTTACTGGGGGCTCGGTATGTGTGTAAAATTCAGTGTAAGTTCTCAGCACATTTCCATTATTTATCCTTATGTTTTTGGGGTTTTTTTTCTTTAGAGAGCTTTAATGTAGGGTTGATTCTCTGGATGTTACAGTTTGAAGCAAAGACATTTTCTTCTTGGATAAAGAGCCAGAATTCCCTCTTACTTGTGGAAGAAAATAGTTATCCATATTGATTTTGTTAGCTTTGAGTGTCAAGCTCTAATAATTATTTCCCTGCATCTGAAGAAACCCCTGGGCAAATACAGCCCTCAGTCCTGTAGGGGATTTTTTCTGTTAATCTCCCTTGTATAGATTTGGTTTTAAGGAAAGCGTATGGAGCTCCTCTGTGTTTTGAACGATTCAGAGCAGGTATTTTTTCCCCTGGAATAAGGGCAGCACGAGGCCCTTTCTTAGTCATTTTAAGTGGCTGTTAGGAAGATTAAGAGCTACATATGCTTTCTTTAAACTTGCCAAAAAGGAGATACTGTGGGTGAAAATCTGTTACAAGACTGCAAAGTGTGTTTGCCCAGAGGGTGTTTCAGAATGGAGGGCTGTTATTATTTGAACTCAGAACTCCTCCACTAGTGAAATTACTATAGAGAACGTAATACAGAGAAATCTGTTCAGGAGACACATTAAAGCTACCTATGTCAAGCAACTGAATTGACTCTGTTGTCTCTCTTGAGAGAAGGGAAATCTTAACAAATCTCTGCACTTCTATTTTTTTTCTTCCATAAAGTAGTTGTGATGGATTTTAATGCAAAAGCATTATTCATAAAGTAGCACCTGACAATCCCACATGTGCCTAGGCCTTCGTGGTACTTGAAATCTTAAAGAAATGGTCAAAGTGTCTAGCCTGAAAAGATGAGAGGAAACAAGGGTGGGCAGAAGAGGGGCAAAGCAGGAGAATGACTTTTCTGGGATGGGACAACTGGCCAATCATCATGACAATGAGACTGTAATACCTTTTGACTTAATTTTTATTTTGGCTGTTTTATTTTTTATTACTTATATTTTGTATTTCTTACTTATTTTTGGGTTTGCATTTATTTTATATCATTTGCCTTTTATATGACTTCCTCCTTTCAGTCTGGTTGTGCAGACAGGTGTAGCTGTCTTACAGGTGAGAAGGGCAGTGGAAAATGCACATTAATTGTACTTTTCTTGACCAGAACAAAGTATGTCCTGTGTACAGACCTGTACAAGTGCCCTTATGTCAAGCACCGAGGGGGTCAACATGTGAAGTGTGTGTCTGTTTGATCTTATAGGTGCTGCACAGACAGCAGTCCCAGCCTGCCAAGGAGAATTCCCCACCTAGAGAAGAGGCTCCTCCTCCACCTGCTGAGGACAGTTGTGCCAAAAAGCCAAGATCCCGTACCAAGATCTCCTTGGAAGCTCTAGGTATCCTTCAAAGCTTTATTCATGACGTGGGTCTCTACCCCGATCAGGAAGCCATCCATACCCTCTCTGCTCAGCTGGATCTCCCCAAACACACCATCATCAAATTCTTCCAGAACCAGCGCTACCACGTAAAGCACCATGGGAAGCTAAAAGAGCACTTGGGAACGGTGGTTGACGTGGCAGAGTACAAGGATGAGGAGCTGCTGACGGAGTCGGAGGAGAACGACAGTGAGGAAGGCTCTGAGGAAATGTACAAAGTGGAGGCTGAGGAGGAGAATCCCGACAAAAGCAAGGCAGCTCCAGCAGACATCGACCAGAGATAATGTGAGATAGGAGTGCAGAAAGCAATACATTGATACAAGGATTTTCTGGTTTTATTTTTGATTTTTTTCCTCGTTTTCCTTTTTTGTTTGTTTGTTTCCGTTGCGCACGATCCATGTGCAAACCGAATGAATTCAGCATTGCCCGATCAGACACCGCCTTGACGCAGACACTCGAGTGTTACACTTGCTACATCTGACTGAAGCAATCGTAGATCATAGGATTATGCCTTCATCAATCTTGCACTTATGAAAGGGACAGCTAGCAAGTAAATGGGAAGAAAAAGTCCTATGAAATCAGTGAAGGGAATTTTACAACTTTGTGTGTGTATATATATATTTACATAATATATATATATATATATATATATATATTAAATTGCATGGGACGGAACTTTACAACCTGAAAGTATAGACTGTGAAATGAGTTCTTTAAAGATGAGACTTGTTTATGTTTTAAAACCACTTCACAATGAGTTGCTTTGGCTTTTTGATAAACTGCCGCCTGCTCTCAGGGTGTGGTGACTATTTTTGAATTCCTATTTATTTTCTATGTTTATCCCTGATTTTTTTTTCATTATTATATGGCTTCCTATCTGGCAACTTGATGGGTAATTTTTGAGGTATTTAAAGACATAAATCAACACTGCCAAAAAAAGAAAAGAGGAAAAAAAGAGAGAAAATAGAAAAACAAATCAGGGCACCTTAAAAAGAAAACTAGTAAGTTAAAAGTACTTTGAACACAATGCACACTTAAAAGGATACAGCATGTTCCACTCTCCAGATAGTACTTTCTGTAGTGAACAGATGAGTTTTCATGGGATTCAGAATGACTAAAGCAGAAATGCAGTGCATAGAAGACTTGTCCATTAATGAGGTCTTTATAGAAAGAGGAAAAAAAGATAAATGTGTTGAGATTTGATGTATGGAATTCATACTATCAACCACATTTTACCGTGGATTTTATTTACCTGTTCTCTGTTTCAGATCTTAAAATTTATAAGCTTCCTTCTTGTTGTTGCTTTTTGTTTATACTGAAGTGAAACACACACACACACACATGTAAAGTTACATTGCGACACAAAATGCCACAATCCCGAGAACCCTGGCCAGGTAAATCGCTGACAGCCCGAGGGTTTGCGTTGCTGCCTTCCCTCTCGCCCTCCTCGCAGCCTCCCCGTGTTCCTGTTGTAGCTGGGCTTCCTCGTGTCCCGCGTTCCGTGCCAGTGCAATGAAGTGTTTTCAGCCGCAGGTCCCAGCCCGCCCGGGCCGAGGCTCCGCAGCGCCCAGGTAGCAGCTACAGAGCAGAGCCTGTCCCGACTGACTCTTGGATGGCCTGAGCACTAAAGCTGCAGTCTGCCATAGCATCCACCCGCTCTGAGGCACCCTGTCGAGAGAGACGCCAAGTAGCATTTACTTTTCACTTCGTGCAATGATTTCCGAGACAAAGACCTCACCTTGCAGCTGGATTGATTTCAGACGCCTGTTAACTGCAGCTATAACGGTACCAACAAGGCTTCTGGCTTTTTTCTTCCTTTTTTCACATGGGCTTTTCATGTAATCTTGACAAAGACCTCATGCAATATCACTTTGAAAGTTACTTTCTGTTTACTACACCAGGCAATGTAATATAACTGTTAATACTATTTATATATTTGAAAGGTATAAAAGGTAGGAGTTAAAAACGAAAAACAAACCTCTACGTGTAGATATTTACTCAGAACAGACAATATACAGGGAGAAGACGTTGCAATACAAGCTAATTCTAGCTGCTCAGTAACCTCTGGAGTTTTTATGAGATTTTTTCAGAGCTAATGTTTGAAACATGAGTATCTCTGCATAAATTTCATATACCTTTGCAAAATTATGGTGGGTTGCTTACTTAATGCCCCTTTTGCTCTTCATCCTTTAGTTCTGTAGTATGCTGCAGCTTTAATCAGAATTTTGATGGTTGCTGCTTTATGTTTCTCTCAGAGCTATGCTTTCAAAACTGTCTTCTTATCCTGTAGCTGAAATCACTCCATACATTTGAAAGGAAACTGAATTTTGCCAAGCTATGTAAGTTGTTCATCTGATGATGGCATCGACATTTGGTATCTTTTACACTTTAACCAAAAATTTTATTAGGTATTTTTTCAATGCTGAGTCTTGCCTTTTTATTTTTAATTTCACTGCCAATTTTGCAGTGGTTCTAAGTGAATCTGTGGGCATTTTAGCCTGTGGTCTTGCCAGAACTTTGCGAATTACAATGCATATATGTCTATTTATTCAATATCCATCATATAATATCTATTTGGAGAAAGAAACTTTTCTTGTAGTGCCTCTTAACAAAGCACAATTTTCCGCCTTTTTTGTGAAATAAAAAATAAAAAAAACAAATTGTGTTTTATTGCGGTATCAACAATGTGAATAAGGATTAACATATTGTAAATGTTCATTTTTCCATGTAAATCAACTTTATCTTCGTTATCACTAAGTGATAATTAATTTTTAACTTATGTGCATTGTTAGGCTGTTAGAATTTTTTGGTTGTTGAAATAAAACGCATTCAATAAATATGACTTAATTTGTCAAGTAATTTACTGGGCCTTTTTTCTTTTCTCCTGAGTTCAAGTGGAACAAGGTCTGCAAGATGGAGGGGGCATATTTTTGCATGTTGAGAAAAGCTTTGATCAATATTATTGGATCTTGAAAACCTGCATAAGTCCCCTGGAGCTGGCACATCTGACAAACGAGTACGACCAGGACTAACCTGCTGTGTGAGGGGCTCTCTGTGCACTCGTAGGTGCCTGCACTGGGTGTTTCTGGTGGGGTCAGAAGGAGGGTAGGGGTGCCTTCAGCCTGTCGGAGAATATACTCAAAACACACACTTAAAGATCCACTCCCAGTCTGCTGTCTTCTTTCACTGGTAGATTTTTTTCTGTTTATAATTAAAAAGCCACAAATGACTGCGTGTCAGGAAACTTTTGGAGCACACATGTCCATGGTTAATGGACATAATAAAAGGCTTTATTGTATTTATAGCAGGGCATCCTACTGAGTGCGTAGAGGAATGCCGGAAGGATTGATGTATCTGAGAAATGTGTGAAATGTTTTTGGGGAGAATACAGATAAATGGAAAAAATTGCTCAAAATTCTTAAACTAACAAAGTGGTAAGTATCTGGATTCAATCCTAGCAGACAAATCATATACCGCACATCAAACTTGAGTTGTCTAGGAATTGAGGTACAGCAGTTTTCAAAATAATTTTTTATTTTTTCTGTAGTTCCAATACAATAGTTCTTCCCTTTTTGGTGGCTTATTTATATTCTATATAAAATATCTATGTGCTCTCCTGAGAAAAAAAATAAGAGGAGGTTCAGGAGTAACCACATCCTTGTGTACCCAGCCACCTGTGTGCCACTTGTATTTAATCTGAGACCAGGGAAAACCAAGCATCTTTCTGTGTGCTCGGGGAATGTCTGGGCACCTGAAGCTGTGCACAGCAGCCTTTGTGGAGTGCTGTGATGTTCTCTGGGGTGCACAACTGCTGTCCCTGCACTCACCCCTGAGGGCTCCTGGGCTGCCTGTGCCCTTCCCACAGGAGCGCTTGGCTGGCACAGCCAGATCTGGTGCCTGGCTCTGCTGCCTCTGCTCTGAACTCTGGGCAGTCTTTGCTGGCAGGTGGCCCAAGGCTGGGGCTCTGCCGGCCTTAGCGGGCATGGGAGGTGACAGAGGGCACAAACTGGCCTTGAAAACTGCTCCTGCAGGTACTGTGAAGGTGCTGATGGTGTTGGATTGGGTGTCTGTCCTTTCTGCCTGGCAGCAGGACAAGAAACTAAAGGAGAAGCAGCACTCACTTCACTGGGAGAGAATTTTATACATGAGCCCTGTGTGTGTGTGTGTAGCTAAATAATATTTAGAGAAAGACACACTCATACACAAATAGTTTAATTGGGGGGAAAATCCTATAAACATATGGGTTCTTCTTCCAAACCGTAAAAAAAAAAAACATTTAATAGCTGCTATAGCAGAAATATTTCTATTAATGCTTCTATTTCTCTATACTTTACATGCTGCTTCTCCTATTTGTTGTTCATGTTTTAGTCATCCAGACATATGTATTTCCAATTTCAAACCTGTGTCAGTGAAAAATAAACATACTAAGATTAGTTTAAAATGTTTTAAGATGATGAACATACTGACTAGTGTCTCAAGTTCATTGTTGCTTAGATAAAAGTATCCACTCAATCTCTTCCCACTTAATTACCAATTATTTGCTCTAGACTAAATGGATTAAAATCCCTCAATGATGAAATTTTGTTTCTATCCTGAACCTGTTAAACATAGAGGGATAAAAGCTGGATACATTTGACAGCAAGCAAATGGCATCTTAAAATCATAAACGAATCATTACGAAAAATCTCCACTTACAATATAAAGTGCAGTGATTAATTAAAGATGCAGTTTTAACTTATTTATAGCCATTAAAAAAACATACTGGTTTTAACACAAAATAACACAAGCCAAGTCATCCAGGGGAGAGACACTGGCAGCCTGAGACTTGGGGAGCAGGCAATGTGACAAAGCCAACAGGGAAC
Organism: Molothrus aeneus; assembly: GCF_037042795.1. Classification (NCBI taxonomy): domain Eukaryota; kingdom Metazoa; phylum Chordata; class Aves; order Passeriformes; family Icteridae; genus Molothrus; species Molothrus aeneus. Next base: position 11,540,937 of record NC_089652.1, on the reverse strand, counting down.
AGCAAATGCAGGCCATACCTTTGAAACCTTTGGGAAAGTTCACAGAAGCAAGGATGGAAAGAGGTGGCTCTGGCATCCCTGCCAAGACCCCCATGTTTGTTGCTCACATACAGACAGTGCAGGAGTGAGAGCCCCGTCTCTGGGATGTCAGGAACCTGTGTGCTCCCTCCTTGGCGGCGGTGCGGGCGGTGGGAGCCTGCCAGCAGCAGAGCGTGCTCGGGGTGAGTCAGCCCTACCTCAGGCAAAGAGAGCATTTGGGTGAGGGACAGACAGCAGTGGTTCACGTGCAGGTTTCTGCAGGCTCTCCCCTCCTTCCAAAATTTTTGGTTGTTGTTGGGGAACGCTGGTCCTGCTTGACTGGGAGGGGTGGCTCGCTAGAGCCAGGGGGAAGGAAGGTGGTGGGAAGCAAAGTGAAGCTCATCTGCTGAGCTGTGAGTTGTGGCTGCTGCTCCCTGGCAGGTCTGTCTTTGGAAGGCTCTCCTGAGCACTCCCCTCTGCCAGGGTCAGGAACACACAGCAGGCACAACACGCTCCAGCCCTGCAACTGCTGGCTCTGTCTGCAAGGCAGCGCTCGCTCAAGGAGAGAGTCATCCCCTCTGTCCCGTGGTACAGTTTCAGGAGCTACAGCTGGTTCCTCCTAAGAGGAGTGGTGTAATACACCCTTCAGAAGGGATCTGGTCTTGATTTGAAGACCTCAGGAGCTGGAAAATCACTGTTGCCCTCAGTAGTTTGTTTGAATGGTGGTTTCTCTCCCTACTAAATCTTTACCATATTCTAAGGGGGATTTGGCTTTCCCTTCCTGGTTTTGTCTTTTGTCAGGCTTTTCTCTCCTGGGTCAAAGTTCCTGGTAATGAAGGATATTTGTTTCCCTCAGAAGTAGCTGTCCTGATCAAATGAATTTTCCTGAACTGAGGCCTTATTGTTCAGCTGTGGCTGTTTCACAGAAAAATTTGCTTTGGCTGGTGAGGGAATTCCCCCTTGTACTCCTTTTGAGAGTCCATCGAGATAATGACAGAAAGAAAAGCTTTAGGAAAAAAAGGCTATTTGCTGCTAGTGAGACTGGAATGCTCACAGAAAGTATCTGTCACATCTAAGGTATCCTTAGTTCTATTCTGCATAAATGCTACATAACTGTAGATTTTCATCTCATAGCCATGAAGAATTACATTCCTTGGCATAGGGTGAAGATCTCCAACAAAATGTTCTCAGAAAAGAGACTTTATTTTTATGACCAATCTTAACAGTTTTGATTTGTAAGAGCAGAAATGTAGGTGGTGTTCACTCCTGTTACAGCACCAGACTAAACGTGCCACCAGCCAATGTCTCCTCTCGAGTGACTCTGGGCACGACTTTCAGCCGGGGGCTTTCTGGGGAACTGGCTTCCTTCAGGGTGGGAAGGGACAGCCAAACACAAACTAAGTGCACATGCATGGACCACAATCCTTCTGAGACAGAAAGTTCTGTCGACCCCTGCAGGGGCGACACCAGTCTGAGCCCTGTTTGAGGTGTTGTCAGCAGGCCAGTGCCTGCCTGTTCCTTAACCCATGGTCTCATGTTTAAATGGATGTGCTCCATGCCATGGTAGGACTGCAAGTACAAAGTTAACTGCTGCCATTGCCCCAAAGCACAGCCACTCACACAAAAGCTGTTTCCATTGCAGTGTTCATCCGTTTCCTGTCACGCTTCTCTGTGCACTGCAGAGCTGTGGAGGTAGCAGGACACAGCGCTGGAGGTGATGCTCAGCCTCAGGACATCTGCTCTTGGGGAGAAAAAATATTCGAGTAGCCTGAGCATCAACCATGATGCCTGAGCAGCAACAACCACCATGATGTCCCCTAACAGCTTCCTTACAAGAACACGTAGGAGGTGGCATCTCTGTGGCCCAAGTTTGACCAGGTCAGCGGGACTACATTCCCTTGGCTTTCAGAGGGGAGAGTGAGAGAGAGCACTCTTCTATGCCTTAACAGACTGTTCCCTGCTTGTCCAGCCTTGGTCCCCCTTTACCATATGATGAAGTGCATGCTACACTCATCACAGACTCAGCTATTTATGATCAGAGATGACTAGAGAAGTGTTTGGAATGTGTTAGCCCTCGAGAGGAAAAAATGGAGCAGATTGGTCTCATTGACATGAAGGAGACTCTTGCAAGGGAAGTGGAGCAGGATATGACCAGCAAATGCAGTCCTTCACCACAGGGTTCAGCCTTTGGTTTCTCAAACCCACCAAGTCTCCTCTGTTTGTATTTAAAGGCCATTTGTCTCCCCTATTTGTATTTAAAGGCTGTTGCAGAATATCATTCCCTTAATGGATCTATTTTCACAAGCCATTTAGCATCATTTGTTCTGTGTCAACATTGTCCTTTCATTTAATTTCCCCCACCCAGCGTCCCTTCCTGACCTCTGGCCACCCACCACCCAATATATTCATAGACAGCAACTGCACCCCCTGCAAGCTGGGTGTCCCTGCGCCGAGCCAGCCCAGCCCTGTCCTAGCACGGCCATCTGGGGCTGCCGGGCCCGCAGCGACAGGCACGGCTGCTGCTCCCGGCCCCGCCGCTCCCGGCCCCGAGCTGTGGCGGGGCTGCCTGTGGGCAGGAGGCTGCCGGGCCCCGGCGGGGCGCAGGAGCTGCCCCGTCCCACCGAGAGCCCTGAGGAGCACTGACAGAGCCCTTCGGAGGAGATGCTCAGCCCCAGGAGAGAGAGAAGTGCTTGCAGCTGCCCCGGTAATGAATGGCTGGGACGCAGTCCAGGCAAGCCCGTGTTCCAGCAACCCCTCAGTCCACAAGGGAAAACCAGGAGTGCCCCATGCAAGGGAGGTAATATAAGACCACAGCGAGTAGCCACCAGCAAGAGAGGCACGTGGATTGATCACCACGGACTGGGAAGGTATCTGGAGCCATTAGCTTCTCTCTGAATGCAGGGAGATGACAAAGCACGGGCTGTGAGCATATAGGGCACAGAGCATGGCAGAGTTCCCCAGTGGAAGCCAGCTGCTCTGGGAGGAAATGAGCCCCAGTGCAATGCAGGCAGATGAACAGCATTGCTCAGCCCTACATGACAAGGCTGCTGGGTGCCCTGCCCAGGCGGTTGTGGCTCCCACACCAGTGAGCCTGGAGCTAAGGAGTTTCCATGCTGGAGAGTGAGCCGGACTGTGGGGCTGAGAGAAGTAATTGGGATCTTTTCCTTTCTTCTTGTCTTTCAAAATACTTGCATGGCAGCCGGGTGAATGCTGGTTTCATAATTGATGGACATGGTCTTGGCAATCTCCTTTTGAAGAGCCATTCCTTGTCACATAAATATCATCTATCAGTGCCCATTGTCTTTATAGTGATCTTGAGCAAACAGTTTTATTTTCAATCAGGACATCACACATTGATCTAAACACTCATCTGTAATGGATCAATTTACATTAGGAGAGCAGTATTGTAGCATTGTTGTTCATTATATTGAAAGAAGTATATGTTTAGTTACAGGCTAAAATCAATTAAACAGCCTTGTGCCTTTTGCTATGAGAAAGTCAACAAGCCAGTCTATCTTGGACAATTATCCAGCTACAGCTCCTCTAAAAAAGGGCTCCAGCTTCATCCCCTTCCTCCCGAGTTCTCAGTTTCTCACTCAGAGACTTATTTTGCAATGTTTTTCCTATTGTGCAGTCTAGTAAAACACTGAGCTAAAATGCATGTGAGAGAAATGAAAGCAGTCTTGCACTGCTGTTGTGGAGGGGACTTTCCCAGGGCCATGCAAAGCCATGTAGCCAAAAGGGAAACCTTCATTCTCACCAGAAGGCTGCCTGATAACACACAATGGAATATATTGGAGATGCCGAAAAATGTAATGATACTGATCTTTGTAGGTGAGATCATTATCTCCAAGGAGCCCTGAAGTCACTGGAGGAAAAAAGGAGGGAGCGGGAGGCAGGGGAGGAATTTGTACCTTGGGCTACTTTTTCTTGCCTTACTGCAAGAGAGAAGACTGTATTGAGTGCTGGAGACTTTCTGACAAAGGGAACATGATTTGAGCTGGTGGTGTAGCTGCAGAGAGAACTGGAACCTGCAGTTTCAAAAGCAAAACACATAGGGGAACTGCAGGGCAATGCAATGATGGGATTTGAGGAGCACATTTCCTGGGGCTCTGGTGGATGTGATGGAAACAGAGGAAGGTATTACCTGCCCCACCCCCTGTCAGAGGCCTGTGGCAGAAGGGAGCATGTCCTTGTGCCCTGCGTGCTGTGCTCTGTCACTGCCACAGGGCCGGGAGCAGCCAGACTCTGGGCTGCCATGCAATTCCCAACTGGTCCCACTGCTTTCTGCCTGCTGGCAGCGGCTGACCAGGCCCATGGCACAGTGCAGCAGTGCTGGAACAGCCAGGCTAACCATGACACTGCAACACTTGATGAATGTAATCAAGGTTTTTGCTTTTCCTTGTGCAAAACCTGATGAACTGGCAAAAGTTATCAGCAGGGGTAGACTCTTATTTTGTGGTCGGAATCCCCTCATGACCTGAGCTGTGCTATGAAGGGCTTGTACAGCATTCCTGATTTTATATATGTGTGTGGATGTGTATATGTTTTTTTGGCTTGAGACTTTACCCACTCCTTTCCTACCACTGAGGTCACTCCAACTCATCTCACTCTTTCATTATATGCACAAAACACTGCTGCAAAGCTAATAATAATAATGAGAAGGAATAGCAGATATTACAAAGCTTATTAGGAAATTGATCTTTGATTTGCTCTTGAATAAAAAGGCAGACCTCAAAACTGCTGGAGCCATTCAGTTAATTGGTTATTGGCTCTCTTGAGTGATTATATCCACCCTGGTTCCACCAAGTTCAGCAGGTCTTGTGCTGGTCAATTAGCCTTTGGCATCCATGAAAGGAAAGGCTTCATTCAGGTTTCCTCAGACACTCTTTCTGTAGCATAAGGTGGACTGAGCAGGAGAGGTTCCCCATGGTCTGAATCCTGCTCTTGAACTGGCTCCAAAAGGGTATTTTTGTTGTGCCCCAGCCCTCTGAAAAGGTGGATGCTGTTAAGTGGGAGGCTCTGCCCCAGGGACTGCCCTGCAGAAGGACAACAAAAGGCAGAGGGTTTTGGGAGGAGCACAGCAGTTCCCTCCACACTGGAGGAAACCCAGTGTGCCCAGGGTGTCTCTCCCGTGGGATGAGCAGCGCTGGCTGTGCGCATGGATGCCCTGTTGCTTGGTCACAGCGGGTCTGCAGCTCACCAGTCACTACTGCTCTGATTCCCTCAGCATTCCCAGGGCTGTGCAGAGCTACACAGCTGACGCCATTTAGTGGCTTTTCCTCCAGAGTGCTCCATCCTGCCCTCAGTGCTGTGCCTTGCCAAAGGGCTCCAGCACTTGCATTGCTATGATGCAGACCCTGTAATAATAGTGGTTACATCCAGAGAATTCAGTTCAGATTTTAAAACCTCATCAAATAGTTAATGACTGACTATTTCAACACAGCAGCTCCTGCAAGGAGAAGAGAGAGAGGGAGAGGGAAAAGTTATTCATGTCCCATCTGTCTGGAATGCTTGTCCCCTCCCTCCCACCCACTGAGTCACTTCCTCCCTTTATATATCACTTAAAATTTTTCCTTTCCCCTTTAGCTTATGATTAACAGGCATTTATCCTCTGCAAATCATTCTTTCTTTATGATGCATGATCAATGTTAGTTAAGGCTCTATGGAAAAAAAAGAATGTATTGTCTTGCAAATGCATGTATGTGGTAAAATGCAGCATATCCTGCATGTATGGTGTGCAAAGGAACACATCAACCACTACAATATCCAGCTGCTGATCCAGCCTTCCCCCCTGAGCTACAGAACTAGCAGTGTAGTGCCCTGGGTATTTTGTCCCCCAGCCCAAAGAGCAGCAGTGTGCAGGGAGAGGTACATTGCTTGAACTGGGAGGTGGAGATGTTTCAAAGGAGCAGCTCAGCCCAGGGAGGGGTTCACTCAGCTGTAGGACCTGACCCAGGTGGGTGTGTGGGATGGGGCCACTCAAATGCCTCAAGGTGTGTTTGTGAGGAGGTTTGGCTAGCTCAGCCACTGCCTCGCTGCCAGGGCTTGAGGCAGCTCTTTTACTGAGCAGGTGATGAAGGGCTCAGAGGAGAGTGGCAGGCAAGAGAAAGAGGTGGTCTCCTGGGATCTTTGCAGCCTGCGGGTATGTGCTGATCTGCCACCCCAAGCAGGGGAAACCTACCTACAGCATTTTGATGGAGGAGCAGGAAGGACTACAGAAGGTGAGAATGCTGGTGGGTTCGTTCTGAAAGCAAACAGGACAAAGAGGAGGAGCCTGGATGCCCTCTGAGCATGGATGTGAGATGATGGAGATGAGTCTCTAAGCTGTAAAATAGATGAAGGCTGGAAGAGGGAAACTTGAACCTCCTTGGACAGGTTATTTGAGTTACTTGAGGTTTCCCAGTGAATGGAGAGAACATGAGGTCCTATGTTATATAGCGCAAAACCTTGTATGTGTTCACTTGCTTCAGCCTTTTTGCACGTGGCTCAAAGGGTGAGTGTTTTTCTACTGGCACCTTGTTATTCTGATGATACAGGAAAGTTTTGGTATTCAGGATGCCAGGTTGACACAGCTCATTAAAAAAAAAGTTTCAAAAGCAAACACTTGAGCAGCTATCTGTGACTGGGGGGAATCCCCACCCCAGGGAGACACCAGCATCACTTTGTCCAGGTGTCAGTTGCTGTTCTCTTTTTATGATCATCTGCAATAAGGTTCCAGCAACTTTTCTGGTTTCTGTCAACTGCCCATAAGCTGATGGCTGATGCAGTAACCTAGGTAGTACATCCACTCTGGGATGCACTGAAGGATGGGGCACAGATGTGTCACAGACCCTCTGTAAAGAGCCAGCTTGGCTCCTGCTGGAGGCTTTGGCTGTGTGTGGGTCCTGCTGGTTCTGCGCCCGCCTCCCACTTCAAGAAGCTCCCTGCAGGAGTGCCTCCATGCTGGGCTGGCACTGATCCTTCAGTGCCTCTTTTTATTTTTTTTTTTTTGGCTCTAACTCTGTGTCCTGTGAAAGTAGCACTCCTGGCCTGTGTGTTATGTGGTGCTGGGACTGGGCTCATGAACTACAGCCAGGCCTCTGAATATTTGGTATCTGAGAAGTGACTTTATTTTATACACATGGGTGATGCTGCAGGTGGGCTGAGGCAGGTCCAGAGGCTGAGGGTAGACCTGCATTTGCTGTAACTTCACAAATCATGAGCTGAATACACTGTGAAACCCCAGCAGTTTCCCTTGAAGAGCAGCACCAGAGAGGAATACATGGGTCTTGTAGCTTTTATGACACCTAATAGATTGTAAAATGGCCATTGAATTTTATTGCGTTTGTTGGAGACTTGATGAGTCCAAGGATGGCGTGCTGTGTTACTGGAAGTCAAATAAGCACTGATGCTCCTGTTGCTGGGTGGCTTTTGAAAAGGGAAGTTTGTTCGTTTATTCTCCCATGCCTTTGCTCCAATGGGTAGCTATACATTTTCAGAATTTTTTTCTTCCATTTTATCTATTCTCTTTCTGTTTTTGGAAACAATTTTACATGTATAAATGTGAGGACAGCATAGCTACCCTTGTATTATGTGGAAAATTGACTATTTCGTTAGCTCCAGGGCAACCTTAGGAAATAAGACAATAACCTCAGTTGTTTATTTCCCTGAGAGATGTTAATGATTAACTGTGAAAAGAAAAGTAATTCTTCTATCTGGCCTACATAAACTTTCATAGTTCCATGCAACAGCAAGACAGCTTTAGGTAGTATATGGCATGCAAAAAGCTAAGCTCTGTAACCTTACTGTGCAGATTGGCTCCTGGAGAACAACTTTAGCCTAAGACTTAAGTGCTGCCAGCTGGCAGAAGTGATCCTGTATGTGAAACTTTAGGCTGAGCCAGAAAAACCTGAGTTCAAATCTCTTGCCAGGGATTGTAGGATAGAATGATTAACCTGATTTTATATTTTTGGATAACTATCAAGTGCCCGAATATTTATAGCAATAAATGTCTTCCATATGTGCTGATAGTGCATCCATGGAGTGCAATAGCATGATATGGTTATTGTCTTACTTGAAGACACTAATTATAACTAATCCTATAGGCATGTGAATCATGAAACACTGGCCCAATTTCTGCCAGCTTCTGTGAGATGCATCTGACTTTGTTCATGTGAGCAATGCAGGTCAGCAGAGAGCTCAAGGCAAAATTCCAAGAGTGCTGGGGATCCTGAAGTCTCTTTTCAGAAGAAATACATGCACTTGATATTTAAGCATTTAAAGCTGCAGGTGGCCACTTTACCATCTTATACCTTCTGAGACTTCCTTGTAGGTGTCATAAAGTCTCAAGATGCCACTGAAAATAAAATCCTCATCCTACAAGCCACTGTTTCATAGCCCTGTGATCTGCCAAGTCAAAATTGGCAAGGGGCTCTCAGGTTCCTGAATTTGTTTGGTGCCTGCTAGACTGGCATGATAACCAGGCTTGGAGCACTGCTGGTGCCCACTGGGGTTTGTGGTACTGAGGATGCTCAACTACTGCAGGGACAGTGTTTCTCCAGGGATGTAATGTCTTCCCGTGTCAAGCTCTGAAACACATATTAGTGTAAAAAGCTCTCCAGTGGATGACTGTAGAGCTACTTTCTGGTTAGTAAGAAAAAGCAACAGAGGAACTGTATGAAGGTTATAATGTTGTAATAAGAAGGCTATAAAAACAGAGGAGAGACTAGACCAGCGTTCCAGTAGTTTTCTCTTCCCCTGAAAGAGGTAAGCCCGCCCAGACATCTTGCTTTTAAATACTGGCTACTGCATCTGTTTTAAACCAAAAATGATACCTTTTGATTGGAAATGTTTCAGTAACATCATTTGTGCATTTTATTGAGGTGGAGTTTACAATTATTAGAGTCACCAGGAATTTCAGACATTTAAACACAGCCTCTATTTCTCCAGAGTAAACCACATCTCTGTGCGATTATTCTTCTATCTAAATGCCTTCAAACCAAGTCTTAACCCAGATCTGACATTTATTGCTGGTGGTCCCTCATACAAATTTGCTCTTGAAATGAACATGTGGGGTTAAATGCCAAGGAGATGGGACTGGATGCTGAGGGATCCCTGTGGGTGCTGAGGGAGGCAGAGCTTATGCAGGATGCAGCAGGCAGCCCTGGGTTGATCATGTGGCTCTGAGCAAGCTGCTGCCAGTCTGGTCAGGTACTGTAGTCTGGGCCCTGCAGACTTTGAGAGAATAAGGAGAAGGGTTTTTCTGGTTATGGAAACTGCTCCTTCAGCCATACAATCTCTTGATGGCCTTTCTTTCAGCTGGCTTCTCCCCAGGAAGCCAGAAACTGCATCTATGGCAGAGAAGGGACTTGGCTCAACAACCAGAATGTCCCACCCAGCATGCTCTGTGTTTCCTCCTTATCTTTTCAGCAAACATTTTTGGAACTTCAATTTAAAAATTGAGACTCTTAAAGGGCTTCTAAGGCCTGAATTGCCTTTGTTTTCTGGCCTTTCTACATCCTCTATTGGCAGCAGAGAGGCAGGCATTTAAGCACTTTCAGTTTCAATTTTTTGATGCTTCCAGGAGAGCACATGTAAGAATTTGGATCTAAAAGACCATTAAAATTCTGATATCAAAGACGACAACAAACTTTGAAGCCCAAGGAAATGTCCCTCTTACAACCTAGGTTGGGACAAAAGGAGGTGAGAGTTTGTTATTACTGCTTTAGAGACAGCAGTCATAAGAGGAATCCTCTTCACCTGGCCAAGGAAGTTTCAGCACCCGATTATTTAAATCTCTAGCAAATGCTTGCAGATCTGGAGGGAGCGGGATTAGGCTCAGGTGGAGTGCAAGGATGACAATTAAGCCTTCTGGCCTCTGCTGTCTGGATGTGTTTTCCCTGTGTACTCTGTAAGAAAAGATGCTGAGATACCTGAATTGGGATGTTGGTATCCCCAGAGAGAGAGGGGGTTGTCATGTCACTCCAAGGGTCTTGTCCTATAGCACTTTGATACTGGTTGTGCACTTCTCCAGGATCTGGGCTTTCTGATCCTGTCTGAACTCTGTGTGTGCCTCCTTTTCCTCAATACAGTAGCACATTGACTGCTCAATCCCTACCCTCCTCTTCCTCCATAAACCCCCAGCAATTTTTAGGAGAAACATTGTTCTTGCTTATTCTTGCAGTGCTGATGAGCCTGCAATAATGAAGGAGCAGAGCAAAATACAGAGCTCTTGCTCTAGTGAAAAAGGTGGGTCTGTAGCCATTGCTCATCCAAGGGCAGGCAGGTTTCTGGCAAGACTGTGTGTATACTCGTACTTAGAGTTTTGTCTACATAGTGGGCCAGGTCTTGAGTGCGCTGTCAATTAAGGGCAGCGATTCAAAGTGATTCACAGCAGATTACACCAGCCTGTCTCTTGATGGAGCACACTCTGGTCCTGTGCCTGCAGGTGCTGCACAGACTGCCAAGCCTGGAGCTAGCCTGCAGTTATGCTGTCAGCCTTGCTTAGATCTAATGCTTTATGACAACTGTCTACCTGTAATGTGATAATGGGCTGAAAATCTCTGCAAAATTGATAGGGTCTCTCGCAAAGAAGGAGAAACTTATAATGTGGCAGGCCTGATCCCTTTCTTAAGGTCCACATGAACTGCAAAGATTTCTTTGCAGCTGGCAAGTCTGATTGCTCTTCTGTTCTTGACAAGAGGATGAGCGTGTTCTGTCTGTGAAGCTGCTGACCTCCTACTTACTCCCAGTCCAGGGGGAATTGACCTGTTGCATTTTCCAGTGCTTTAAATCTGTTTTTCACTTTGAATCCTAAAATATTGTTGGTGTCTACCTGCTAGGGCTTCATCTATTCTCTACCTGTACTTTTCATATGCTTGATAAAATCATCTTCTGCCTGCAAAATGTTTCCAGGGTTTATACAATAAGTTCATTATGTTTAATTCATAAAATACAAGTCATTATCTAGAACAATTAACAAGTATTGTTCTAAAAGAAGCTGTGTAACATAGTCTTTATAGAAGAGGCCAGATTCCTACCCACCTTTTTCTGTTGTGTGTGTGATCTAGGAATCGCAGCCATGACTTTGTGCTAGATCAGTGCTAAGTGAGAGCTGGGCCTAAAACATCCTGATACAGTTTTAAACCCTCCAAACTTGCTATCCAGGTAAAAGCATTGCAACTAGGAAGCTGTAGCCATGGGAGAGGTTGTCCTCCTGGTTCTGGAAATGCCCAGATGTGTTCCCTGTGAGCTGTGCAGCTGAAGACCAAGATAGTGACAACACTGCCTAGCTCCTTGTGCAGGGCAACCCAAAGCTCTCTATGTAGCCAAAACGTTGTCATTTTAGCTGGTACAAGTAGCTGAAGCCAGTCCTGTTCCAGCTGCCCGCTTCCGCCCCGGCTCAAATGGGCCCAGGATGGGCATGAGGCACTGGCAAGGCAGGCATTGCGTGAGGAGAGCAGAGCAGCCCAGCAGATGGGCTCCTGAGGCACTGTGGCGGTGTGGGGGACTGGCCAGCACAGGTGAGGGTGGCTGCTGGGGCGGATGCTGGGGCTCCATGAGGGATCAGGGCTGCCGGCCCTCAGGGCTGCCGGCCCTCAGGGCTGCCCCCACACCAGCGCTCTGGCCCTGTCCCCGGGTGTGCTGCCGCAAAGCCAGGAAACGGCTCTGGAGGCTGTGGACTGTGCTCTGCAGATCAGAGTCCCCTCCAGAGAAAACAGGGATGTTTACACAGAACACAGCTATCCTAACGGCCATGTGATAATTAGAGGCTGGAGGCTGCTGGAGAAAGCCTTCCCTATGACCTCCTCATCCTCCAGAGTGTAGGCCCCCACGGTGGCTCTGACCCCCGTGCCATTCCCTGCCACATCTGTGGGCTTATCATGCTCCTTAAAGAGCCTGTAAACCCATTAGCTCTGGGTAAATGATCCCTGGGCTGTCTTTAGAATAATTAAAACCACAAGGCAAACAGTTACTCTGGACTATCAGCAGCATATCAACAAAACTTGTGTCTTGAAATGTGTGTTCAATTTCTGTTATTAAAAGGCACAGAGCCATATGTGAAACATTATCATGCATCTTTGTGAAATTAGCAGAAGTATTTGAACAACCATTTTGTCTCTATCAAAACAGTGCCTTATTATTTTTTTCATACTGTGTAGGAAGGTGAGAGAGCCTTATGAAGGCAGGAGGGCTCAGGCAGGCAACCCAGCTTCAGTAGCCCCTGACCAGGTCTGCTGGCTGTGCAGAGGCACACACTGTCTGAGGAGCGCAGATGGTGCTGGCCATGAATGGAGAAGAGGAACAGCATGAAGAGTTCTATGCTGCCTTTAATCCTGAAACTCAGGACTGCAGGTTTTATCAAACTCCTTAACTGCTTTACTTTGAGTGAGGCTTTTACAGTATTTGCTGAATTTAGTTACCATTAGGGTCAATAGAAGTTTGACTGTTGATTCAGTTGGAAAAGAAAAAAAGACCAATGCTGAATGGGCTTTGAAATACCCACCACTTATGCTTAAGAACATATGTTAGAAAAGTGATGTCACTTCTGACTGTTTATAAACTTTCAAAATAGCACTAGACCTTAAAAAAAAAAAAAAATCGAGTCCTTAGTTTTTTGAACTGCTTCTCGGAAAATGGTACCAAAACTGCTTGAGAACAAGGTTTCCTGAATGAAGGGGAAAAGGAAGAGGAGCTGTTTCTGATTAATAGGGACCAATAACTGTGGGCAAGGTCAACATGTGTCATACAGCCAGGCTTGAAGAATAACATGGTGTGAAGTGTTTTGGCATTTAATGAACACTTTAAAAAACACTTCTGAAACAGAAAAAAACCCAAATTATTGATCTGTTTGGCAGTGCATTTCACAACTGACACTAGCATCCAAATCCTTCCTGTGAACCAAGTGTCTTCAATTCTGGTTTTGTGTGACATAAAGAGGACATAGTTGGAGTCTTTCTTGCATGTGTCTGGTTTCAAGGGTGGTGAAGACAAGCAAGATCAGATTTGGAGAAGATGATCTTTAAAGAAAATGCTGGTGCTTCTTGTCAGGCCTAGTTATCAGCCAAATGGACTGAGATAAGGCAAACAAAACTGTCTGCTTAGTCAGATTGAGCAACAACATCCCTTGATTGTCAGGGCTGAATCAGCAAATACAAAAAAGCTAAATACAGCCAACCCTACACTTACAACCCACTTGTGGTTTTCACGCTGACAACCTAGTCACTAAGTATAAATGGTCCTCCCACGACTGGTTTGTCTGCATCTCAGGTTATATTCAAGGATATGACTGCATCTCTAGCCTTGCAATCTTAGCTTGTTTTTTTTTTTTTAAACTGAACAAGTACATTGGAGCTTTCTAATAGTGCCAAGTATTTCTGCTAGAATATATTCTGGAGGATTCATGTAATAACAAACATGTGAAGGATTTCTGATATGAAAGACTCTTGCCTATAATAGTTTTTTAGCTCCAAAGTGGAATTAGTTTTGTTCTATAAATGCTTAAAATCTAAACCTATATATTGCCAAACATGCAGTGGCCAGAACTACAGGCTCTTGTCTATATTATAGACAGCAGGTTAAGCATACATGGTAATATGTGATATGAGCCCTCATTACACAGACTCAGCTCTCCTCTTTATTAATGTCAAGCAGTCTTTCTCTGGAGAGGTGTGAATCCTGACTGAAATCTGACACTGCTTTTCTGAGAGAACATTTTGTGAATCCTTACTGAGCAGCTCACAAATGCATAGGGTTTAGTGGACCAAAGTGAACCAAGAGAACAGAGATAAACTTCAGAATTAGCAATTTAGTTATATTTATGTATTAACAGCTGTTAATATGTAATTTCTACTGGTAAATGGATGTATAGTCATTGTTTTGTGCATTAGGATTCAGTCTCTGACAGATTATGCAGTGCCAAATGCAGAGAATTTAGAATTTCTGCTATCTGGAAAGGCAACTGAACAAAAATTTTCAGACACCTTGGGAGTCCACTGCAAATAGCACCTGAAGCTTATATGAAATGGTACAATCAGATGCCAACATCTCTCTAAACATCACTGTTAGCAAAAGGTAGACATGTTTTAGGGTGTAGAGAGAAAACCACACTTTGTGTAAACTCTGGAGGCTCAACAGCCGTTAGAAAAGACTCCTGTGCATTCCCTTGTATGACATCAGGCTAGCTTGCAAAATGCAGCAAGATTTCTGCTCTCACAGAAAGACCTTTTCTCTGGTGCTGCCACCATAGAATTGAGGAAAGACAAACACAATCAGGGCTGTTGCAGCTGTCCACTAACCTGAAGATGCTATGGCATGAAACATGTTTTGGGTTTTACCAAACTAGACTCAGCTCAAATAGTGTGCCTTGTCCAACGTCCTTGTGCTGCTCTCAGGTATTTTATGTGCTGCTTACCAGTGAGTGCTGCTGTGCAGCCCATGCTTTCTCCAGCCCAGCCATGAGAATCTCTCATCATCCATCCTGTAGTGTGACTGACTGGTAATTAATTGGCAGGGGTTGTACAGGAAAGCTGCAGCAGCTGAGGAACAGAGCCTAGGCATAACACTGGGTCTCCAGCCTTGGGAAAATGTGGGGAGAATCAGGTGAGAGAAAGGGGAAAATCCACTGAAGTCTTATAGGGTAAATCTCTACCTTCCTTTTCTAGTGGATGCCTAGGCAATGGAATTGTAAATAGTTGCAGAAGAACAAATTAGCTGGGGGAAGTAACATGCATGCAAGGTGTGTATTTCAAGCAGCTAATGCTGCAGTTGGCAGTGAGCTCTTTCATGGGACTACCAAGCAGGAAGGGGACAGAGCTCAGGCCTAAAGGAGCAACTCTTATGTTTTCCACCTACATGAGGGAACGATCCATTCACCAGTCTCTGCAGCTGTTCTGGCTTCTTCTGCCTTATCAATGCTTCTCCACAAATCTTTTCTATGCCAAAAGTTGGCAGCTGAAAATTGTCTGAATGCCTCTGCAGCTGGGAGATGGCCACCCTGGGTTTCAGCCCCCCTTGGCCCAAGTGCAGGCACTCTGAACTGCATGATCACCTCTGGTGTATTGGCACTACTGATGTGGGTTCTGTTGCTCATTTAGCCTCTTCAAAATAAGTTTTGCTCTGGTGAGCATCTAGAAGGAGAAATAAATCCATCAGTTTATCCATTATAGAGCTTAAATGCCTGAAGCATAAAATATTCTAGTTCCCCAGAACTGAAGCTGAGGTGTCAGAACATCTCCAACTGGGACAAAGTGAACAGAGTCTGATAAGCTGCAGTTTGGCTCTGTTTGCAGTGGAGATACCAGTCTGGAAGACTGCCCAGTGTGCTGTTGTAAGAAACCTGTAATTAGTACATGGCCACCACTTGTAGTGAATCTGAGGGTAAAAAGAAGAAGACAAACCTCATCTCTCTTCAGTTTTTGCAGGCTCTTGATCTTTTGCTCTTTACAAAGCTGTGGGTAGTCTTTTAATTAAAAATCCCAATTATGCATTTGACAGAGATTCTGAAGGCCAGCAATTTGTAGTGTTGGATGACAATTGATTATGGAATGTCTCTGCAAATGTAGAGCCCAGTGATCCACCCTGTATCAATATTATAGCTGGATGTCTTCTGCATCTCATGAAATCCACAGCATCCCTACATGCTGTGTGCAACAGTTTCTAGAGAGCTGGATCACAGTGTAAGTGCTGCATGTGTGGGGGAGTGGGGGTGACTTTTACTGGTACCATCTACAAAAGGAGTTAATCCTCACAAGGGGACACCAGGGAATCTCTGAGGCAAAAAAATCCTTTGAGATTCTCTAGCTGGAACAGCTCTTCTGCAGCAGGCCTGTGTTTAGTAGGAGTGAGTAACCAGGGATGTCAGGGGTGCAATGAAAACACTGTTTTCAACACAAATCAAATACATAGCATGATAAACCTATGTGATGGAGAAAATTAACCCTATCCCAGCCAAACCCAGTACAGCCTCCTGAAGGGAGAACTTGCAGTTTTTGCCTCTGTGTTTTGCTTCATGCGTGCCGTAGTTAGAGCCCAGCTGACCTGCTGGCTGGCTGGGGTTTGAACAGATGCACAGAGCAGCTCGTTGGAGCGAGATAGGAGTGGGACAGCAGCTGAGCTGCCTTAGTCCTTTGCAGACCAAATAATTAGCCTGGGCAGAGCACCCTGCTGGACTTGAGGTCCCCAGTGACCTTGGGTGTCTGCCCTGAACTGAATTGCACGATTCAGTCACCACCTGTGCCAAGTGTAGCTTGGTGATGAAGAATCAAAGCTAGAAATGTCCTGTATTTCTCTGTTTGGGGTAGCTGTAGATTCTGCTTTGCATTTACAATATAGCCACCAGGAAGTAAAGGGCATAGAGGCTTTCTCTGCTCTTCCTAACAAAGGGAATTTGCAGGTTCTGCCAGCCAAACCTCAGTATGAGGCAGGAGAGCCCTGGTAATGTTGCAGCTGTATCAATTTGCCTCATTTAGAACAAATCACAAAAAAGTTTGAAGTTTAGAAAGAAAAGATGTGTCTGGAAATTATCTCTTCATTTGTGTATATTAAAATATTGTGTAAAATGCATGCTCAATTGCTGCTGAATTGTTATAATTAATTACATTATACCTTGAACAACTGGAAGAAATGTATGCATGTTAGAGCTGGACCTGGAACTTCCTGTCTGAGGGTGCTTGTGTTGTCTGGGAATTCAGGCAAGGCTTTGAGGCACTAAGTGCTTTGCAGTAAAATATCCTTTGAAAGAATTTCGACTCCAGCAAAGGAGCTAATACACACCACCACCACCCTCAAAAACACCCAAAACCCACACTGAGTGTCAGTCAGTGCTGTCAGGAATGCACTAGCAGGAGCTCTGCTTTTTTGTTGCTACTCAAACTCAGATGTATTTGTAGCTTTGTTTATAGTTCTTTCATACATTTGAAGGTGTTCCACCAACTATTGACAAGAGAACAGTATCTCTGCTGAAGTCCTAGCCAGAATGTATTTTCTCCTCCTACACTTGTTTCTTGGGGGATTTGGCTTGTGCCAGCCTGCACAGTGATACTCCTCTGGAAGCCAAGGCTGGAATGCAGTGTCACAGTCAGCCTGGCTCTCAGTTGGGCTCTCAGGCTTCGGGAGAGAGGGCAAATGGCAACTTATGCCTTCTTCTGCTTCATGCTCCAGTTGGCCTTGGATCCCCTATTTAGCAGAATAGGTACTTTTAATGTGGTTTCAAATTGAGGGTCACAAATTACTTGTTGAGCGATTTGCCCATATTATGTTGCACTTTGGACTTTCATTCTCAAAGGTGAACATTGGTATATTTACAATCTTCTGAGGGAGAAAACCAGAATTTAATAGGACTTGCTAAATAGAGCAAATGAGGCTGCAGTGCACTTTCCCTCTGTTATATATTAAGCTGATGTTATTAAGTGTTAACTTAACAATGTATTGTATGGACAGCTAAAAGGGGCCAGAAAAGTCTTTGTGTAAAACATGTAAACAGCTAGTTTTTTGGGGTTTTTTATTGGAATCATTAACTGCACTGTAGTTAAATCTTTTGTTTTCATGGCTGGTTTAAATTAAATTAGCAACATTGTGATTTTTTTTTTAATATGGTGGCTTTAATTCGTATCAAAAGATTTAACAGAGTAATTTATCTATGTATATTTTAAAGGGTTTTTTTTTTAAAAAAAAATTACTGACATTTTCTCTGTTAAAAAGCTAGGATTGTCTAAGGCCAGCTCAGGACAAGCATGTTTAATATGTCAATTTCAGTGATACTCATAATATGATCCAGTGATATTTGCTCATTTTAAGTACACACATAAAGGGGGAGATGCATAGGAATTGAGAATAAGCTCTTGAGATGAGTCCTGTGGGAGTTAAGGGACCAATGTCCATTAAATTTCAAATATTTGGGTATGTAATGCCCAGGTTTTCCAAGGGAGTGCTCAGCTAGTCCAGACCTTAGCAAAGAGCAGATTTAACAAGGCAGGGATATGTATCATTAAAGTATGGAGTGTTAGACTAAGTCCTGAGGGCATTTGCTGTGGTTTTCATCCAGACCAGACTCCAGGCATCAAGTATTTATGGATTCTGTCTCAGTGCAGCTTTCCTTTTCAAGAGGAGGGGTTTTCTGCTCTGGTGTAGCCCTGCTGCCCTTGAGCACCTATCATCTTGGCTTCTTGGTCAGAGCTGAAGATGCCCCTTTGGAAGTTCTAACTTTCTACTTCAACTTTTAGGATGTTTCAAAAAACCTCTTTCAAACTGAAATGACATATCTAAGTCAAACTCATGAAGTAATGCTGGGGACTCTGTCTCAGCTGGTGTTCCCAGAGAAGTTTGGGGTCTGGTCACTCTCAGGGCTACTATAAATCTTTCTCTGGACAGGCCACTTGCATGTCAGCAGATGGCAGGCAGGTGCACCAGGATTTTTGGATACGTTTTTTTTATCTTTTCCTTCTTTTACCGCTCTTTCAGACCCCTGTTCATTCCCAGTAAAATGCTACGGCCTTCACAGCATAGGAGGCCCACAGGGCTGCCAGACACACTCAGGTGAATGCCAGATTTGCCAAGGCCCAGCATCTTGCAGAAAGCCCTTGAGGAGTGAAGCTTGATGGTGGTGGGATTGCAGGATCCCCACCCACAGCCCTGGAATTGCCTTTCCACATCAGCTTTAGCAGTAGTGACACAGGTCAGCCCCATCTGTGGCTAAGACACAAGAGGGTCTATCTTCTTTCCTTCTCTGTACATCCTCATGTTGCACTTAGCTCTTGTTCCTGTTTTTTTCCTCCTTGCTTCATCCTTCCTTTCTCCTACGTGTGCACCTGGCCGTTGCTGCCTTCCCCATGTGCAGATGGGGCTGTTCAATAGCCTGTGTTTGTGGAATGAGCTAATTTAAACACACACATTTGTCTCTTATATAAATGTGTTTATATTGTTTTTATGTGCTTTTGCATAAAAGCTGGATCAAATAAACCTGAGCCTGGATCAAATAAACCTGGGAAGGGTAGTAGCATCTGCTGGATAGGACAGGGATCTGGTTGCTGGGGTTAGAGTAGAAGTTCCTCACCTGAACAGTTGCTGACTGTGCAGTAAAATACCTGCACAACCTCATCAAAATGATCTTAAATAAATGTAGGTTGACCTGGGGAAACGCTTTTTGGGATTGGTCAAACATTGGAGGCTGTGTTATACAGGCAGCTGGGGGAACTCAGAGCAGTTTTGTGGCAGGAGTTTTAAATGGGTGATGGTGTAAGAGATGGCTTGTGGCCCATTTTAGAAGCATTGGTGTGAGGTACCTCTGCCAGAGGTCATTGCTCCCCTGGCACTTCTACAGCTGCTCCTGCATATCCCCCCAAAGCAGCTGCCAGGGAGCAGTAAAGGCAGTGGTGGCACCAGGGGCCAGAGAGTGAACATCCTCTTTCACTTGGAGAGGATATTTGAACACCTAAGAACAAATATCATAGTTGTGCAAGTGGAGGAAAGACAATATTAAAAATGTCCCTGTCCTTTCCCTACCTTTCTGGAAACACTTCAAAAGGAATGAAATGGGCAATCAGTAAATGATTCTGCAAAATACATTCCTGATCTATCAGCAAAGCCAAATGAAATTACCTAAACAATTTAGAGATTAGGAACATAGCAGAGCTCTAACCCTTCCTTGAAGGGGGTACACCCACAGTTTGTATTTACTGGAGCATGAAAATAAAATTTATTTCAGTAGGAGACAGCAGGACTTTCCAGGCAGGGCTGGGTTCCCTTCAGGAGGGTCTGAGATATCTACGGAAGGTGTTTGATGGGTGAAGTCAGCATTTCCAAGGTTGTGCTAAAGAAGGAGCCAGGACAATGGCAGTAACTGGTACCACAGATAATTTTAGGGACTCACTGCAGAAATATCTCCCTCACAGAGCTGTTTGCTGGGTTCCCTAGACTTTAAACAAACTTCATTTTATGCTAGAAACAACAGGATTTGTTGTCTCCTGTGTTTCTTCGATGCTGGGACCATCTTTCTAGCATGTAGTTTGAGGTTCAGAAATTTACCTCTTCCCATGTAGAAATTAATCACAAAGAAACTGTTGAAGTAACAGACTTCTCAGTCCCTTCCTTTGGTACTGGAGAATGTGGAAACATAACCTGGAGCTAAGGCAGGCCCTGATTCCTGCAGCAGGACATTGCAGGCAAAGCGTTCATGCATGCCCTCACTATTGAGAAGGAGCTCTCCTTGAGCAAAGCTGCTCTTTGTTTTGGTGTTGGAAGCCTTCAGTGAGGTCTGTTTGCTCCTGCTGCACACACAGCAAGTGAAACTCTGTGGTAAGGAGGATAGGCATTCAAAAGACTCTCTGGGCACTTGCAAAGCCTGAAGAGTAAAAAGTTCAAATATTTGTGATTGGCTGGGGGGTACTTCTACTGCCGGATGCACCAGTGCTCCTTTAATTCTCATTTTGTTTTCTGAAGTTGGCTCTAAAACTGGTGGAAAAAAATATCTGAAGGTACCAGTAAATATGGTAGTAGCAATGTTCTGCTTTTTAAATTATTTTGAGTAACATCAAGGTACTACAGAGATATACTTAGTGAATTGTGCTGCTCTGGTCAAGAACCTCAGTGTTTTAAATGTTTCTTTCCTTATAGTGTGTGCAAAAGCCTTTGTCGGCTTGCGCAGGAGGAATAACTGAAACAAATATTTCCCTATTTTTATTCCCCAATATTTTCCTACAGACGAAGTTTCCTGCCTTCCTCTGTTCTCTGCAAGGGCTATTTAGTAAAATATTATTGAGAGATATTTGAAGAGAAACACAGAATTGAGAACATCCTCTGGTTTGTAGATAGCCAAGACTGATTTGGTTTTACCTTCTTGCTTTTTTCTTTTTTTTTGGTGGTGGTGGGGGGGATGTTGGGAGAAGGAGGGCACTCTGTGTTTATTTTTCTCACTGCAGTTAGTGTTTTGTTGCATGCCTTGGAGAGTGGAAGTTCTTGCCTAGAGGAAGTGTCCTTTTTTTAATGGGCATGGAGACTAATACAAAAATACTATTTTCTGCTTTAAATTGAGGTACATTTTATTCCCCCCTAAAGAGACTCAGATACTTTTATCAGTTACATGAGAAAAGTGAATCAAAACAATGTGTCAGAAAATCCTGGCTGTTGTGCTTTTCCTGTCACTTCTTGCCTTTTGGCCACACAGAGAGTGTTGGGTCCCTTCAGGAGGGGTCCTGAGCAGGCCAGCGAGGTGCTGTGGCCACCCTGTGCTGCATTTCCATCCTCTGCCCATTGGCCATGAGTCTGGGCTGAGGCCAGTTGGTAGACAAGGATTTTGCAGCTGCTTCCATCCAGCTAAGGGCTGGAAGGATGGGGTGGTTATTTAATGGAATTGTAATCCTCTTGCACCATGCAATGCCACATTCTCCTCTTGGGCACTCAATGTCCGGTGGAGTTAATCCCAACCTACAGTGATGCTGGAAAACTCTGACCTCTACAGCTAATTTCCAATTGTAATCCTAAAAGAAGAATGGTTGGCTAGTTTTGTTTTTCTGCCCGTGCTTAAGTGCACTTTGCTTTCATTATGGGGTGTCAAGTTGTTAATATTTATGGAGGACACAAAAGAATGAAAATTCTGTTTTGTGTTCAATCTGACATCTTTTGGCACCAAAACCCTCTAGTCATGGTAGTAGTTCAGTTTCAATTTGGCAGAGCTCTTTCGAGATGAAGTGCTTTAAAGTGTGGTTTGGCTCTGAGGAGGGATTCTATGCAAATAGTATTCAGGGGGTCTGCCTTTATTGTCTCAAATATTAATAATTTCCAGATCAAATGCAGTTTGCCTTGAGTTTGTTTCTTTGTTCATTCTTCCTGTTCTGTCAGCTTCGTTAAATGCATCGTCACACTTTTGAAGTCAATCTGCTTCTTTCCTTGGCACATGTCCCCCTGCACAAAGAGGTTCTGCAGGCCTCCTCCAGCTCAGTTACCCCTTTCACTCTGCCCAAGGCAGAAGCAGCAAGAAGGGGCTCCTGGGAGCTGTAGCAGAGGAATGAGCTCACCCAAGTGGGTGCACTGAGGCTCCAGGGCCACGCTGGGCTCCGTGAGCCTGCAGTGGGACAATGTTCTGCCTTGCTCCTGGAAAGCTCTGCCTGACCACACACCAGCACCTGTCCAGATCTGCTCAGCCCAGTCCAAACTTATGAGGTTCTTCCAAGGTTTCACTGAGAGATGATGTCATTGCTGGCATCATGCTGAAATGCCAAGCTCTGGAGGCCTTCTCTGCAGCTCCAGCAGCACAGCCATGCATACTAACACGAGTGAAGTGACACTGCCTTGGAGGTTCTTGGGTCAATGAAGCTTGTTCTTGTGGAAGACAAAAGCTGCCTTACACAGCTCTGTGTGCATTTGGCAGCAAAAATAATCAAAAAACACCAACAAAATTCTCAAGAAGGCTCTGGGGAAGGAGAGATTATTACTGAAAAGGGTATTTAATTCTCTTGTTAAAACAGCCCACAGATTCTCTGGAAGTTAAGGAACATTGAATGCTGCAAACTGTGCCTGCAAGCACAGGTACAGAGCATGTGTTCAGAGGATGCATGTTTACAGATAAGCTACTTGCTTGTGAGCAGGCATCATTTGTGATTCATGCTTTGCATGCAGTGCTGAATCTGTGAAGTATAGCAATCAAGTACTATGAAGAAATGTTGACTTTTGAAGTATTTTATAATTCTAATGTTGAAATCACAGTTGTCTGGAAAAACCTTCTTTCCTAAATGACCTGTGGTTCCTGCTAAGACTTCATTTATTATTTGCTATACTAGCTTAGGCATACATTGCATATCCATAAGCCATTACATGTGGAATATTCATTTACCCCAGACCTCTCCTGGAACCCTTTAGGACGGCATGATAGCTCTCTGAGTACATGCTGGATAGTTTCAAATTCTCATTAATACTTTTTATAGTTTATGACTGTACCATATTCTACTATTGATCAGATGCTCTACTTTAAATAGGCTTCTTACTGAGGATTTGTGTATGAGGAAAGAAATACGTGTTAGTAGTAGGATGTAATCACAGATACAAATTAAATAGCAACCTTTGAGCTGGAGGATTGGTTTGTCAGTCACTTAGATAACCACTGCTATTGCCAGTGACCCTGTAAGTGCAGATGTTCATATTAAATGTTCTCCATCCAGTATCCTCTCTGACACACTCCATGGTAGCATTTATGCACTTCACACAAGCCAAATAGGGTGGAACATAAAAGTTAATTTGCAAACTTTCACGTTTTCTGTCATATTTCAAAGTCCATCCAGACACTTTAGCTGGGGTTATTGTGCCAATGGATAGTGCCCTTTGATCCAGAGGAAGCCAGGCGTAGCTTCTGCCACACTCTCCTCCTGCTGCAGTCTGTGTGAGCCACCAAAGGCTGTGCCTATTCTCCAGGAAAAGAGAAACTGTGTCTTGATTTAGCTCAGTATTAGAATCCTGGTATAATGCTTGGGCTGAAGTGGGATGATTACACAGTAGTTGTCTCTCCACATTTTGGTGACCAAACGAAATGGCAGCCTGGAAGGGTCTGTCCCCCAGCATGCAGACAGGATGCCGGTCTTCCCTGCCTGAGTCTACTCCTCAGCAAAAAGTATCAAGAATTTAATCTTGGATCTTAGCACCATCTTTCTTCTGCTTTCTGACATTTGATAAGGAAAATGCTTGTAAGTGTGTGATCAATGCTTGGTTTGCTGCATGGGAATGGTTATAGTTTGAGGGGAGTCTAGGGGATACTTTTATGAGCTATTAAGTAACTCATTAACTGACAGGCTGCCTCCTTGACACCAGAATCCCAGGTAGGCTAAGGTGTCTTCTGATACAGTGTGCCAGAGTTTAAAAATGCAGCAAATGAATGTTCATCTAATAGCTCTCATCTCCTCTCCTGCAGACATGTCATTTTAAATGGCAGAGACACAAATTGCCTTTGCTGCTGGACCTCTCCTAGAAAGAGCACCTGTTTCTCATATCACTGACATTAATGCTGGATAACTGGATAAAACTTTCTGTGGAAGTGGAAGATGTGTTAGAAGATGGTGTTGTTCTGTTGTTCTATAAACATTAACACCTTTCTATTTTTTCTTCCTGGTTTGGTTTTTGGGGTTTTTTTGGTTTTTTTTTTTTTGTTGTTGTTGGGTTTTTTTGTTTTTATTTTTGGGGTTTTTTGTTTTGTTGTTGTTGTTTTTGTGGTAGGTTTTTTGTTTGTTTGTTTGTTGTTTTTTTTTTTTGTCTAAAGCAATAGGTCTGATATAAGGTACTTCTTTCAATCAGTGGTGGTTCACACCTTTACCTGGAGAACCTGAGTCAGCTGTAGAACACATCACTGCTGTACTCCTACACCCCCCCATGTTCTGCTATCTCAGCACCTTTCAGCTGTAAATAAGGTATAGGGAAATATTATTAGGTAGGCTATATTTACAGATAAACTGAGGCACAGGGCATCTCAGAGTATTTCTATGCTGCAGCTGAAGGAGGAGCATGAATGTACATACCCTCATTATCAGCAGCTTCTTAGGACTCTTATCATGGTGGTAGCACATGGGAGCACAGACAGCAGGTTAAACTGAATACAGCAATTCCCTCTTCTCTCTTGTGGAAAATTGTGCCCCCTGGACTGGAGCTCCCAGAAGGAAGTCCTTGCAAAGTCCCTTGATTGAGTAGCACCTCATTTAAGTCTTCCCTTTTTCATTTGCCAGGTTAAGGAATTCTTTCTGCTCCTCTGCTCAGGCCAAGCCACCTCAATGGCACAGGAGTAACTGTAAGGTCAAGGCCATAGAGGACTAGCAACAACAGCAGTGTGGAGTTCACAACCATGGCAGGCCTGGGTGAGCTGCATGAACAGGGGTGCAAAAGCCTTTGCTCCATCCCACACAAACACTGGCATGAATCTTCCTGAGGGAAAACAAAACATAAGCATTGCTTCACAGGGTGAGCAGGAGCAAGAAAAGCCCAAGCACAGTGCAGATCTATTCACCCAGTGAGTGCTGGGTGAAGCCATGTCAGTGTCTGAGGTGCTCCTTCTGCTGCCTGTGGCAACTCACTGCCTCAAATCCCTGCCCTTGCATCCCATGACTGCCCATGGATGCTGGCAGGGAGCAGACCAGAGTGGGCAGCTCTGTGCCAGCAGGGAGAGGGGACTGGAGGACACCAGGTGGGGAGTACAGAGCGTATTCAAGTAACAGAGCTGTCAGGCAAAGATGCATTGGAAGTATTAAGGCATGCTTCCTTGTAGATTGTTGTGGTTCATGGGAAGTGCAGAGGGAAAGGAAAATAATGTGCAATATGATTTCATGGTCAGTGTAGGGTGTTGTAGACAAATTCTCTTGATAAACTGACAACCTGACTGCACCCACAAGCATACCCAAGGAGGGCATCTATACTGCCTGTAAGAGAATTGTCATTTTCAGAAGTGTCTAAGGTGGCATGGAGGTATTTGCAGAGTAAAAAAGGTAAACTAAAAGGTATCATTCCTCCCCTGAATAAAATATCAGTAGATACAAACAAAGCATCATTTGGAAAAACCTGAAAATTGTTAACTTTCACCATGGCCAAAGCAGAATTGGAATTATACATATACAGTTTGGTCAGAAATCCCCTCTAGGGTACTAGATTTGTGGCATGTCAGCATAGTCACAGTCCTTTGGTGAACCAAGAGAAGAGAGAAAAGAAGCTCCTCAAATTACCCTGTAAATACCAGGAAATTACCTGCATCTTATTTGGCCTCCTTTGAGTCTTGGGTTTCCTAATCCAGTTGAAAGATTTTATAATGTGTACTGCATGCAATTCACAAAAATGACAGTTATAAGGCAAAGCTATTTATTTTACATTATAATGTTTTAAAAACATTCTCAGTTGATAATATCAATATTCTCAAGTCCAGCTATTGGTAAACTCAGGCACACCAAATAGAATAGTAAAATTTATGAGAGTTTAGAGTGAAAGAACCTCAATTGCTTCCCAGTTTCTGGGTTGTTTTTTTTTTTTTCAGGTGCACTGGGCTTCTGTTTTAAGCATGCACAACCCACTCCAGTAAGTGGGACAGCTTCCCAATGTGTGGTTTAAACAAATGCAAGTTAAAATTCTCCCAGATTCACCTGACTCACAGTTGATGCTGTAAGATGCTTGACAAATATTGCAAGACACCTGTTAAATATTTTGGCGAGATTCCCAGTTGCATCCAGCTGATAGATAATGCATCAGGTTTCAACTATATGAAGTATTGGGAGGTATTCTGGAAAAGGCTGCAGCAGCAGGTTGTGAATGAAGCAGGAAGAACAGAGTTTTTTCCTTTGGAAGTAACAATGCTTTATTGTTCAGATTTTTCTCCCACATTGGTTTGGTTTTGTGTTGAAAGAAAGCAGGCAAGGCTGGAAGGGCCCTCTTGAGACCATCTAGTACAAGCTCCATGTGAAAAGCAGGATCAGTTAGAGCATTTCTGATGAAAAATAAGGCTGGTTATACCAGGCAGTGCACTTGGCATTTCAGAAAATTGTCAGAAGGCAAGGAAGAGGAAGAAAGGGTGATGGGCTTGGAGAAAAGAAAATGTGGCTGGCTTCAAAGACTACTCTAAACATGCTTTAAATGCCCCTAATTAAGCACCTTTCCATGCCCACCATTAAGGGAGGAAACAGATACTTCTGGGATTTTATATTTTGCTAGGCTAAGTGATTACAATGGAGACAAATGCCTCTTCACTTGTGCTGAGCGTGTCAGCTCTGTGCTGCAGCATCTTTGCCCTGTGACAACCTGTTTGGTGCACCACCTCCCAGTGGCTCCTGCAGGAGCAAGAGGCTGGAGGTGTATCAGCAATTCTAGTGAACTACTCTGACCTTGGACTGCTGGTGGTGAGGAGCCAAAGTTCCTATCTGGCAGGAAGTCTAAGTGTCTAAAAATTAAAATTCACTTTTAATTGAAGTGAAAAATTAAAATCTCAGCATGTTGTGTTAAGCAAATTCAGGGAAATGTTGATTATTTCCCCAGAAATTGTTCTATTTGTTTTAATGTTAAATGTAATAGTCATAATAAATATTGAATGCACGGCTACAAAGGGTCAATGTAAATATTTACTGTAGCATAAACTATATTATATGATTGCAGTGGAATGTTTGGACTCTTTTCCCCATTACAGTTTTATCATAATCGACATGTTTCCCCAAACATTTTGGTTTGAACAAAATGTTATTGATCTTTTTCCAGAAAAACTGTTTTAGTCAGTAATTTTCTAGGCAGCTGTGGACCATGGGGTAGAAGTCAGGCTGACCTTGTCTCTTCCAGCATCCTGCAAAGAGCTCTTCTGTTGGGTTGCTCTTCCAGAGTAGAGTTTTTGATAAGCCTGGGGAGGCATTGTGCTCCAGGGGTGCTTGGATTGAATGAAATGCTGTGAAAGGAAGCTGGGACTGCTTAGGAGGAGAGAGGAGAGCAAAATGCTTTTGCTCTGGGCATATTATTAACAGAAAGGGGAGATGCTAGACCCTGCTATTCACAGATATTCACACTGTGGTTTTGGAGCTAAATCAATGGGAGTAGGCCGCAGGTGCCTTTAGGAATCCATCCCTCAATGTGTTGCAGTGTTGCATGGCTGTGAAGGACTAGCCCAGACAGACATGCTGGAGTGGGGTTGCAAACATGCTGGAAAATCCTGGACTGTGGCTCAAAAATGCTGAAGTGTCAGTTTGCCTTAAGCTCAGGCTGCTGGATCCAAGTTGTTCTGATGGGGTGGGCTGGTCGTGCCTCAGCAATCACTGAGCACCTTTGCTGCCAGGGCTCCACGATGGGCTTGATTGAGTCTTGTAGGAATGCTGGAGCCTTCCTGCACCTGCCTCTTCCTTGGGCACCTCAAGGCTGCTCTCCCTGCACGTCCCTGCCTGGTGGCACTTTCCCATAGGTGCAGATGTACCTCTCTCGTCCCCTCGGAGTTTTGCCCACCTCACGGGCAGCCTCTGGCCCAGCTCGCACCCGGGCTTGTCCTGTCAAAGGATGAGCAGCTCTCTGGCTGAAGCAGCTACCAGAGAAGGAGGTAAAGGCAAAGCTGCTCTGTAGTTTAGGGTGAGCTTAATAGTTTTCCACTTCTCAAAGAGGTAAGGTTTTCCTACTGCTTCTGCTGTCTGTGTGTGGTGGAATAAACATCTGTTGGGCAGTTCTAGTTTGCAAGTGAAGGCAATTACCCATGGCACAGGTGTGTTATCCTCTGAAAGCTTTTATTTCTCTCAAATACATGGACATGTCTGCAAATAATTTGAGGTATTGCTATTATATAGCCTTACACCCTATGGAGGATAATTACTGAGCTTTTTTTCCTTCACCTTACTGTATCTTTATTTTATTCACAGAGGAAAACTCCCACTTATGCCCCTCCCAGTTGCCACATAAAAACTCTCTTTGAAGTGGAATACAAGTCACAATAAGTTTATTGTTAAAGTAAATTAGCACTGAATGAGAACACAGTGTATCTTTATAAGCCAATACAGTTTTTGGAGAATGAGCCATTAAATTCCAGTAGTTTGGCTCCTGTTTGTGGTTCACTGCCGGCTTTGGTGAGTGCCTGATAAGAATCAGTGCGAGATTGAACTGGCCATCTCCTGCAAACAAAACACTTTTTTTTTACCTCTATGTCTGCAAAATACAGAGCCTTTAGGGTTCTGTTTCCTTTCATTGCAGGCTGCATCTGCAGATGATTGGAAACATACCTATAAGTCCCAGGATGTTCAGATAGAAAGCCTTGGAAGTTCAGTTCTACATCAAACCCTTTGAAGTTCATTCCCATCTCTGCAAATGACTGATGGAAATGACTGATCATCTGAAACTTGTTAAGAATGTAATCCATTAACTCCCTAGTGGTTTTTGGATCAGGCCTTCACAGTGGGCTCTCCTCAAATAAGAGACATTCATTTTCCATCTCAGTTTTTCTCCATTATTGATTGGTAGGAATCTGAAATGGGACAAAATCGATTTTAAATTTTCTTTTCCTACAGTAATTTAAATAGCCTTTAAATGGCAGCCTGGCATAAAGTTATGCCTAAAATAGAGTAAAAATAACAAAAAAAACCCCCAAACTGTGGGCTTGAAAATTCCAGAGGAAGTTGACATCTTTTAAACATGGGCTGGATTGCAGAGCTAGTTTACTCATCCAGTTATTTTCTGGATCCTGGGGCTCATCCTAATCTCGAATGTGGTAGCAAGTTTTCCCGAACAGGGGACAGAAGGAGCATGGAATGCAATTGCTAGCTCCATGCTTTCTGGCCCAGGCTCCACTTGTTTTGGCATGTCTTTAGATTGTGCTTTCAGAGCACTCAGCAGAGCTGGATATGAAAATCTCCTTACCACAGGACATTCCTATATATCCCAACTTCCCCATGATCTTTGCAGGAGACTTGAACAAATTCTCACTGCCTGCTGTCCCTGGCTCAGGAGTGAGCAGTGGAGGGAATCTGCTGACCTGGCTTAACATACTGGTATGCAAAAAGCAATGCCAGGATCTGGTCAGCAATGGCAGCATCTTAAAATGGCCCTGTGTGCATCTGCAGTGAAAGCTTAGGGAAAAAAAAATACAACTTTACTACTTCTCTTTCCCTGGGCTGCTTAAAGCTGGCACAGGAAAAAACTGGAGAGTTTGTCTTTTTTATTGGTTTGGACTCTGAACTCTTTACATGTGCACATATGTCTCTTGGTAGGGCTGTTACACACAGGGTGGGAGAAACCTGGCTTTGCCCATAAGACTTCTGGTTGCTGTTTCTGGAAGAACAGTTTTCCAATTTTTTACAGTTTTCCCTGAGGTGGCACTTTGGATATGGTATGAACACAGAGTCCTCTTAAATTCATTTTGTAAATTTACAGTCTAGACTAGGATACATTGGTCTTGATGGATGAAAAAAACCCAAACCCCATCAGACTATTTATATCTTAAGGAAACAAACTTTCTGAAGTGAAATATTGACTGGCTGTGAGCAGTGCTGAAGCCAATGCCTAGAGATGATAATGTGAGTCTTCCTCTGGGCTAGGAAAGCATCAGCCCACTTAGTGTGTTGGAGCAAGGGTCCGGTACCCCAGGCTTGGAATCCAGTGGACTGGACAGCGTGAGCTGGTTTTCCTTGGACTGTGACAGTTTCTTAGGGCTGCAGTAGCCCATGGTAACCAGCAGACATTGCTGCAGCCCTGAGGTTGCTCTAGTTAGCACTGGGAGATCCATGCAGTGAAATATTTCATGCTGCAGGAACTGAAGTGCTAAATGCACTTCACTCCACTTGGGAGCACAAGGCCAAGTAAAGCATTAACACCAGAGTTAAGACAAACTAATTCAGGAATAACTAATACTGTTGACTTTGCTTGACAAAATGTCACTTTCTTTGAGCTTTTATTTTCTCTCCCAAGAGCAGGTTTAAGGGCAAACACAAATATTAGTCATCTTTCTCCTATTAATTATTGTTAAAGATTTAAAGGATCATAGACTTTGAAGTTAATGCCCCATTCAATGTGGGAAAAGGCAAAGCTGTACATCCCCAGTGGTGTTGTTCTTTCTGGCTGGCTGGTTGATCACAGACTGACTGTCCTGTCTTGCAACATCGGCGGCACATGGTGCTCCTGAGGGGCAGTTCCTGGGAGGAGAAGAGGGTTCAGATGGACAGAGCAAGAGTGTGAGCACAGCTGTAGGTGTGCACACATAGGGGAATGAATGCAGCACAGCCCTGCTCCTAAATCCTGGTGTGCCAAGGCCTGCTCTCCTGCCCTTGTGCAAGATTTTATCTTTGCTTATCCCATACAGTGAACTCTTTCATGTCATATATACAGAAAGACTTCTGAAATCCTGGATTAAGTTTGGAATAAAATTTTTATTTCCTTCAAATATGGGTGGTTTCCATGCCCTGCTCCACTCTCAAAGTGACTCTGTCCAAATGGCATTGCAGGACTCCTGGATTCACATTTGCCAGTTCTAGGTCAGATTTCTTAGCTTTACAGAAGTGAAGATGTTTCATAACCCTCTGCCCACTTCCTTGGATAAAGATGAGCAGAGCTATTCCTTTCTAAGAAATCTCTTCTCTTGCCTGTGTGGTTGACTTTTTCAGCCCAGATATTATGAGGGATGGGGTTTGGACTCACATTTAGAGCTATTAATGGGGATGTGTGCAGGAAAAAGTGACCCAACCCTGCTAATAAGATTTTAGGAAGATTTGAAGGATGAAACAGCTTTTATGACCTTAGTATGTTTGTAATACAACATTGAATTTAAACCTATGAAAAGACAAACAACTTAGCTAAAAAATTGATTCTTGTTACCTAATCAATTTAATTTGCCACAAATGCAATTTTGAAGCAATGAAAGACAGATATTACTTTGGATCAAATTCAATTAATAGTTTTGGCTAGAAGTGTTGAAATAGTTTGTATTATATCCATATAGCTATACCTGTATAAAAAAACCTCTGCTCTGTACTTCTCAAAGCATTTCAGTTTGGGGCATTTGTAAAGTAGAGATGGAGGTTTTTTTTCTGCAGTGACAATTCAAGCTTAAGAACTCAGATTTATAAATGGATATATCTTTTCCTGCTGTCTAAAGAAAAAGGATAGAATATTTTGAATTTTTTTTTCTTTTAAACCTAGGTGATTTTTCTCAGAGGGCTGAAAAAGGAAACATTTCATCAGGAGCAGATCTTCTTAAGTCTTCCTATTCATTGTAAAATTTAATTTTTTAGTATTTCTTCTGAGCCACTGAAAGCAGCTCTATTTGTAGTAAAAGCCAGGGAAATTATTGCCTAGAAGTGGGATTTGTTCCACATTGCCTCTGTGCTCTGATTACCACTCTTCAGGGCATTCTAGGGTGTCTGATGCTCCACCTGCCTGGACTTGATTGAACAGTATAAGAAGGACTCACTGTGTAGCCTAGCCTTCCTTTCTAGTACATGGGTGTCCACAATGCAAGTCTTTCCCCTTACTGAAAAGGTCTATTAAAAACCCAAAACCCCCAAATCAAAATAAAACCCAGTCCTCAACTTCGTGCAGTTTGAATGGATATCCACAACTCCATTGTGTGCAGCAACATTTGTAAAAATGGAACAGCACTTCTCACTTATTTCTGAACTCATCTGCCTCTTCTGTGACAGTGACAGGTTCAGAAATGACTGCTGATTACAATAGGTGGAAATCATGAATACAGAGGGACTGGGAGGAAAATTGCATTGCAATCTGCCATCCATCCTGGAAAGCAGAAGGGAGATGATGCTGTGCCAGCATGTCCTCTGTACATGCTGTTTAAGGGCAAAAGGGGAGCTGGACTCTCCCAGGGGTCGATGCTGAGCTTTAGCACCTTTCAGAAATCAGCTCTTGAAGCAAAGGAGGGAACATGGTGAAGGCAGCACTGGTTGCCCAGCAGGGCCCAGGGCAGCAGGATACCATCACCTGGCAGTGGGCAGGTTGAGGCAGCACTGGAGAGAGCCACTTGGCACCGGGCAGGTGGACCAGACAGCAGGAGTGCAGCACCATGTGCTCCACGGCTTGGCATTAATGAGACACCTATTGGAATTCTGCACACTCTTTAAAGCCCTTCTGTGCGGAAAATCGTTACGTTTATCCTAATCCTTGCAAGTGAAAAAGCAAACTGGAATCTTCCCTGCTGTACTTATTTGGGGACTTCCTAGGAAGCTTTTGGAGCTGTGCAAGTCACTTTGTGTTCTGGAAGGAGGTGCCGAGAGGTAGACAGCTGCTTCAAGCGATGCACTGACTGCAGGGTCTGGTGCACAAGGTGGGGAGGGTTCAGCAGTAAGGTCTGTTATTTGACTTGACAGAGTTGAGTTTTTCCAAGCAGTTTCTCTCTGTGTGTGCACACTCTGAAAAGCACTGTTGCTGTACATGCAGAAGAGAGCTAACAAACCACGGATGGAAGCATGCAGTGGAGAACAGCCCTTAGAAATGCAGGCCCCCAAGATTTGGGCTCTATTTTGAAGTCTTGAATATCTGGCATGCTGAGCTCTACCCAAGAGACTGGGTATAGGATTAGCAATGAAGAAGTAGACTCAGCCATTCCAGGTTGTGTTTAGAAGCGCTTTTTCCTAGACCAGCTTAAAAGCTGTTGGCTTTCTCAGTGGCAGTAACTTGCAGTCTGTGGAAGTAGGCTCTGTATTAGGAGCACAGTGTTCTCTGGCTTATGATGCATCTGGACTGGTGGGAAGGGTTCACTTAGGGGGCCTTATTGTTTTCTTCCCAAGGAGACATCCACTGCACATATGCTTTTGTAGTAAATGGCTGCTCTCCTGCTCTAATCCTTTGCCTGCACTGCCATTTTATGATCACAGCCCTGATCTACAACCCCTGATGCTTCAAATTTGAAACTCTGTCTCAGCAGCAGGATAATTTAGGTGTTGTTCCTGGAGCCCTGCCCCAGAGAGCTGACCCCTGCTGAGGCAGAGCTAGGAGCTCTCTCCTGACTTAACGTGAGCTTCAGGGGTTTGCAGCACCACAGGAAGTGACCCTGCACACTCAGCCTTGGCACCTCTTTCTTAGACCTGCCTGGAGTGAAGGATGGGGAAAAGAGCAAAATCTGAAAGGCAGAGGAACTATTCTTTTGTTGGGGGCTGGGATGCCCTACTGCTTACTGTAGCTGGGAACAAGCATAGCATCCTCTGTAGTACCAGAGCCAGGAGGCAGCAAGAGAAATGTATAATCTTGTGCCTGGTGTGGTAGGGGGAGGGGAAAATGTCTTTTAAAGTGTAATAACACCTAGGTTTTATAATCCTGCCCAGCTCAGGCTTGACAATTCTTCCGATAGCCCAAATACTATAAATTTAGTTGAAGATAACAGAACAGATGGGCAAAACATATGGTTTGTAGGTAGTGTGTGGTGGTTGATATTTGTGGTACATTAGGGGAATTTATTTTATTCTCTCTCTTTCCTAGTATAACTTTTTTGATACTTTCTTGAGTTCTTTGTGCCTTTAGGTGAGCTTGGGGCTTTGCAAATGTCTTATAACTCAGCTTTGTTCAACCAAATTATTTGTTGCTTTGTAAATCTTCTTTAAAGAGTTTATTGCCTGTACATGTTAACTTCAAGCTCCAGTTTGAGCCAGTAGAAGCTGGATCACTTAGAGACCAATCACTTATTCCATCTGTCCCATTAATATTTGTGGAAAACTTGAATGGACAAATGATACAGTATTGAGACTGCCCTTAGCTTGGCTGCTTTCTCAGCCCTCACCATGTGCACTGGACACTGAGAGTTTGCCATGGATGCAGAGTGTGACTGCATGGGCTGCCTGGGAGCAGCGTGTGACCAGCTGGGCAGAGGCCACATTCCCACCTGTGCTGGCCTTTCCCTTCTACCCACACAGCTCCCCACCAGCTCTGCCTGCAGGAGGGGACACCTCAAACAGTGTGTGCTGCTGCCAGCAGCATGGATGACTTCCCTTCTGGTTTTGTTTAGAGAAAGCCTGCCTGTTCTGCAGGGGACTGCTGGAAAAACACCAGAATATTAACTCCCTGAATTACCTTCCAATCTCCTCCTCAGCAAATCTGAATGTTATGCCAGAGCTAGATACAAATACTGAGCTTTTTATATGATGTTAGACCTAGGCAAGTTAGGTTATGTTCAGTGCACAAATATGCAAATGCTTCAAGTGTTTGCTTATGGAAATCTGAGAAAAGCTGAGTAAGAATGAGTCATGATTACAGCACAGATTTACATTTAAGGGAATGTTAGAGAAATGTAGAGGACAAAATACAATTGCCCATAACTTTATGATGGTTGAGAAGAGTCCTTCATTCTCTTGCAAAAGACCTTTGAAATATGATCTTTCTATGTGGCCATAGTTTGAAAGGAAGGTGCATGTTTTTGCCATACTGAATGAACAGGATAAAGTCCAACTTCTAATAAAGGATGAGATCAGGCTTGAACCAAACTCAGCTTCAACTGTCAGAATCTTCTGTCCCTGAATCTCATCTAAGTTCTGTGAGTTTTGAGACAGGGTCCTGACCCACGCACAAATGTCTGCCTTGTTTTTTGAATGTACTCTTGTGATGTAGGGACGGTGTCTGGGACCAGATATTCTGAATACATTTCAGCCTTTGTTTGTTATTCACTGATCCACCTTGCTTCATCACCTGCATGACTGCTTTCCTGCAAGCCCAGAAACTGCAGGCATCTGTACTCCCTCTCATATTCAGTAACAAAATCCCCTGCAGGAGTATTCTCCAGGTATTGCTGACCTAATGCATTCCAGTTTAGTGAATCTATCCGAAAACCATCTACAGGTTTTTGACCTCAGTTTGAGTCAAGGATCTTCCCTATTACCTCAGACTCCTTAAAGCAGCCTGGTGGTGCATCTGTCATTAGAAATGTGGAGTCTGTGGGCACCCTGATCAAATGAACAAGGTAAATATTTTCTTTTTTGCAAACACTGTAAATATGCTGCCCTGTGCCATAGATGACATGAAGTGCATGGCATCAAGTTTGTCCTGATGAGAAAGCCAAATGTGCCATGGGGAGCCAGATGAAGCTGAGAGTATAGATCAATTTAACCGATCCAGGCTTGGATTGATGTCCATGCTGCTGAGAGCAGGATGCTGAATAGCCGTGTTTTCATTCAAACTGTGGAAAATTAAGCAGAAGATTACTGCTTTAGCTGTCTGGAAAGATGCACTGCAAATTAATGGAAACTAAGGATGTAATCCTGCAACACATTTGGCATTCCTATGATCAGTGTATGCTTGATGCATAAATCTGCTCCAAGCAATGGGGCCAGTTTCAGTTCCTGAAACCCATTGACAAGGATGGGTTTCAAGACTGGCTTGTGGAATTGACTCACCCATGTAGATTTACGTTTCAGGAGTGGTGGTCAGCATCCAGCTGGCAGAAGGTCAGTGTGAGTTGTCACTGAAAGCACAGCTCAAGGGCTAAGGGAAATTGTAGGAGAAGGATTATCTTGGCAATGCAATTTGGGCCTTCCTGAAATTTAGGATTATTGCAATATGCGCATGCTGATCAATGAAAATCCTTAACTCTGGCATCTCCCCCTTGAGGTCGGACTTTAAAATTACAAAATTCTGAGAATCAAGGGAAACCTCAGAACCTAATTGAAGACCCAAAGCTGCAGTTCCTTGTGCAGGCTTGTGACTCCCATGTTAGCTGGGTGCATTATGGCTAGAAAACGAGGGAGTAAAGTAGTGGAGAAGGAGTTTTGCATTAGTATCTGTTGATACCAGAGTGAGCAGAACTGGGATCCAGAACTTGAAAAGGTGAAGGCTAGATAATGGGCCTGATATTAGCAGAGGATGAATGTTGTGCCATGTTGCTTAGTCCATCTCTGAAGGTCTATGGAGAGATGCTGTGGCTGGGGACAGGATGACTGTCCCTGGGGAGTTCTACAGATTGGTCTTGTTCTTTTGCTTGACTGGAGAACACTTCTGCTCCAACACACAGCCTTTGTAAAATCATAATGCGTTTACAAAGTCACTTTCCAAACCTAGAGTACATTCTTAGGAAGGGATTCCTGCATGGGTCAGAAGTTATAAAAGAATTGTTACTGAGTTTTTGATGGTATTTAATGTATATATGTATTAGAATGTTTCTTTTGGAAGGTTGCAGGAAGCATAACTATTCCCTTGGTCTTTAAGTGAAGTGTTTTTTCAGCTGTAATTGTGTCTTTTATTCTTAAACTTACCCTTATAATTAAAAGGGCATGACAAAATTCTGCATTCCTAAATGCTGACCCATTTAAGGTGATTGGTTGTTCTTGATGTATTTTTTTCCTTCCACTTTTCTCTTCCCTGAGTTCCTAGTTCCCAGGTAGCCAAAATTATCTGTTTGCTACTAATAGCTTTTCCACCCTCCTGCCCTGCCTAGTTAGAGGTTCAGCAATGCATCACTTTAAAATTAGCCAGAACCTGGTTTTGCTTGGGCTTACACTGACTGTGTGCCTGTTGCTCCAGCAGGGAGGACAGAATCAGTCTCAATCTATAAACATTGGTTTTCTGAAATATTTGGCAGTGACTTCTTTTAATCTTACTGCTAAATTTCCTTTGCAGGACCATGAAAAATGTATTTTACATCTGATAGGGCATTTAATGAATCTTTGGTTTACTCAGAGTTTCAATAAATGTGTCTTGCTGAAAACTTTATAGACAGGCCCTTTGGCAAGGGAATGGGACAGAGCAGAGCTGCAGCCTTTAAAGGCCTGAGGCTGGAATCACCATTGCACCACATCTGGCTGAGGGGGGATGGATGCCTGCAGTGCAGCAAGGTACCAAATGCCATCCTGATCCTGAAGCAATTTTCATCTGCTGTGCACTGGTGTGAGTGACTGCACGTGGCCTGTGCACGCTTTTCTGGGTGGCAGAGGAAATTGCAACTGAGAAGAGAGATACCAGCACAGAAGGAAACAAAGAGGAAGAAGAATGAATGCTTGTTGGCATTGCTGCGGAGAAACAATTAAATCATTAGTAACAAAAACTGCAATGAAAGAGGATTTAGCTATTGGCTTCCTAGATGGCTGTGGCTCTCAGAGCCCTTTACTCTGGTGAGTGTTAAGTAGCAGAAGTACCCAGGGCTGCAGCTGTCCCTGGTGTCCCCAGTGTGCCTCTGCTGAGTTCACCCCTCCCTGAAATCTTTCATGCAGCTGCTATCTCACAGAGCTGAAGATTGTAGGCCAGTTTGCTTCTTCCTTTCCTTGGATGTGGTGACTGTGATTAGCTAATAAAGGGGGCTCCATTGTGAGAGAAATGTGAGCTAGTGAATGGAAGGAACATGTTGACTTTCAATTCCATAGCACTTATAATCTGTTCAAGACCAAAAATGTTATTTGTTACTAAAGGCTTGTGATTTTGCTGTTCTTGGTATTGTTGCAAAGACAGGCTAATTACATCTCTATTTGGACTTACTTATATTGCTTGTACACAGTCATCTCCTACCTGTCCTTTTAAAACAGGAAAGGCCAGGAGAATCTTGTAGCAGTGATGCTGTCTGTCTCTGGGGAGACAGCACATGGGGCAGCCATGCTCCCCACAGGTATCCTGCCAGCAATGCCATTCCCCCCATATTAGCAAGAATGTGTGACTGGCCCAAGGCAAGGATGGACCTTGTTTACTTTCAGACCTGTCTTGGCTTATTTTGGCCCACAAATTATTTTCTTCTTCTCATAAATTTATCCTATAGCTTGAATTTAGGCAACAAAAAGTAAATGGGGAAAGGGCATTCAAGAAAGGGAGGAGAAAGGTGTGGGGAACATGGTGCTGATGGCTGGAACTCAGAGTGAATGGAAATTAGGTGAACAAAGTAAATCATCAGTATCTGGCTGATGCAGAGTTTAGGGCATTTAATTTAATGTTTGGAGAAAGATCCCAGGTCGGGCTGAGGCACAGGGTAAACTCATTGAGGCCATCTTTAGGTTCTCATTGTATTAGCACCAGGAGCCATAGTTCTCCTGCTGTTACTGGATTTCTGTGTAAAAGTGAATCTAAACTGAGTGTTTCTGTTCACCTTGAGTAAAATGAAGGCATAATAAGTAAGTCAATAAAATCTATCCTTGTGAGGAAGTAAAACAGCCCCTTTGTGTATGTAGATGCCAACGCCCAGAGCACCCTCGTAAAAGAGAAGCGGCAGCTCTCCTCCCAGTCCCTTCCTGGTGTGAATGTGACAGGGGGTGCAATCTGCACCAGGCCTTCCTGCTTCTGCAGAGCACCAGGAGAGTTAAAACAAAGAGCCAAACACTCTTGAAAATGAAGAGGCAGCAGGGGCTTGGCATCTGTTTTGAGAAAGGAGGAAGTATCAGTAAATATTTGAGGGCAACAACCGTTTTAGTCTTTTCAGAGGCCCGGTCTATTGGGTTTTGCTGAGGCCAGAAGGATGAAGCCCTGTGTTTATCATTAGGACTAGGTACACACAGTTCCATGGATTTTGTACTTTTACAGCTGCTCTGGAATAATTTAAGAGAAAAAAATAATCCTTTATGGTCCTTGATTATCAGGTTACAGTTTATGAGAGATATAAGTGCCAGCAATTTAAATGACTCTGTATTAGATTGTCCTTGAAAAAGCAAAATTTCTAACTAAAAGGACAGTGAATTTTTAATGAAACAATAATGCCATTTTAGATGGAACAAGCACTGTATATTTTTACATTTTAAAACATTGAGTACTTCTAAGCAAAGTATCTGTGCATTGTTTATCTTCCTGCTTTATGAACAAAAATATTTTATTGCTAGCTATTATGAACTCCACAATCTCTATGCAGAGATTATAAAGGACTAGATACAGGGCACTATCAATAATAGTTAAGGTTTCAGCTCTATTACCTTCCTCCACTGATAGCATTCACCATGGATTGAATGACAGTCAAAAGCATGCAACAGGAATAACTGGACAACATTTACCTGTATGAAGAATTATTCTACAGGGCCGTATATCACACTGATTTCTGAAAGCATGGCTGCTCTGTATATTGCAGTTTGATGCTGCCATTTCACCGTGCAAAGGATTGTAAAGCTGGAGGGTTACAGAAGGACGCTTGTGTGAAGCTGTATTGAGTGCTGGCTGCAGTGGCTTGTCTGTACTTGATTGTCTTCCAGATCTCTGGGGTTGTGCTCCACCTGTGCCAAAGAGTGTGTCGTCTAGTGGTTCCCATCCTTTCTGGAGCCAAGCCTCATGTTCGAACCCTGGCAGTGTCCCATGCTTCCTTGGAGTGAGCTCCAACTGGATCATGGCTTGGAGTCCTGGTTTGCTGCTTGCGCAGGCACCTGCTTTTCCATGGGAAGTGTTAGCAAGTACAGTTTGGTGTGCTAATGCAAAATCTGTTGGAGCAGGTTGCCCACCTGAAGTCAGTTTCTTAAATGTACGGCAACCGCATTTCTGCTGAGATTTCTGGAAGCCCTGCTGCAGTTTAAAAGGGAGAAACAGCACTGTTCCCAGCTCTTTAGACTCATAACTGGACTGCTTTTGAAACTTGTTTTTTCCCTTTAGACTGGTAATTGGACTGGTTTTTGAACTGCACCCTCTATACCCTCACTCCATTCATGCATATATGGAGTGTACTTTAGAATAGTCTGGGGGTTCTGTACTCTTACTACTGTCCTCAGAGGTGTTCCGGGGGAAATCTCTGTCCCTCAGATCCCTGAGCAAGGAGAAAGGTTTATCTTGTCAGCAGCTGCAGCATGAGGTGTTAATTGTAGGCCTGCCTCTAGAAAACAAGGTTGAACTCTGGTTTCTGGATAGTACTGAGGGGGAAGCTGTGATGTGTAGCTGGGCTTTTAGCAAAATATTGCAAGTCTAAGGTCCTGCTTTTATTCTAATGTTCAAAGGAGTGTAGACGATATTGCCATGCACAACATGAATATCTGGATTTCCTTCACACTTGCTTTATTAGCATTGTTTTTCTGTGCCAAATTCTAGCTTGAGTTGAAACCATGCTGCAGAAAGGCAAATTATTTTGTATTTGCTTTAGCCCAAAAGAGTACACAAAGCACTGGAGCTCTCCAAACCCACATCAAAGATGAACTTACCCTCCATTGCTCCCGACACATCTATCAAAAAGGGTAAGCATTTGCCACTGCATGGAGAGATACTTAACTTCCTGCTAATGTAGCAAATTACTTTTCCCCTTCTTGCTTGGAGAAGACACTTGAAAATTAAACCTGTGTGGTCTGGGCAAAATGCAGAACAAACCTGGGTGGCAAACAGCTTAATGGAGAATATCAGAGCAAAAGGATGTAAGAGAGAAATGTTCTGAAGTTACTAGTTGGTGGCAGTGTCTTCAAATCTGCAATGAAAGAGGATCAGCTCAACAGGGAACTTTTTCTGCTGCTGCTTACTGTACCTGTGAAGGAACAAAGTGGGGAGGCTTTCTAAGTACTGCACAAAGCAGGAATTTGTTTTGCCTAAAATCTGTCCCACTCAATTACTGTTGGGCTGAGAACTGGACTTTGCTCAGTTTGTACAGCTCTAGCCTCAGGCTCCTGTAAATTATTTTGATCTACATGGATCCCTGAGGATCTCTTAACTTGTGAGAGTTCAGCTCCTCAGCCTGTTCCATGAGATGGGAAATCGTGCCTTCCTGGCAGGGGTCTTGCTGCCCCTTCTGACAGCAGCAGTCTGGTTCACACTCATAATCATAGCTCCTGGTGCTTCTCTGAAAACTGACTTTCCAACAGTGTAACTACAATTAACTGTGCACTGTAAATGCTATAGATTAGGCCAAATTATCTATTTAAATTTTAAAAAATACATTATTACTTTAAAAATATGTATTTTCTTTCTAAAATAATCACCCCAGCTAAGGTATATGACATTTCTGCAAACTATGACCAGCTGGGGCTAATAGCCATTCATTGTACCAGAGGTTATAATTTCTCAGCAGGGTTTTAAATTTTTTTTCTCTCAGAAATTTCCTGTCTT
This sequence comes from Molothrus aeneus, assembly GCF_037042795.1. Lineage (NCBI taxonomy): Eukaryota > Metazoa > Chordata > Aves > Passeriformes > Icteridae > Molothrus > Molothrus aeneus. Next base: position 11,499,570 of record NC_089652.1, on the reverse strand, counting down.
TAGGTCTGTATTGCCTAAATGATACTGATCCTCAAATGTCAGTTGGATACAGGAGTGCTCCTCTGGCTTACTCAATTTTGTCTGCAAGTAGAATGGAAAGCTTTCTGTCAGTTCTGTTTCTCATAGAAAATACACTTTTCACTACATATATTGGCCTCTGTCTGGGAAATGTTGACTTCAGGGGGTTTTGGTTTAAAGCTTGTTGGCATTTTTTGTTTATTTTTAGTTACTTTAAAGCTTAGAGCCAAAAGTTTACATTTGTTTTCTGTGTGGGAAATAATAGTTATTTTGCAGGTTGCCTGCAAACATTCATTCACCGGGAAAATATTATATTGTAAAAATGGATGGGGGAAAGGGCAATTAGCAAACCCCAGTGTTTTCTGCAGAGATATAGTCAATTTTTCTGTAGCTGAAATGTGTATTCTCTATGGTTGGACTATTTTTTCTAGTGAAACTTCCTTTGGGGGAATGTGACGTTTTCTTGGGCCCAATGGTCTCTTGGTGTTCCTTCGGACTTCAGGTCTTCAGTCCATGTATCCAAGGCCAGTGCTAATCCTGGGTTTGTCGTGCCTTCACAATCAGCTTCCACCACCAGCAGCTTTCCTCCACTAGTGATGTGCTACAGGGTTTTATGGGAAGCTCAGGTGAGCCAAGCAGGCAAATGAGTTCTTTGGCTCCTGAAGCAGCTCATAGCTTGAACTGTTTCAACTGTTTTGTAATGGAACAGTTTTGCTTTTCTGAATAGAGGAATTTTGATGCCAATTATTCCACAGGTGTTTTCTGTAGGCCAACTTGCAAAAGAAAAGAGTGATTTCTGTATGCCAATTTAGCAACATACATTATGAGTACTGTCATTTTTCTTAGGATTAAGGCTGTGCTTTTCAGTAAAGGGAAGAGCCCAGGTTTACACGATGGAGTATTTGTGGTTTAGCTTCCTGGTTCCACTGCTGAAGATTTACAATACTGCAAATCTAGACTATCATCACGTAAATCCATAGTAATGTAACTATTTCCCTTCATGGAGCTGTCCAGGTTTATACCAGTGAGAATAAGAATAGTACTTGGCCCTTTAATATCTATCTCCAGATAATAAAAGTCATATGAGGGTTTCACTAAATATTTGGCAAACCTACTAAAACAAGCCCAACAAACTATGCAGGACGTAGATTAATTTCCTCCACCAAGCATCTGGGTTCAGCATTATAATTAGCAGCAGATCTAGTGATATGCCAAACAAAGATGTTTATGTCAAATAGTTATTTCTGAGAAGGAAAAAAAAAGGCAGAGAGAAAGGGGAGCTTAAATTAATTGAATGTCATTTAATGAGTCCACATTGCTAGCCCGAGTGATAAGCAGTTACTGCCAGAGGTGTTTACAGATGGCAGCTAGCAAAATTTTCAGTTACATTATTCAGTTTGGTTCATGACTGTACAGGCATTGCAGGGGCGTGGGGGACTTTAATCTCTCTTCACTTTCTTACCTCTCCTAATGGCTGCTTTTCCCACTCGAAATTTCTTTTGATCTCCTGACATGTGAATCACACTTGTTCACTTGGATTCACTTAGACTTTAAATCAGCTCTGCATGCTTAGTGCACCTCACGTGGGTGACAGGCAGTGCTTAGAAGAGTTGGCATGGAAGCTTCCTCAACATGTAGCCAAAGCAGGCATATGCACAGCCCAGTGAAGTTTCTGCATTGCCTGAACTGCCACAGCAATGCTGTACATAAAAAGAGAACAAAGTTCCTGTTGGTACTTTGGAACCTGTAAATCCCAGCTGCTGCCTGAAATCTGGGGAGGGGAAAAGAATGACTTATTCTGACCTTCAAAGAGGTGTGAATTGAGCTCTGCTTCTAGAAAGAGTTTCAGGTCTTTCTGTGGACTTGATAAAGGAAGCTCTGATCTTCCTGAGATTAGGCAGTCACTCTATAAAAACAGCAGAACTGCAAAGAGTATGGGTAATGTGAAGGAATTCTATGGATTCCTAGAATGACTGAATGAAATCGCTGTCCAAAATGATCAAGAGTAGTCCAAAGACAGAATTGGCAACTCTTTTAGACTGTTTTACCACAAAATGACCTTGGGTTTATAGCTGCGTCACGATAATGTTTGAGCCTTCAGTTTGTGTGCGAGGGCTGTATTCTGCCAGTGGCAAAGGATGCTTTCCCTCATTTATAATCTAGAGATATTAGACATCATAAAAAGTTCAATATACCAGTGTGATGATAATATATCTGTTGTCTGCACTGCAAACTTCCCAGCTAGCATTCCAGGATTATTTGTCAGGCAGTAATTAGAATGATGCATTTTAAATCTTCTGAAACAGTGCCAGGGAGAGAATTGCTTTCTGTTTTGAGCAGTGTTAGTAGTGCAGCTGGAAATGCTGCCTAATGAAAATACTTTTAAACATCTCTTGGTCTGTGTTTGGTCACAACTTGCCCAAGGAACACAGGCAATCTTATGTTCATCTCGCTAGGTTGAAGAATTTTTTAACAAGTGGTCAGTGCTGAAGTGGAAAGCACATAGGGAAGAGTCCAGATTTTAATGCCACTGAAGTGAACTGCAAAGAAATCAAAACAGTACCAAAAAACCAAATACTCAAAATATTCAGAGGGATTTGTAATTCTGCCTGATTGTCAGGGTGGAACACATTCCCCTGCAGCCAGTGTGACCTCCAAAGACATCCAGTAGATTTGAGACCCAGTTCTGGATCCTAATTTAGAGGACAGCCATACTGATCAGGATGTTTCTCATCAGAACTTTAGTCCAGCTCCTATTAAAAGCTTTAGTGCAACTCCTATTAAAAAAAGGAGCTCTATTCTTTTATATCTGCAATTTCTAAGTATCAGTGCAGAGCTAGGACCAGAAGATTGGTTGACTTGTCTGGATTCAAACTCTGGCAGAATAGGGATGAAAATGAAGTATCAAATTTTGAAACAAAGCTTAAAGATGTAGTTTTCATAGTATTGTTTACTTAACTTTTCATAAGGAGCTTTAGTCATTTGTGATCAAAATTGTTATGTCTACAATGAAAGAAATATTTATTTCATTTGTTTATAATCTACACTCAGGAGTTAAGGCTCTAGTCAGGTCATGCTTCTGTGACTGGGGCATTAAGTTACACTAAAGTCAGACTCTAGCAATATTATCTCCTGCTCAGGCTTCATAGTAGTAGTAGTCTATTAATCCTGGGTTTAGAGAAAGTTGATGAATGAACAGATGCCTACATGTCCTCTTCCCTGCCCAAATCAGTGAGACACACACTTGGTAAAGTAGAACAGAAATAAATTGGTAAGTTTAAAATATTCAGATGTTATCTTTTGGTCACCCTAGCATTTCTCAGAGTGAAAGTCAAATTTATGTGTGGCTGGGTTCTCCACTAGACTAATTTTGAGATTTCTGCCTTTCCAACAACCAGTTTTTGGGAACATTGTAAAGTTTTGTCACACATCTTTTATACTGAATGCCACGTCCTCAGCTAATGTAAACTAGCACAGCAAAGCCAACTTGTGCTTATTTACTGCAACCCTGGGCAAGACTGAAGGAGATTAAGAGGAAGTCATTGTCCTATAGAGCAGAACCAAACATATGCACATTGAAAATGGTTTCAATTCTTAGCCCAGTTTTGTTGTTCTACTCTGGAGTCTGTGTGCATGAGTGTCTCCAAAGGTGAGGATCCATGTGCTGCACTGTGAAACTTGCTGTCACTAGGAAGCATTTGCAGGATAAATCCATCTGCAGTCACTCTTTGGCTCTTGATCTGGAGCTGGCACACTATTTAGATTCTTAAATGTGGCTCCTGCCCTAACACTGAAATCTTTCTTGGGGATACACTTCCCACTTTCACTTTGGGTTATGTGATCTCTATGATATCTAAAATTGTTTCTGTGCTTTTCCACCTCTTTCCAAGCAGTTCCACAAAAATCCTGCTGGAATCACAGTGAGGATGCCCACAGGTTTTTTGCCCTCAAGCTATGGGAAAGAAGCAGCAGGCACTTCTTGGGCGAAGGCTGTTGCTGGCTGTTGATGAATGAAGGTCCTCTCTCACTGCCTGTTCCTGCACTGATGGGTTTCACACTCCCATCTTGGCAGTGCCCTCAGCCTTGCAGCTTCTCAGAGGCCAGTGCTACCTGCTGGGGTGAGGTGTGCCAGCTCAGACGTGTCTCCTCAGGACCCTGACAAGCAACAGCATTGCTGGAAGATCAGGATGGTGTTCATCCCTGTGCCCAGAGAAAGACTGTGTGTCTTTGGAAGGTGAAGGGGAGTGGTGTCTCCTCTTTGTCTTTCTTCCACAGGGCAAGATGAGTCCCAGTTTGGTAGCTGGCATGCAACTTCATTCCTTCTGCTTTTTTTTTTCTTTATTCTCATTTTCTCTCTGTAATGCAAAAATAGTATCAGTAACACATTTATATCCTCCAGGAAAGGTAACATGTGGACAATGTTGCAAAACTCCAGGTGGGAGCTGTGGCTGTCATACAGAAATGACATATGTACAAGTTACCAAATATACACAGAAGCTTTGAAGGAGAAAGGTGTGATTTCAGAGAATATTGTTTCATGATTCCTGAGAAAAATGGGAAACCAGGTTCATTGCCCCTCATGGGAGTTTTCATGGCACTGAATCACTTAACAGTTAGTTCTAAAAGTCCTTATGTGAGGTGAAGGACACCTTGAATATGTCTTCCCTTAGTAGATGTGCATATTGCACTGTATCTAGGTACAAGTGAAGATTGGGTTTAGTGGTAGCACAGGAGAAAGGCAAGTCTTGAGAGAACTTGCTGTGCTCCCAGTCCCTGGGATAGCTCTGAGTAGTTCCTGCCCTGCAGAAGTGCTTCTTCCCATCCAAAAGGCACCATCTCCCGCCTGTGTGGCTCAGCCCTGCGGGCTGCTGAGCCTCCTAGTCCCTCTGAACTCTTGCCTTCAATATGCGATGTAAGAGTGGCATGGAATGACCAGGGCTGGAGTGACACCATACATCACTCAAGCACACCTGGCCTCTCACACCTGTGTGATCTCCTTATGCTGCAGAGCTTCCTTGCAGGCAGGGACAGCTGCATGAGATAACGAGGAGCTTCTCTTTCGTGTGCTGCTTCCCTGCAGAGCTCCTGTGACAGCCAAGAGCCTGCAAATCCTACCCACAAGGAGCCTTGTCTCCTTCTCTACAGCTCTGAGCACATGCCTTGGCAGTGCCTTAGTTTGGGGACAAAGCCAAAGGTGCATTTGGGTCAGGACAGGGCAATTTGTACCTCAGTTTGTTGACAAGTTACTTGTGTGCAGAATTATAAATGCAAAATTGGCTGCTCAGCAGATTGCTCTGAACACTGCTCCATTGCTCCTAAGACCCCTAAAGCCCCTAAGGAATGCCATCTCCTTTCCTGGTTCCTGACAAGCCATGGCTATGGGGCTGGGCAGACCTGTGTATGCCCACCAGTGCTTATCTGCTGATTGACAGTAGAGGCATTTTGGAGCTGGACTGATGGAAAAATGCAAATGCTTTTGTGAAAAGCTTTTTCATTTTTTGTGGAAAAATTTTAATGAAAGGGTTTTATATGGATAGAAAATCCTAAGTATTTTTAAAAATTCACAGCCAAAATGTTTCATCCTAAACCAGAAATATTCCTGTTGGAGCCAGTGTCTGTCTTCTTTATGAGAATTGTAGATACATTCCCATTCTTTTATGTGCTTAGGACTTTGAAATTGTCCTGTATCTTCTTTGATGAACTGCAGCCAGGGATTCTAGCAGTGATAAACTCCTCTTTTTCACAGGCAGAGTTCTATGATGAAGCATGAAATATGGGCAGCTAACCCACGGAGGAGGTGGGATATCCTCCAAACCCCAGTACTGATATAGTGTTGTTGCTCTGGTATGAATTAAAAAAAAAAAAATCTTCCTTATTTTTTCTTCCTTGCCCACCCTCCATCAATCTGGAAAAAATCCATTTCAAGAAAAAAATCAAAATTTTCTCCAGAAGAGAAGAAAGCAGTTGATAAGGAGGAAACATAATAATTATACGGAGCCAGTTATACAAGATTGTCCATCTGTTGGCTCTTGTTCTGTCAATGGCTCCCTGGTAGTGTCCATCACTTGTCTGTCATTCAACAGAGTAAGCCCCACTTTCATGAGACGCAGCAGTGAATTTCAGGCTCACAGCAGGAACTGGTGTGTCTTCACTTCAGTGGGAACAGGGCCCAGCCCTGAGCTCGTCCCACTCAGCCAGATACTCTCCAAAAGTTGTGATCTTTTCAGCACAGATTTTGGCTTCTTTCAGCTCATTCTGCATATACACATTGGAGCATAAGCTAGCTCCTTAAATAAAAATCAAAGCAAAGCACTTGACTTCAGAAGAATAGGAGACCCAAAAAGAAAAAAAAAGAAAAAAGAGAAAGAAAGAAAAAAGGCCGCTTAGGTAGTGGGCTGAGCAGATGCTGTAGGTTGTTATAGCAACTTGAGTTCTAAAAACAGGAGAGAATACCCACATGCTGCCACATCTACTGAAGAACCCACACTCCAGATTTCAAAATCCAGGCATTGAGGAAACACTTATTTCCTATTATTAAAAAAAAAACAACAAACCCAACAACAAACCCTGCCACGCACACAAAAAAGCCCCACCAAAACACCAAAAAAACCCAACAAAACACCCAAGCACAAAACAACCACCTCCCGCCCCCAAACCAACAAGGAACCAACCAAACCAGCCAACTAAAAAACAATGTGTAAATCATCCTCAGAAAAATCCACATACATTATCCTGTGAAAGAGAAGAGCTCTTTTAGATGCTTCAGAAAGGCTTATGGTATCATTTGTTATGATATTTAAAGCAGTGTGTGTGCATGCCTGCGTGTGATGTGGATTTCAGCTCTCAAAGAGAACTTGAAAGCCTTCCAGCAAAAACGTAAGCACTCTGACAAAGATTTCTGTGGAGGGAATAACTGTCAGCAGCAGATACCAAGGTGACAGTGAGCACTTGTAACATCAAACCTAAAACACCAGTTTTGTGTACTTGTATGAGAAATAATGACTCCTCAGACAGTGCCTGTCTGTCAGTGCAGGGAAAAAGCACTGATCAGTAGTAAATCTAGGAGATAAAGCTTCAGACAGGTATAATGCAAAGTTTTCATGGTAAAATATCAAGTTATATGTGAAAATATGTAAATCAGACACCAGGTTACTATGGCCTGGAGAGGCAAATAGGTGTATTTTGACTCAGCTGAGCCCTGGACCAGACCTCCTGCTTGCACATGAAATATTGCTTGATTTGGGATCTTTATCTGTTTGAATTTTATCTGAGTAATTTGTGTGGGATTATAACAGCCTGGGATGCTCCTCTGGAAAAGGCAGGGAACTTGAAATGCCACATTTGGTTATTCTTTCTTAATTTTATGTTGTGGGGGTTTTTTGTGTCAGACTATTTGTGCTAAAAGTCATCTGTGAATTGTGCCTTGGGTAACCCATCCTCCAGCTGACTTCACACAGTGAAAGCAGCTCACAGCATCATGCTGAGATCAAAGCCAGGGCTTGAACAAAGCTGGCTGCTGGGAAAGGGGCAAAGAGAGAAGGGACTGTCCTTGACACACAGAGACTAACATCTGGACAGGTAGGAGCTTTTCCAAGAGAAAGGCAATAGGAAAGACAGGGCAGAACTATGAGTCTCTACTCTGATGAGACAGCAGCAGCTCCACTCCAGGCTGGCTGGTGGCCCAAGGGGTGGCATCCTTGGGGCATTTGTGTGTGTGCTCTTGCCCCCCAACTAGTGTGGCCTGAGAGCCTGAGGAGCAAATCTCAGCAGCTGCCCCAGTGCTGCCTTCCCTCCTCCCAGGCACGAGACTGCACAGGAGGGTTTTGAGGGCAGATTAGTTGAGAAAAAAGTTTCGAGTTGCCCAGGTATGGCAGCAAGGAAGCTCTTATGTGTGTGCTGGTGCAAACCTGCTAAGGGGTGAATCCTTGTTTGCCTGCAAAAGGAGGCAGTAACTCTTACGTGAGGCACAAAAGTTACTCCTGAAGGTCTTTTGAACTTTTCTCTCTTATCTTACTCTTTTCTGGAGGTATAATTTTCAGTAGAAGCTAGCTCAGGCCAGCTGTTTGCTGTACTCATCTTCCAAAAATAGTCTATCTGGTCAGAATTTTTCATTTTTTCCCCCTTTAATTCAAAAATGTCTGAAAGATATTGCCCAAACATAGCTCCAGTAGTAATAATATTTAACGATACATCTTCAGACAGAAAAGAGTATGGAAGCTATTAAACCCAGAGGCAAATATTTTCTGAGTTATGGGTGTCACAAAACTGAGTTATAGGTAGAATGTGAATGGTTTTGCAATCTTCATAGCAGGTGTTAAAACCATTATGCTAAAATAATTATTTATTTGTCTTGAAAGTGTAACCTCAGATTTTTAAAGCTAGCCTGGAAGAAGTATAGAGGAATATATTTTCATCTGTGAGTAAATTAAGCAGGAGATCCTGGAGATGGGGTGTAAAGGAGAGTTAGTAGAGTTAGTAAAGGGAGGAGGTCTGGTTTTAAAAATTATAATTTAAAAAAAAAAACCACAGCAACAGGAAAATCAAATTATGTGTTGCATTTTTTTTGTTTGCTTGTTGGTAAATGTCCAACCACCAGTGGAGAGCAGTCCAGGGTACATCCTCAGGCACAGATAAAGCTCTGGTATGTTGTGGAACAGCTGTTAGATTTAAATCCGATAGATTTAAGACAAAATAGCCTTTAAGAAAGATTTCTTCCAGCAAACTGGCACGAGTGCTGTGTTAGACATGGTGCAGTTACTGTGTGAGATAGCTCGTGGCTTTTGCAAAGTCCGTAAGTGAAAACTACCATGTAGTGCTTGCTCTTGTGTTACATAATGGATTTGTCAGAGAAGTTTTCCTTAGTGGTCTGTCACACTGGGTGTGAAACACCAGGGGTTCAAACAGAGTAAAAGAAACAGGTTCATGGTTACACAAACCCAGCACAGCACAAGAAGGTGTCAGCAGCCACAGGTGAACCTCAGGGAGTGAGGACAGGTGCTGGGCAAAGGAGCTGTGCCCTCCCAGGTGTTCTGGGTCTCAGCAGAGCACCCTTTTTTGGGAACACGGGGTCCCAGGGCCTCAGATGGGAAGGTGCCACTCTGCCCCTGGCCTGTGCTGTGCTGCAGTGGAAATTGCTGCAGGTGCCTGAGCAGCAGCTCTGCTGCCTGCAGCACAGGAGCCCCCATAGCCAAGTGTAAATGCTCTGGCAGTGGAGATCTAAGCAGTGCCAGGTGGGGAGCTGCAAATTCCTGTCTCAAACTGTGTTTCTAAAATGGACCTTATGGAAACCAATTAAAGTTTCATTCTGGGAAAGACAAAGCAGACCAAAGAGTGCTTGTGCAAAGGCAATTTTCTGTTCTGCTGGATGAAACCTCAACGTTTTTTGATGAACCACCCATAGTTTCCCTCTCAAGATTTCTGTTAGACAGTCTTATTAGAGCTGAAGAATAATGTGGGAAGAGTCTAAAAGCCAAAGAGGTCAGTACTCCTGTTTCACTTGTAGTGAAGGCAAGAAGATTTAATTGCTGAGTTTCAACCAGCAAGTGGGATGTAGTCTTCATTCTTCTGTTGGGTGATGGAGTGGGGAAGGAATAAAAGACCAGATTTTGTCCTTGAGCTTACTGAAAACCCTTATGAGCCTTCCTTGAAAATAATTCCTGGCACAATCAGCTTTAAACCTAAGTTTGACTTTTTTTTTTCCTCTCCCTATACCAAACATGATTAGAACATAGTATGGATTAATTGCTCTGCCAAATGTCATTCCTATAAATCAAATCTGTTTTCTGACATATGAGTGAGTGTCTGAATACTCCAAAGCCATTAAAAATATCTGCATAATTTTAAAACCTGCTAAATGTTGTTGTTTTCTCTCTCTCTCTCTTTTCATTCTTGGTACAGTATGGTATTTTACTCTGATGATGAGAAGTTGAATGGCAAGTTTCAGTCAAATGCTTTTTTTTTTTTTTTTTTGCGATCCAATCCTAAAATCTTGACAATGGCACTTACAGTGGAAATGCCACCAACTGTAAATTTACACACGGACAAAACTTGGCATCCCTTGTCAGCTCTTCTTCAAGCATAACTTATGGGATCCCTGCCCACATTCTCTCTGCAGGAACTGGTGTTATCCCACTACTGAAGTATTCATGTGTTAGCACCCCAGGTGTAGAACAGTGTGCAGGACCAAGTCTCCAGCATTTATCCTCCTAGTAGTAGAAGCAAAAAAAAACCTATTTCAAGAGGCCATTAGGTCTGCTAAGATAATGTGAATGGCCTGAAGGAATCATCATTTTCCAGTTCAATATGGCTTCATTGAAACGATCAAGAGCAATTAAAGCAGTGCAAGAGAAAGTGATAGAGCAAAGGGTGGTGGGTGGAGTGGAACTGGTTTTGTAGCATCGTTGGTCTTGAGCAAGAGATTTTACCTTACTTTTCTGTTCCCATGCCTTTTGTTGTTTAATCTGTGTATTTAGGCTGTGAACTGTGCAGCTGAAACTATTCTGTACTACATAAGAAACACACGTGTATGGTTTCTGGGGTAATAACAAAAGGGCTGTTTCTATGGAATACATATAAGGGGAACGACTGAATTTTGAGAGCTTCTGGTGAAAAACGGTTGTGTGAGTGCAAAAGTACAAATTGAGGACATTATTACTCATTTCCATATGGGTGATCTAAAACATTTGGGTCTGGGCTTATGCAGCCACTAAACCAGAGTTCATGTTTTGGGTAGATGGAACAGGCAGAGGACACAATAACCCATATAAAATAATCTGGCTGTTGCTTGGTGAACTGCACAGTGCTATTTCTCTCCTTCCACCTCTGAGATGCTCCCAAGATGCTGGGGAGGATGTGCTGGGGGCTGTCACCTGGCCACTTCTCTCTGAGATCTAGGTAGAGGCCAGAAAACAGGCTGCTAGGTGTTCTTGTCATAGGTACAAGATATATTACCAGCCTGAATATGAGCTCAAGAAAGGTGCGGGATTTGCCTGGAAATGACAATGCAAACCACATGTAAAATTGGTCCTGCTGAATCACTTTTCCTTTCAGTCTATCCTGTAGAGAAGCCGTGGGACACAGATTAGGCTGAAGCTTTCAGCAGCACAATCCAGTACCTCCTGGGTGGAAGTCAAAGGCCAAAAGCCTCTTTGTGCTTTCTTCATTCGTCTTGCCCACACAGCCCTAACAAGGCAATAGAAGATTTGAGAAAGGCTTTATTAGCATCAACTGTCAAAACCACTCGCATTTGTAACTCAGCAGTGTATTTTCCTCATTATCATGCCTTGTTTTATACAGCATATTCTTCCCACATATTTTCAGTTCAATTTCCTGGCAATAGCCTGGGAAACCAAAGCAGGTAGAATAACCTTTTAAGCAAATTCCTCTTTTTGTCGAAGTTGTCCAAGTAAAGGAAATCAAGACAGAAAATAATGTTTTATTAACTTTTTGTCTCTAACTTACTCCCAGCATCATCTGGAATCATAACAGAAGGTAAGTTTCAACCTGAAGCAAAAGCAAAAAAAGCAAATATTTTCTGGCCCTCTGCATAACCAGCACTAGAGAGCTATATGTATGGGGGGGGGGGGGGGGGGTGGAAGGAAAAAACAAGAAACTTGGTAAGGAAGCAATTGTACTAAGTTGCATAGCTAGAAAGTGCATGTTTCAGACAGCTAAGGGCAAATGAAAATGAAGTAGAGAAATCCCCACAATCTTCTAATCATCTGAGGGGGAGAATGCAAACAGTCAGTGGCTTCAAAATTTTAAAATTTGTACAAGAAAAATAAAGATTTCTGAGCTGGAGAGGTTTTTCTTATACTTTCTTATACCTTTCATCTAGTTTGATGAAAACATTTCACCTCTTCTGCATGGAGTGCACCATATCCCCGCGGTAGGGTTTTGCCACACCAAAATCGGCAGAATACTCTGATACTTATCCTATTAACACCTGTGAACTTTTAAATTAGCTGCTAATGGGCTGGCTGGAGCCTGATAGCAGTTAGGCAGGAGAGAGGCACCTGTTTGGAGCACAGCGTGGCAGTGCACGTTTATCTTC